>NC_060269.1:32419403-32749812 GCF_021613505.1 Equus quagga | reverse complement strand
ATCTCAGAAAGGAAGAGTAGAATGGAGATGCTATAAACTTAGTTAAGTATGCGTGCAAAACTTTGATGATAATCATTAAAAAATAGATGTCAAATGATTAATTTCTCAAATGCTTCTGTAAACATTTCTAGAGGCAGGATGGAATGTGTGAAACAGCAGAAAGATATCTGGGCTGAATTACTAGCTGTGGTGCCTTAAGTATTCAATTACTTTTTCTGCAAAATGAGGAGATTGCACTAGATTTTGAATTAGTTGTCCTAGGGCCTTGTCTAGCATGATTTTATTATCTATGATATCTGAAATTATTAAACAAGTTTTTATACTTATGAAAAAAAGAATAGTTTAGATTCATAGATACTTAGAATTATAAAGGATCTTAAAGGTTATCTAGCTCAAACTATGGTTGACATTTTAATCTTCTCATTAGAAGAAAATGCATATTAACCTTGAATAGTTTACTTGCCCTAGCCCATATTTTAATTTCATTCTTAACATACTCCTAATTGTTAGTTCTTAGAGGAGAGATGGTGGGGAGAGGAATCACCATGAGCTGTCAAGTAAAAGAGATAAATTTCCTTCTGAAAGTTAAATGAGGAAATCTTCTACATGTGGATCAGGGTATAGCTTGGGAAAGTCACTTTAGGAGTATAGTAAATAGCTGTCGCATCTGCCAGACTTTATTGTAACCAAAATCGAATCTATTAATATTGTCAAATTTTTTCTAAGACAGATGTTTGTGTTAGAAGAGGAATGTCCACCCTCGAAAACCTAGAGAAAGAAAGTCTCAAAGGCACACACTGTCATGTAAGCTCTAGTGCCTTCTGACAAAACCTGTAGAACCTCCAAAAGGTATTATTGCTGCAGTATGAGAGGTAAAACCTTAATTCTCTAAGACCCAGAGAGAAAATGACCTAGGGCAGGTTGAGTTTTTAACAGTGACAAGGAATTTAGAAAAGATTAGACATAGCAGGGGCTATAGAAGTCAGGTGAGAGCCGTGGTAGGGAAGATGACAGCAGCATATACCTTGCACAAACACTTTGCTCAAGGATGGGCTATCTTACATATGGAAAGTAGAGATCCCAATGGCTCTAGCCAAACTCTACTTATCCAAACATTTTCAAACATTCATCATACTCTGAGAGAATTGCTTTGTCTCTTCATTTAACAAGTTTGGATCTTTTCTAACTCTTCTCACAAGCTAGAAGAAGCATGAATAATTTTAATAAGACTGTTGGTTTCTTCCATGATATCACATAGTCATTTGATCAGATTTTTGTTAGCACTGCCCCTAAATATGAAACCAGTTGGCTGTATTTCAGAACATAACTGGTTTTTTACCTATTTTCCTCTGACAATCAAAGTACTCTTTCTAACTCTTTAATCTATCTCCAGTTGAATTGATTCTTATTTACAGCTAAGGTTGTAAAGGAAAATTAGGGAGCTTCTAAGATCTTTGCCCAGCCAGGAGGATAGCAGCATGCACACTATAAAAGAAATTTATTTAAGGACAGATAGAGTCATTTAAGAACAAACTCGATAAGGAAATAAACTACAAACATACCCCCCAAAACCCCCAAAAAGCACTGATCTATTTTCCCAAAATTATTCTGTGAAAAGACCTACAAACTGGTTTAAATCTGGGTCTGGTTTGCCATGAGTTACAAATTTTAACTTGTTTTTGATTGAATCAATGATCTAAAATGTCTAAGTAAAAGGCTTTTGTGTATTTTGAAAAGAAATCAACCTTGAAATTTTGTTTTGAACTTGGTAAAGCCCTGGGGGTTTGGTTGTGAGTGTTTAACTAGAGGGACCACAGGCTGCCTAAAATATGAATAGCCCATTCCTTCTAATTCAGTTTTCATACTTGAGAATACCGGTAGTTTGGAATTTCACAGTTCTTTTACCTACCCTTGTCTGCATATGAACAAGGACAAGTATCTATTTATCAGTATTTTTCCATTCTACTATTTTTTTTGTTTGCCAAAATTGTTTGCCATGTCTAGCCAATTTTCCAGAGGAAGATAACCAAACTGCACTGATATTACTGATATTACTTGCCCTCAGATGTCACCTGTCCCCTGCTTAACTTAGAACTAGAAAAGAAGGCAGATCTCAAGAAAGGCTACCTTTTAATCTCCCTCTCCCCTCCCATATTATAATAATTGGAGCTCAAATTAAGGAGAAAGAGAAGTATTACTTCTTTAGATAACATTCATTGTAATCACAAGAAATATTTAACATCAACAAAATGAGATGCAAGATTGTTGTCAATGCTGTTAAAATGATTATCAGTTTGTAGCTGACATATTAGGCAGCATATAACATAAGAAGATGTCATTCCTGGGACCGACTCCGCGGCCGAGTGGTTAAGTTCCCATGCTCCGCTGCGGCAGCCCAGGGTTCAGATCCTGGGCGCGGACATGGCACCACTCGTCAGGCCACGTTGAGGCGGCGTCCCACATCCCACAACAAGAAGGACCTGCAACTAAGATATACAACTATTGGGGTCGGGGGGGGGGGGGGTTCGGGGAGAAAAAAACAAAAAAAAAAAAAAAAAAGGATTGGCAACAGTTAGCCCAGGTGCCAATCTTTAAAAAAAAAAAAGTCATTCCTGTCCTCAGGTACTTACATAGTATAGAAAATATTGGTGATATAAATATATTGGAGGTATTTAATATTTTAGGGAATTCTTTTTGGAACTTTTAAAACTGTGGTCAAGATTGAAAGGAATTTTAAATATTATTTGCAGCATTTCACATAAAAGTGTCATTGCTTTCTGGGAAAGATATATGAGAAGTGCATTTCTTTGATGTTTTCCCATCTATGTGCTTCCTCCTTAAATTTTAGTCTCTCATGGGAGAGAGAATGATAGCCCTTTAGTCATAGCATCATTTTTCAATCACTGGATAAAGTGATAGCCAGTCAAGAGTTTGGGCAGTGGATTCTTTTTCCTGAGACATGATATAAAAATGTATGAAGAATGATATTGATTTTATTTTTGCAGGTGGAGGGAGTTTTTTTCATCAGTTGAAAAGTGATGCCATGACTAATATGACATCATTTGGTCCCCACAAAGTCGGCTCTTCTACAAACTTAAGAAGAGACAGCTGTGAAAGAAGCAAGAGTCTTTCCAGCCATTAATACTAAGCATATTTTTGCTTGTGAAAAGTATCTACAATTAAGAAGGTTGAGAGAGGGTATGTAGGACTGGTAATGTCTGAGGACCTCACACCATGGTAATAGCCGAGGACTCCATAAATCATACACGAATGCAAAAGATTCGTTGATTTCCTTTTGAACATTTTCATGCACCAATGCCAACAGCTGACGGGATTCTAGAGGCATCTGCTCTACACCAGCGCCGGCAAACCCCAAAGCCAATGATACATCATAGGAGGCCATTTCCCCATGGGTCTCAACTTAGACATCGTTTACTATGCTCAGCTTTCCTTCCTGACTCTTTAATTTATATAAATGAATAACATCAACACCAGTTATATCCAAAGAAGGAATTTAACCATGATTTAGGAGTAGGAACGGGTACTTTTGCCCATAAGCAAATCACCGGGCTCCCCAGGATGCATGGAGGCTAGTTAGGGCGTATACTTAAATCTTGATAAGGGGCCATACCTTTCTGGCAGGCACAGCTCCCCTTACTTTTGGTTACCACAGCCTTTTCCCTGGAAGCTGGGAATCTCTTCACTCTGAGCAATCTTTCAGTGTTTCTATTCATTAATTTACTGTGGTCCATGGACCTGAGCTGAGACCTCTGTCCCAGTTAAGTGAGCACCTCAACAGAAGCTTGGCTGGGCACTGAGACTCCAGCCCCGCCACTTAGCAGCTCTGCTAAAAGGTTTGGTGGGGAAGAAGGATGGAATTGATGACTAAAACAAGGCTTGAGAATTCACAAAGGACCTCCATTAGCCATGCTCCCCCTGCCCCAGTCACCGTGGATAAGCAAAAATTGGCTGGAGTCACACCACTTCCTGGGGTCTGAAGGAGACCAGAACGTCAGGGGTCAGAGGAGCCGTGTAAGTGCTTTCTCATGCCTATCAAGTTTCCCTAATGATCCATTTCCACCCCCTTGGTATTTCAGAACAGGAATGTCTTCTTATGCGTATTTTCCAAAAAAGGTGTGAGTGCTAAAATTTCACTTTTACCTTGGTAGAAAAGTTCACCTAGTCTCAGGACAGGTCTGGTCTTGCTGTTCCTTCCTGAGCAGCAGACAGCTTGTGTTTCCCACTTAATTCAAAGTATTTTTGTCACTGGATTTTAGCCCGGGAGGAGGCTAGTTCTGACAGGGAATAAATGAGTCTGAGCTGAGAATGCCACCAAGGCAGGCTCCGTCTAGGCAGGGTCAGGATTGTGTGCTCAGAAGGACCAACAGGTGCAGACTGCAAGGAGATGGAGGAAAAGATGAGGGGTCCTGGGAGTGAGGGAGGCGGGGCAATGACTTCAGGCAGGCCTGCTCTAAAGTTGCACCATCATCTTCTCTGAATGGCTCTGCCATGGTAGTTGCAAATGGCCCTTAAAAATTTCAAACTACAGCTAACTTGTCTGCACTAGTTAGGTCAAATCCAAAGTAAGCCTGTCCCAGGAAGTCTCATGTCCCAACAGATCATGTCAATTCTCTTGCCAGCAGACCACCACACCAGATGGAGTTTCCAAAGGCCACAGATAGATCTTGATGTTCAGGCGGCCCCTTGGGCTGACTGCTCTCTGGAACTTGAGGGAGCAGTGGGATGTCACCTTGTAGTCAGAGGGTTTTCCTATAAACTTGGTGCTTGAGTGTGGCATTCAAATAACAACTGTAGAGTGGGAATGTAGCAACACCTGAACTCTCGGAGGTAGAGAGGAAGTCCCAGAGGGGTTCACAACTCGTTGAGGCCCTCATCTTCTTACTTTAAGACTTGCATATCTTCTTGAGACAGTTTCTTAAGGACCAGATGAAACTCACCATCATAGACAACCAGCTTTTATTGTAGACCTACCATGAAAGAGGCACAGTTGGTGCTCCAGATGTGACTATGTCAAAGATAGTCATGGCTCTCAAGAAAGTCACAATAAAAGAGAGTAAAAGATGTAGTCATATGTAACACACATATATATGTACACAAACACACACACATATGTGTATGTATATGGCAATATATATATACACGTATATATGTTTAGGCTCCCTTTTCTCTCTGCTTCAAAGCCGCAGGCCAGTGCCTTATTCTTAAATGTCAAGACACCAGCTGTGAACAACAGAGACTCAGATCCCCTTGAGTTCAGAGGAAGGGAGGTTGGGCCCTTGCAAAAGTCACTCAGGTTCTCTGGGCCTCAGTTAATCACTTGCATTAAAGAGCAAACAGATATACTATTATCTAAGGTCCCTTCCAACTCTAAAATACTGGAATTCTATAGAAAAAAAAATGTGGTAACACTCAAATCAGTGGTAGAAATAAAAAGTACTAAAAGACATTGAGGGGGCATAAATCTCACACTGGGTCAGTTGAGGATGGGTTCCAAGGAAGATGGTGAGACTTGAGCCTGATTTTGAAGGATGACTGGACTGAAGCAATTTGGGAAGAATTAAGCGAGGGGATGCCACATGGGAGATCAGATTGTCAGCAAAAGTAGATACGAGGCAAGGTATGTAGGGGGAAATTAATAAACTCATACATAATAACTAATGTTAATAGCTAATAATAAATGAATACATCTATTTGCCTAAAACAGTGATTGATAAGAATGGAGCTGGGGGTGAGCACTGCACATTAAACAAGAGTTTTGAGATATATTCCCGCGGGGCTGGCAATGGAGAGCTGTCAGAAGGACAGCTGCGAACTGTTACGGGTACCACAGGCAAGGGTGACCCCAGGATTACATAGAGTAAAGAGTTTCCTTATTGGTAGTGCATAGTCTCTCCAGAGGAGAGCATTCCTGGGAACAGTAACCAGCACTCCTCAGGGGGAATTACTCTGCCCGCGAACAGACCCAGCTGGTGGGGTTAGCATCTCAGAACAATTATATCACCTTGTAGGAAGCATGGGATTTCTTGGGGTATAATATTTGCAGTAGACAATGGATACAATATGAGCTAACTATGACCCAACAGCTGTTGCTTATCCTCAGCAGGTCAGAAATGCAGGCAGATGTCTTGAGGGTGACCTTCTTGAATGAGTGTGTTTGGGAACTTAGGAATTCCCTTGGGGGTTAATGATATGCCATTGCTTGGCAACCACAATGAACAGTGTAGCATTACATACCGTAGGTGCAAACAAACCATAAAACTCTGACAGGATGGCTGGAGAAACTATAGCAGCCAGGTTGAGGAAGATGGTGAATAGAAATTGATTTTATGGAAAAAACAGGAGGATGGTGAGGAATAGAGAAGGACAGCAGGGAGGCTGAAATTTCTCTGAGAAGCATTATCAAACACAAAATTCTTCAGATTTTGGTAGGATGAGAAATAGGAGGAAAAAAACTGAATGCAAAACAGGAAAGCTAAACTAGACATAAAGTGAAGACTGAGCCAGAGAGGTGTGAAGATCTCAGTTGCAGCTCCAGCATTCACTTGGATGAAAGGGGACCATCTCACGAGGGAGTTGTTGGTGGCTTGTCTCTATTCTACATAAGAGGGGATGAAATTTCTTTAGTTCCAAACTCCATAGGCCGTGTTAAACAGCCCCATGCCATATCTTGATCTTAACTTTGGCTAGAACCCAGGAGGGCATCTATTTCTCATGTGGCAGTGTCCAAAGGCTTTAATGACCACAGACAAAAGGGATGTTGATTCTCCTAACCACTTAGAGATGCCAATGCATCTCAGAAACTGCACATTAACTTTTGTTTATACAAATATTTCTTGATTTTACTTTAAATTCTAAACACTTGTATATATATATATATAAATTAAATTAGTAAAATAATTCGCATTACAGAAACGATTTGTCACTTCACCAAAAGGATCTATTAAATTTTCAAATATCTTGCTGGTACTTAACTTTTCAGTAGCACATCTATTATGAAAATAATGTAAACAAATTTGTCCCATTTTTCTGAGTAAAAACTATTTTATAAAAACATAGTTATTTATATGCAAAAATTCCAAAAGTAGGGGTTGGCCCCGTGGTGCAGCGGTTAAAGTTAGCATGCTTCACTTTGGCAGCCAGGGGTTTGCTGGTTCGGATTCCGGGTGCAGACCTATACTGCTTATCAAGCCATGCTGTGGCAGGCATCCCACATATAAAGTAAAGGAAGACTGGCACGGATATTAGCTCAGGGCCAGTCTTCCTCAGCAAAAAAAAGAGGAGGATTGGAGGCAGATGTTAGCTCAGGGCTCATCTTCCTCAAAAAAAAATTTTTTTCAAAAGTAATTGTTTTTATTACCTCCATAATTATAGATTTACTTTTCATTTTGAAGGGTTTTTATCTACTTTTTACTCTTCTTTTCAGAAGTGCTGATTTCACTATGAATCAAGGACACCATGTAATTAGTACTTTGAATACTCTATTAAACATGAAATTAGACTTCTTACTACCTATCATCAAATAATATTGATACTACTTTATACACTAACTTTACTTCAAAAGTGGGATGAACTGATATTTTAAGCTCTAAATGACCCCCTACTCTTTTTGTTGGAATTGAAAAGAATGTATGGTAAAAGAAAATAAGAAGTACTATCATAGCAAGCACCTACATAGCACTGAATAAGTTTCAGGTGTTCATAAGTGCTTTCCAATTAGTGACGCATTTAATCTTTACTACAACTCTATGAGGTAAGTTACAATGTTCACCGCTTTTGCAGAAGAGGCTACAAAGACTGGGAGAGGTTAAATTCCTTGCCCAGGTTCACAGAGATAGCAGTAAGTGGCAAAGCTGGAAATCATATTCAAGGAGTCTTGCCCTGGCATCCACTCTCTTAACCACTCCACTCTTCAGCCTTTAGCAGTTTAGGGTTTTTAAAAAAATTTATTTTACGTAGCTAGGGGGCCAGCCCCACGGCTGAGTGGTTAAGCTCGCACACTCCACTTCGGCAGTCCACGGTTTCACCTGGTTCGGATCCTGGGCACGGACATGGGACTGCTCATCAAGCCACGCTGAGGCGTTGCCCACATAGCACGGCCAGAAGAACCTACAACTAGAATATACAACTACGTACTGGGGGGTTTTGAGGAAAAGGAGAAGAAGAAGGAGAAAAAAAGATTGACAATAGAAATTAGCTCAGGACCAATCTTTAAAAATTAAAAATAAAGTAGCTAGGTAAATCTTATTAAATAGTCACATGACTCTGGAGATCTCTTCTGCTCTACATGGGAGCAAGTGCCATCATCTTGTCCTTTGGAGGACAGAATGGATCGCTTATTTACTCGTTGTTTTTGTTAGTGAACTATCATGTTTCTAGCTTCAACTCTGTGACATTTTCTAGTATGCTTATCCTCCGTTTGTATCACGCTATTAAACAAAATGACTACTAATTCAAGCAGGACTGGAACAAATCGAATCTAGTTCTCCATCTTTTCTAGAGTGGTTTCTCCCAACATCTCCAGTGTCAGAACAGATCTGTTTGAGAAGAGGATATGGGCAGTGCTCCTGCTGCCATCTGCCTTAGCTTGATTTTTTAAGCCTTCCACATCCCATAGGCAGAATTCCTTAAGGCTGACCGCAAGTACAGCTAAATGCCTGAGGAAGGTAGAGGAGCCTCCGCTGTCCATCAACTAAGCCAGCATATGCAAATCCTATTTTGACTGTGGAGAGTTGTCTCTCCAGTCCTTCCTGAGTACAACATGTGCACTGCATCAGGAATGGTAGTGTTCCGTGAGTCCTCCTTCCCAGGACACTGGCTACCATTGACTGCATGTAGAATCCTGTCAACAGGTCTTTCCTTTTCCCTGCTCTTTAATTTAGCCCACTGCCAAGGGAATAATAAAGATATATTTTGTGGCAGGAAAGTCAATTTCAGGGAAGTATCCTGTGACACAGTCGTCTATCAGTACTGGTACAACCTCTACCCCAAACCCTGCCCTTGCACCTTCTATTTTTTGCAGTGTTTCTTATCAATCTTCTTTTTTCATTTAGCAAAAATGAGAAGCTATCAGCTGGGAATTTCCATTATCTTATACTCTGTTAGTTAAAATTCAAATTCAGTTCTTATTATTTTCGGAACTCTTCTTCCAGTAGTCTATCATTTACTTTAAGCTGTGACTTACTTTACATTTTTTAGTTTATATTCTGCTTTATTTTGCTTTATTTTCTTTAGAAGAAAGAGTGACATGGAATTACCAATGTGAACAGAACGTGCTCCCTCACCATGTATGCCTAATAGAAAAATTAAAAAATTGCCAACTCATAAGGATAGACATATAGATCAATGGAACAGAATTGAGAGCCCAGAAATAAACCCTTATATTTTTGACGAATTGATTTTAGACAACGGCGCCAAAGCAATTTCAAGAGGGAAGAGATGGTCCTCTTTTCAACAAATGGCATCAGGACATTTGGATGGTGACATGTAGAAAGATGAACTTAGACCCTTATCCCACACCATACACAGAAATGAACTCAAAATAGATTAGGTTTAGAAATGAACCTATACATTTATTTTATTATTAATTTTAGACAAGGCAAGAGAATTCAATGAAGAATAGTCTTTTTAACAAAAGGTGATAAGACAACTGAATATCCACATACAAGAGAATGAAGTTGGACTCCTGATTCACACAGTCTGTAAAAATTAACTCAAAATGGATCAAATACCTAAATGTAATAGTTAAAACTATAAAAGTCCTAGAAGAAAAGATATGCATAAATCTTTGTGATCTTGGATTAGGCACTGATTTCTTAGATATCACACCTAAAAAAATAGATAGATTAGACTTTTTCAAAATTAAAAATGTATGTGCTTCAAGGGACACTATTAAGATAATTAAAAGACAATTCATATCTGATAAGGATCTACTATACAGAAAATATAAAGAAGCCTTACAACTCAGTAACAAAAAGACAAATAACCCATTTTTTTTTTTAATGGGCAAAGGATTTGAATAGACATTTCTCCAAAGAAGATATACAAATGGTCAATAAACACACGACAAGGTGCTCAACATCATTAGTCATTAGGGAAACGCAAATCAATGCACAATGAGATAATACTTCACGCTCACTAGGATGGTCATAATTTTTTTAAAAAGGACAATAACAAGTGTTGGTAAGGATGTGGAGAAATTGGAATACTTATACTCTACTGGAAGGAATGTAAAATGGTGCAACCACTTTGGAAGATAGCTTGGCATTTACTAAAATGTTAAAAGCAGAGTTACCATATGACTTAGCAATCTGCATATAGGTATATGTGCAAGAGAGTTGAGACTATGTATCTACACAAAAACTCATTCATGAATATTCACAGCTCCAAGATTCCTAATAGATGAAGAGTAAAAGCAGTCCAAATGTCCATCAACTGATGAATGATTGAGCAAAATATGGTATATACATACAGTGAGTATTATTACACATATAGTATTATCTATTTACCACAATAATATATCTATTATTCAGCCATAAAAAGGAATGAAGTACTGACACACGCTACAACACGGATTACCTTGAAAACATTATTCAAAGTGAAAGAAGCCAGGCACAAAAAGTCCCATATTGTATGATTATATTTACATGAAAGGCTCAGAATAGGCAAATCACTTATAGAGACAAAAAGCAGTATTTTGCCTGGGGCTCGTGTGAGAACAATGATTAGGATGTCATTAAGTTCTGTCACACACAGAATTTTGCTTGTGTTTCCAAAACGCCTCCCAAATAAGAGCTCATATTATGACTCACTCATTAAATGCTTTATGTGGATTATTTTATTTAATCTTCACAAAAAGACTATGAAAAGTAGGAGTTCTTTTTATCATTCCCATTTTTTCAGAAAAGGAAACTAAAGAAAGGGAGATTGAGTAATTTACCAAAACTGACTCAATTAGCAAGTAGCATGTCTGAGATTTAAACACAAGGCAATTTGATTTCAGAATCACCCTCTAAACCTTTCTGAGATGAGATAGTTTCCTGGCTATTCAGTACATCATGCTTTGAATTTATCAGGCAAAGCGTAGTCTGTGGCTTAAACAATTCTAATATGATGGACTCATGAAGCACTTCCTTGGGGAGATCTCATTTCAGGGGAATTGGGCAGTTCTCTAAATCATTAAAAGGTAATCATAAAAATTATTTTGAAAAAATTAAATCTTGTGTACCACTGAACCATCCACTTAGCAGAAAGCAAGTTAGGCTGGGCAAAGCGTAGAGCTCGGATTTATGCTTTCTACTCTGACCTGCTCTCAGTCTTTCTCTGTCTCACACTGTGTGCCTCAGACTGACTCCCCTGGCCTCCTAGTGTCTATACTTCTCTGGCTAGCTTCTAAGCAGCACTATTCAGTCTAAGCTCAGATTGCTTCCATGGTCCTCATTCTACTCCATGATGAGCTTTGGGCCAAACAATGCGTACATTACAGGCCACGTGACAGGACTGTAGCCCATAGTGGCCTCCAAATGACTAAAGTGGGTCAAAGGCCTGGCCCAGTACCACGGAGGGTGCATGCCTCCTGTTCATACCCAAACACTCAACCGCAGGCCACTGGACTTCAAGAAGGGATCTGAGAGAATGAGGAGAGCCATGTAGACTCTTTGAACCTGTTAATTCCTTTGTAAGGTAGAGATAACACTCACCTCCAGTAAAACAGAGTTTTTTGAGTGTCAAAAAGATAACCAATATGACATCCTTTGAAAGTTATAAAGCACTGTAGCAATCAAGTCATTACTATTAATGAGTAATGTATTTATGAATCTAATTTGATTTTGCTCCAGACTTCTACTAAACATAGATTTTCCTTTTAAGCTAAGCTTAAATTCTGCCATCATCATTACTGAACATCAATTTTACAAAATCAGACCAGGCCAAAATTGTTGCAGTCATAACTGAATGACTTAAAGTGCTGGCAAAAGTAAACATTAGATCTCCACCAAAGTTTTATTATCCACCTAGCAGCATGCCAGAGTTACCTACAAGTGAGTACCTCTTAACCCGGCAACCATAACTCAAATAAATTTTAAGAAATTGGTAGTCCAGTATCAAAGGGAAAACTGAACATTCCTTAAATCCTAACATCTCAGATAAGCTTTTTGTGGGTTATCTTTGTCTTTCTAGGATGTACCCCTGTTTGTAGTGGTTGTATTTTCCCAAGTTTTTATTAGTAAGACGAAGATGACTTTATTTGGCTTATTTTCTTGAAAAACGAAGAGAGAGTTCATGTGCTGGTATCTGGAGAATTTCAAACCTCATTCTTCTATTTTTTTTGTTTTTCCCAAAAGATCAGTCTATCCCCCTGCGCCTTCTTAACCTCCTTTCCGGGGAATCCCTATGTGAGTGCACAAGTGTTAGAACTTGTGTGCCTGCCTCTGCTTCCGATTATTTAGTGCAGATTGCAGAACCAACGTGTGTATTTTTCTTGTCCATGGGTCATTTCATTGCCACATACCTAAACAGCTGGAAAGAACTGACACTCAGTGTTGGTAATTCACTCTATGTGATGTTTGCATTTGTGTCTTTTTAATAATTCAAAGGCTAGTTTGGGGGTGAATGTCCATTTTATAAACTTCTCTTCAGCCAAATTTAACTTGATTTATCTGCTGCATAGTATACTTAGTTTATCTTTACTTTTCTGTAATTCATTACAAAGAAATATTCTCTTTAAAATAAATATAGATTGTTACACTTTTTTTAGCTGAGAAATTCTAAGAAACTGTAGTACTGTGATAGATCAGAAGACAAAGATACGTATAAGAAAAAAAGTCAATCTCTATTAGGTAAATAAAATTCTTTCTCTTCGGTACTGTGTATTTTTTTATTTTTTATTTTTTTTTATTGAGGTAACAGTGGTTTATAACATTATAAAAATTTCAGGTGTACATCGTTATATATTTTGATTTCTGTGTAGATTACAACATGTTCACCACCCAAAGACTAATTCCAATCCATCAATCTCTATCCACAGTTATAGGCAAAGCAGTACATCTCTTTAACAAGTTTAGCAGCAAAGAGAAACACACATTGAATTAAATCTTGAGTCAAATTTTAAGAAGAAAGTGATTTATGAAAAACAAAATAAAGCAGGAAAAATATATTTTTAAAGTTTTCCACTGAACGAGTCCTTTCTTAACATATGATCCCATCAATATTTTGTTTTTTTGCTTTAATTGATGCATCATCCTTTGGTTTCACTTCCGTCATGAATTACACCAGGCAATGTTCATAACGTTAAGCCATTGATAGAGCATCAAGAAAATTGTGTGGGGAATCGCCTCAGTTCATCTCTGGCTCCATCTCCCCAGCCAACAATTTGACTATGTGAAAGTCAATTCAATCAAATCATTTGATTTATTTTCCACTACATTGGTGAGCTTACTTGTCTTTCTTTTCTTGAAAAATAACTACCTGATTGAACTAAATTAACCAAATGGATCACACAACCCATAGTGCAACCCACAACATTTAAATATTTTTGGAGGGAGCTGTTTGTCAGGTTTAGGTTTGAGTGAGATATTCCTTCCTCAGAGAAAAGCTCTGGGTTTCTGGCCCCACCACCTCTGTTCTTGTTCCAGTCCCAGTTTCTGGGAGGCAGGGATTCTAGAGAACCTTATTTGGCTAATGTAACCCTATTATTAGCAGGAGCAAGCATGATTTCACTTGTACCCATATCTAGTTCTCCAACTTTACTCTCAATTAGAGTGTCTCCTGTTTAAAGTTTCAAACCAACCTAAAAAATCTTGCTGAATTATTTACCAACCCGACACAAATGTTCTTCAGCAAGTCGCCTTTGATTCTCTGGCTTGCAGCATTATTCTGTGCCAAATCTGAAAAGCATTCTGGAAAGTTTATTCCCAGGCCAAGCAATCAAAGCTGTGCCTTTTTAGTTTTGAGAGTTTTTTTTTTTTTTTGCAACTGCCGCAATTTCATCATAAAAACAATTTCAAACAGAGCTGTCTTCTGTAGTAAAATTGCCTGTTTGCCCACATACATGTACAGGTAATTACCAGGGTTAACCAGTAATGTTACTTAAGTAATTGTTTTTATATTGTATAATTATGTAATTGTGATTATATGTGGCATATTGTTATGGAGGCTTCCAAAAGCACATGGCTTTTTAGTGCAGACAGATAGATTCAAGCATGGCGAGGTAATTGGAATCATCCAAATTCATGTGAACTAGAGTCTCAGGGAAGTTTTGTTCTCTCTCTTTTTCTTTCACTTATTTTTTTAGTGTTCCTATGACCCAAAATAAAAATATCTGCAAAATGTACCCTTAACTCAAAAAGAGAAGGAAGATTTTGGATCTTTGTGTGTTTTCATTGACACAAATACGCATATTAGCAGAAACACATATGATTTCAAAAATGCTTTTAGACACTTACAATTTTGTCTTTTTATTTTCCATGCTACAAACTTATTCAAAACCCTACATGACATCAATGAGATCCAAATAGACTAATGAAGGCGGAAATGAGAAGTAATCCTAGATGCTTGAGCTAAGAAGGTTTTCCTCTGTATTTATCCTCCACGTTTTTCCGGGAAGGTGGTTATCTCCCCCATCCTTAAAGAGCTGCTACCCTAACAATACTCTCTGCCATCATGGGTGTTTTCCTGCCAAATTTGTTTCTTCTGCTGTAAGATACAGCAAGTAAGACTCCCTCCATGTCCTTTAGGAGCATAGAGAATTTTACTAAGCATGTAAGTTCCCTTGAGACATGGGTGTGAAGCATTTGGATTGATGTGAAAAATGATTGCCAAGCATTCTTTAGTCACTTTTTTCCATACAATATAAGTGTTTCATTATACATTTTTCAGAGAACACATGGTTTTTGAAAGATCTTTAGCAATATACTTAAAACAGCACCTTGTGCCTGTGTTTTAGTTAATTTATCGATTTAAAGCACTAATTTTTAACTGAACAATAAACATTTCCAGTTTTGATGCATGTTTTATAAAACACAAATTTTTAATCATTGCAACACCTCAGATTCTCTAAATTCCTATAGTGCGCTGTTCATAACCTTTGGGATCTCTTCCAAATTTCTGTTCAAGCATATTTTTATTGTATAAACTTTAATGAGAAAAATTAACTCTTGCAAAACAGAAATTCCAGGATCCAAGAAGTGGATTAATCAGGCCACTTATTTCTCTTTCCATGTGAAACTGGCTTCACATCTATTTTGACTACTGAACATATTTATAGCACTCACTTAATCCTATTTATAGGATTAAGGTCTGTGTTCAAATCTTACCGTTAACTCTTACCAGTCTTGGACAAAATACTTGACATCTCTTGGCTTCCATTTCTTCCCCAGTATAATGGCACATGTGTTCATTCTTACTTCGCAGATGTGCTGGGAAGAATAAATGAGTCAAAGTGTAGAAAGTACTCAGCACAGTGCCTTAAACCTAGTTAATTTTTAATTCATGTTACCCTTAAAATAAAGACATTTTAACATGATAACATTTTTCCTAATTAATCCTTAAACCATATTTAAAATCCTGGTCATGGATTTTATGGCAGAACACCATGCAACAAATACCTCCTTTTTTGGCTACTCTTTTCTCTCAGTCTTCCTTCTATCAAACAAAGCATCTTCCTTGTGTGCCCAGGTATGTGTTACCCCAAGTCTGGGCCCTACCTCAAGTCCCATCCTCTGTCTTTCACCAAACCTGTTTTACTCTTTTTGCAGATACTATTTATTTCTTAGCTGCTCCATAAACTCTTTCCAGTAGGTAAGAAATTACTTCTTACCTATTTGTTGTTCTACTCATTTGGGCTGCTGCAGTTTCGTTATGCTTACATTTGTTTTATATTGTGTGTGTGTATACGCACATTTGATATGTGCTTGACAGGACTTTTTAAATTCTAGCTTCTTTTTAAATCTGGGACAGCGGTGTTTCCAGGGTGGCCCATGTGCAGAAGTGCCATTCTGGGGCTCAAGCTGGATCTGGTGTGGTCAGCCGATCGCTGGAGTAGCCCTAGACAAGGAGGGAACATCTAGAGACCCTTCTTAAACTTTAAAAGAACACATTTGCCTATGATTTCATGCTTATATACTACAGCTATAAAATAGAGACCCATACTTAAAGGAGAACATTAAATACATTTATTAGCTATGTGGTCCCATATATAGTTTTACTCTCAAGGAAATTATCTTAGGAAGTTTCTTTTCCTTGTAAGAAATACAGAGACCCATTCACAGGTATTGGGGAGAGAGTAGTCATGTGGATCCTTTTGTGTGGGAGGCAAGGAAAAGCTGAGCAGAAGGATAGAAGCTCTAGGAACTCTGAGGAGGAGGGGGGTTTTGTCCCTAGGTCACCAATCATGTGACTCAGATACCCTCCGCTCATTTGCTCCTTTCTCCTCTCGCTGCTGACTGGCTCAGAGTTTGCCAAACCTCATTCATCTGCATTCCACCACCATGATTTTGGCCCTATCAGATTACCACCTGCTCTATTAGTCACCTAATATATTTCCTTAAAAAATAAACTCACTTTCTACCTTAACAAAGTGATCTGAGGTTGAAACTATATTTTTACCATAAATCAAAAAACGTAGTATATTGACCTTACCATACAACAAAAATGAACACAAGCACAATCTCAGCCCATCTCTCACTTTCATCTTCATCCTGATGGAGGAGGGGGAACCTACAAATGTCCCTCTCTTTGTCTCATTTACCCCAGCAGCATGTCCCAATCTTAGCTGCGTTTTGGAATCACGTTGGTGATCAAAAAAACACTTTTGCCTAGAAAGCACCTCCAGAGATTGTTTTGTGGTGAGGCTTGGGCATCAATATTTTAAAAGCCCCCTGGTGATTCTAACATGTAGCCAAGCCTGAGAACCACTGTCCGAGAGATGTCCCCTCCCAATACCTCTACTTTGAATGAACTTCAGAGACATGAGTCTCGGCAGACCATAAATAAAAGCGAGGCAGGCTGCACGTGCCTTCCATGGAGTATTCCACCAGAGGCATTTGATTTGGCATCATATGGTGTATATACCACAGTTTTAGAAATGCTAGGAAGATTTAGTCTCTCCATATAGTTTGTTTATTGCTTTTCTTTTTTTTTTGTACTTCACAGCTTGTTTCCCTCTAGCTTCTGCCTCTTTTTAGCTTCAAAAACCATCATGGTTCCAATTTGTCTCATGAATTTTTCCTATGCATCTTCAATATCAGTTCCGTTGGCCCAGTGACTTCAGGGTCTCTGTATTTTCTGGTACAAAATGCTGAGAGAGAGAAATTGATCGGCCTAGCTCATCTTTGCAGAACAGTCTGCCTTGCTGTTGGTGTTACTACTGCTGGCCTGTGGGCTCAGGGCGCTTCTCTGACACACTGGGGAGAGGCCAGGGAAGTCGTCCTCTGCTATCTAACAGTGATGCCTCGGCAATGAGGCTCAGAGATTCTTTGAAAGGATGTTACCTTCACTTGGGCATTGATTGGTTTGGCCTGGACAGTGTTTTCCACACCTGGTTCACCATCAAAATTGAGAAAGCAACTTAAGAGTTTTGGTTCTATCCACTCAAATTCTAAATCACTAAGTCTGAGGGCAGGCCAGACTTTGAGAATTTGTAATTTGTAATGGCTGCCAAGGAAAACTTAATACTCACTTTGGTTTGAGAACCACCGAGTTAAGTGATCTCTGACGTTCGTTCTTTACTCTCAAAATTTATGGTTCTGTAACAACCTCGGCAATAGAGATATTAACCGCCCTTTCTGAAAGCAGTGACCACAGCTCCTATTGATTGAGATTTGCAGAAGACTATTTCCAGGAAATATTAATTGGTGCTTGGTTAACAAAGGATAACGAAGGGAAATGCTGAATACTAAATCCTTCTCTTGTATGTTGACAATGCGTTAGAAGATTAAAGACTCTGAGAAGGTCTGGTGTAAAAAGAAACCCATTTCTTAACCATTGAACTAAGTTGTTTGCAAAAGTGACAACTTTGTCTCAAGAAGCCTATTAATACTTCTTTAAGTAGTTTTCCTTTAACAGGATTTAGAGGCTTCAAGTCTGCACAATGTTCTGTATATAGTGAATTCTTAATAAATGCTACTGATTGACAAATGACCAGTAGAAGAAAGGCAAAAGGCTGAAAGTCACATTCATCAATTTTGTTAATTGCTAGCAGCCTGGGTAAAAGTTTTGATAAAGGGGTCAGAACTAATGGTTCCAATGAGGTTTTAGTATTAACTAAGGTTTCATTCATCCTGGCTGCCAGTATATTTGATTAATCTACACTAATACCTCCTCCCACCTAAACAGAATTATAATTTTACTTCTATACCATATGGCAGTGGAACGGGAACAAGATTTACAAATGTGGACTGTAAGCCATTCCTCATCCTCTTAAACCTCATTTGCATTTCAAAGTTTCAAGTACAGTAAAATTAATATCCATTAATTAAAAATACTGCCTCCCCATGCCTGTACGTAAATGGTACCCAATACATGTTCATTAAATGAATCACAGATAATTCTTGCATCTTTGCTCTCTGGGTTTTCTTTTTCAGCCACACCTAGAGCAGATACCGCCAACAAGTAGGTGAATTTGCATTATTGATACAAGGGAGAGGGAACCAGTGTTTGCCAGAAGTTGATTCTTGTCTCGGGTGGATTAATTATAGCTGAGGTCAAGATCAATAAATCTATGTTCCAGAATGTCCTGGTTACAGTTCAAGACTCAAAGAAAACAAAGGAAGTTAGAGGCTAGAAAGAGGAAGGAAGTGAAAGACTCTCCAAAAGAAAATACAGATGTTCTAAGAGTTTCATTATTGTTATAATTTGACTTTGTAAAAAGTCCAGTTGGACTTAGTCATGTTTGGTCTTCATAACATGCTCTAGTTGTATCAATTCCATCATGGGACAGGAAAAAGAAGTGTCTTGGGGCAATCTTATTAAAAGTTGTATTTACATACAAAAAAGGAATATGTACTTTTAATGCTTTTTAATTAAAAGTAATATATATAATATATTATATATGCATATATATACACATACACACACAGAATCACTATAACACTTGCTCTTTCCTTCAGGAAAAAATAGTTAAATATTTTCCTTTGAAAATTTTCATGCTATTACTCTTCAAAATAAACTAGGACTGTGAACAGCTATATTTTTACAAAAGTCACTGGTTTAGGTAAAAAGAGTACAAATAGCTAGATGCCTGCAAATGCACTTATAATATGTTTATAATATAGAAGATTCATTTCCAGTGGTATTCCACTGAAGCAGTTGCTTACATTATTGGAAATTGTTGCCACTTGGTTCAGTCCATTTTCATCTCTGACTACTCAGAAGCATGTATGTGTATTAACCCTTTGAGAGCCGGCCCAGACTCATTGTCCATTGATTTCATTGAATGGAGGTGGAAAATTTGTTTGTCGTAAAGCTTCTAGTCTGGGTGTCTAGATAGCATGGTGATAAGCATCATATAAACGCAGAAAGGGATGGAATTCAAGTTACCTTTATCTGTGCCTCCTTTCAGATATAGTATGTGTCATAGACAGATACCAGTGTCTCATTATATGACCACCCACGGAACATTACCCAATGAGACATTCTTTAAGGGATATTAACCGAAATATTTTACCACGTCAGTCTCTTCCAAGAACACTGATTCAATAATGGTACTTAAAAAGTGACCAGAGGCCCATGGAAGCTTCTTTCTTCCACTGTTTTGGCTGGGGGGCATAATAAATACTTCAAATTCTAAAACTATTTAAAGTAGAATGATACAAAAGGAAAAACACTCACACACACAAACTCATGGATACGTGCATATTTATATATGGATATCAACTTATCATCTAGATGGTATTTCCATTTCTCCAACATTTTCTCATTATAGGCATGTAGCCATTGTTTCTGTTAGTCTCTATATTTTCCTACTAATTGTTGTACCTAATCATAATAAACATAGAGAATAGTTCTCTCTTTTAAAAACATTTTTAAGAAGTCAAGAGGCTTATTGAATTTCAAAGAACAATGATGATTACAAATGGAATCCCAGACTAGAAATATTCAAGAATATAATTAGTAACAGAAATCTTAAAAATCTGAATTTTTAATACCTAATATTTCTCTAAGAGTCACAATATATGAAAAGTATTTTTGTGTACATTTCATAATAGCTATTTTTTAAAATAAAGAGAATGTGGCATAGATTTTGATGTGTATGTTTCTCCAGGGAAGCAGAACTGACTGGAGGGTTAACATATTAACTGCAGTGTCCACAGCAGAAGTGAAAGGCCACCATGAACCTCATTTTGTTTTTGCATAGATAGTATATTGTTTTGTGATTTGAGAAGAAAGCTATATGACCAATTTTTTTTTTCAATAGCATGTATAGAATTTAGTAACTAGGAGGGATTAGATAAGGATAAAGGATAGATAACAAGGACAGTTCTGTAAAGAGAGTGGGGCCTGGTGGAAAAGAGGAATTTGGAAGAGGAAAATATGCAGAATCACCATTTATTGGACATGAATTAGGTGCAGACCATGAATAGTGTGTGTGTGTGTGTGTGTTGTGTTTTGTGTGTGATAGAAGATGGCAAAAATCACAGAGGTTCATGTTTTCCAGCTTCATGAGATACTAAGCTACTGCAATTGGTAAGACCTAGTAAAACAAGTAAACTATCCAGTTCCACGTGGAGTTGAATTAAGCTGACTTGAACCATGAAGAAGCTTGAAAGCCCATTTGGATAAAGAATTTAAGTGCAATCTCTTCTCTAAATAAGCCTATCGTTACGGTCTCAACTTTGGGACTATTACTTGTGTGGTGACAACTAGTTTTTCACCTAAAGTGAAAGTCAAGGGCAAACAAGAACCATAAAGACAATTTTCATTTTCCTTTTTGCTTGGTGTTATCAGTTGGCCTAAAAAGAATCCCTAATCCCATGGAATGTAGTATGTAATTATATCTAACTCCTCAAAATGGAAAATCCCTCAAGGTTTTCTGGTTTTTGGCTTTTGGGGGGTTTTTTGGGCTTAAAACTAACTTCTTTGGGGGTAGAAATATACTAGAAAGAAACTATTTTGGCTGTTATGTCAGAGGAGTTCTCTACATGTAAGTTAAGTAATCTTCAGAAGAACAGGAGGTGCTGAGAGAATAATTGTGTTTACTCTTCCCACTTCATGATTTCTCTCTTATAAACATTGTTTTGCATTATTGGGCTCCACGTTCCTTTTTTGCATCTGATGTTTTACAAATATTTTTCTAATTGCCTGAGACAGTGTGGTCCAATAAAGTTAAATTGACTTTGGGTTGAACTTGTTTGTGTGATCTGTTGCCAGAGGTTATAGTCACCCACTTGAACTGACTTTCACTCTGTTTCTTGGTCTCTGTCTCTCTCTCCCTTTAATGTTCTTTTACACTTCTTATCCTTTTCCCCCCTCTATCCTAATGTACAACCACAGAATTAATTCTCAAGACTCCCATAAATAATTTTAAAAATAAGTTCATCTCTATCTCTACTTTATCTATCTATCTATCTATCTATCTATCATCTATCATCTATCCATCCATCCTTCCATCTTCCGTTGAAATACGTTAGCCACCTAAATCAACAGAACAGAGTTTCATCCCAAGTCACTGGAGGAAGTACACTAAATGCTTAGAAAACAAGAGTGCTTGGAATAGCCCATTTGTTTGACGTCTGGAAACACTTTACAAACAACCTCCAGGAAAATAACAAAGCAAATAGTGTTGGTCTACCGCAATGGAACAGATATGGTGTGTGATCAGTTAGCTGCAACCCACAAATAAACACAGACAGGCAATCCAGCAAGCGAAAACAGAAACCACATTATTGTCCATCACAGACTGAAGAGTTTAGAATAAACTTAAAGCCTTATATGTGTGACTTTTAGACTCTGAAAAGAAGGTTAAAAACTTCAAGGACTCTTCCTGGTTTTGTATAGTAAGCTCCCGAGTTTCCCTTTAACCCCAAAGAGCAACATTTATTTTAACATCTACCCACTTTGACCAAACCCTAAGTCTTGGGAGTCCTCGTTGCTGTTGCTCTCCCTGACTGCTTAGGAGAATATTGCTGCATGGCACCGCAGGCCGTGGCCTCTTGTGGTGCAGGGACAGTTCCCTTGCCATATTTCAAGCCGTCAGACCTAGGACTGGTCCACCAAAACAGCACCTTGAGACGCGAGCCTTTTCCATGCATTCAAACCTATTTCCACATGAAGCTGAAATGAGTGTCTCTGGGCAACAGCTCTACTTTTACCAAGATTAATAAACATTTCCTGCTTGTTTGGAAATTCTAAGCAACTTTCTTTCTTTCTTTAAGGTGTCTATTGGATCTGTTATAAGCTTCTCTCACTCAGCCTCCGAGGACAGAAGACCATCTTCATCGCTGCAGCATATTTGAATTAGAAGGATGAATTGCTCACTTTGATCCTTTTTCCCATGCCTAATTATAGACCCATTTTCATCTGAACCTATTTGCAAAGTGGGATTCACCATAACTTAGGAACAAAGATAGCAGGGTTATTTCTGTTTGTCCTGAGTATGAGGCAAGAATAGTACGTAGGTTCTTCCAAGGTTTCATCTTCCCTCTTTAAAAGGTTAGTCCCTCAGATTTCTCCTGAGCAGGCTACTTGGTTATCGTATTTTTGTTTCCTTTTCTTAGGGCCTAGGGTAAGACACATACATATATTGAGTTTATAAAGATTAGATTAATATTATATTAGACACTAAGCAGAGATTCAAGGGAAGAGAGAAGACATTTTGTCTAATATATTGAGATGAGATGGGGCCTGTGATTAAGGGTAGGGAAGAGGATATGAAAGAACTAACTCATTTGTCCAATTGACATTAGATGCAGACATGAGGTCGGTCATTAGCTTTTACTTCTCTCACTGCTCCTTTTATGGAAAAACGCAAAATAAACATAATCTCACAGGCGAAGGGATCAACGGCCAGCAATAATCTGGAGAGGATAAACTCTAGATAATCTACCTACTGACGTCCCTTACTAGTGTCCTGATAAGACATGACAGCACCCCATTCCTCCTATCCCCACAATTTTACCATCCCCACATATTTACCAGAATATAGTCAAATAATTCAGTCAGAACCATCATCATGCCCTGGTAAACAAAGAAAGAAGACATTAAAGTCAGTGTAATTCTTGGTTGATGCCACTAGTCTCCAGAGAAATGAGAAAGAACCTGATAGTCTTCAGTCCAATTCTGAGGAATTATGAAGTCTATTGGGAAGGGCCAGAGTTCTTCAAATAAGAGGAATATTCTTTCTTCAATATGTTATTGACTAAGATGATAAGGAATGCTTATATTTAAAAGATATGGTTACTAAATAGGTCTCAGTAAGGATCCAGAATGTCCACATCTCTCACTGGTGGGAAGATTGAAGCAGAAAAGGGAATACCGTATTCATTCTTGTTCATGAACTGGAACCAATCCCTCCCCACCATTATTCTTCTCCCATACATAACTTTAAAGTGGAATATAGGTGAACATTAGCCCTAATTCAGCTAATACCTGAAATGCTACCACGTTCTAAAAGACTCTCACCAAGGAGTGAAAGAAACTTCTTGAAAGGGGAAGAGACGGAGATGCTAGTAGGATTGTAAATTAAGAGACTAGAAAAAGGAAGTGCTTATAGGCTGGGGCTAAACCTGAGGGCTGGAGAGACAGAGACATGTCAGAAAGGGAAGTGACGTCTATTGGGGCATCCTCCCTCAGAAAATCTGCATCATAAAATGACTATTATTTTTAAATGACTATTATTTATTTGTTTAGTTTAGTAATCATTCTTTCATTCTAAAAATATTTATTGAAGAGTTACTATGTGCCAGCCACCATTCTAAGGGATTCTATGAATAAGACAATATCCTTGCACTCATAGGCAAGTTTCTTTCACAACAGAGTGAAAAGTAATGGAAAATTTTATACACATACACACACATGCATGTGTGATTTGAAATTGTGATATATTTCATGAAGGAATTAATAGGGAGCATTAGGAGGTAGCAGGAGCGTGATGAGGAAAATGGTAGATATGGCAGATTGACTCACTTACTATCTATTCCAACCTCCTCCCAGTGTGCCTTCTAGCTACAGAGACCCAAAATCAAAAATTATATTTTAGACTCCCTTAGAGTCAGAATTCTGGATGTGAAATAGTTTTCACCAATCATACATACTCATGAAAGACCTGAATTCAGACATGAGTTAAATGGGAAGCAGTGGCCATGAGATACACATTTTTCTGGTAGAGATCTAGCAGGTAAAGATTGAACAGTTCTGCAGCCGGCAGTTGTGATACTGCTTCCTGATCTCTGCATTTCCATAATGTACAAAGATAACAGCTCTGTTGGTATGTGTTGTTTTTATAATCATTTGGGGGCCTAATGTAGAATCTCCTACCCTGGCTATTCCAATAATTTGGTAAGTATCTAATGGCTTTCATTTAATATAGCAGGAGCAATTTTTGATGTTTGAAATTGAACTCTGACTGTGACAAGGGACGTCCTGAGCCTTGTCATCAAGAATCACCTCTCTGAGGATAATTTGAGCTGAAACTTTAAGAATTAGAAAAAACCAGTTTGAGAAAAGCCAAGGTAAAGGCATTTCAGGCAGAAGGACTAACCAGTGCAAATGTCCTATGGCTAAAAGAGCTTGCATGTTGGGGAACCAAAAGGAGAATATTAGTCCAAGATGAAATTAGAGCAATTGGTAGGGACCAACCCACGGCAAAGGATTTGGATATTAGAATATGTGACAGGAAGCCATCAGATGATACAAAGCAAGGAAGTGCCATGATCTTATTGATGTTTTCTATCATACTGGCTAATGTGTGGAGAAGGAATTGGACAGGGAGAAACAGGGACACCCCCTAAAAGGCTATTTTGGGAATTCATGCAAGAGTTGATGATATTTAGGCTAGGATCATAGTAGCCCAAAAAATTCAGGGTTATACAAAGGATGTATTTAGGATATATTTTGGAGGAAGAGCTCATAGGAATTGCTGATGGATTATATGGGAGTTTGAAAAAAAGGGAGAAAATGAGGATGACATCAAGGTTTTTAGCTTGAGCAACTGTCTAGCATTAAGAAGAAGAATACAGTATGAGGATCAGATGGGGGGAAATAAAGAGTTCAATTTGGTACACGTCAAGTTTGAGGTACCTATAGACTGTATCAGTTATCTTTTATTCTTTAATAAGCCACTCCAAAAAAGTACTAGCTTAAAACAACACAATTTATTAAAACAACACAATTATTGTTTCTCCTTCTGTGGGCTGGCTAGCTGGTTCTTTTGCAGGTCTCACTTGACCTCACTCACGTGGCTTCATTCAGCTAGAGGATTTTATGGTCTAGAAGATCTGAGATGAGTTCATTCACATATCTCTCAGTTGGTACACGCTGTTGGCTAGGAAACCTCAGTTCTCCTCTTGGTCTCTCATCGTCTAGCAGGCTAGGCTGGCTTCCTTCCATGGCAATCTCTCAGGCAGCCTAAGAAAATGAAAGCAGAGGCTTCAAGTCCTCTTGAGACCAATGGCTAAGCCTTGTACTTTTACCACATTTTGTTGGTCAAAGCAAGTCAGAGACCAGCCCAGATTCAAGGGAAGGAGAGAGAGACTCCTGCTCTTCTTGAGAAAAGCACTCAGTCATAGGGCAAAGAGTCATGGGAGAAAGGGTCACTGCCATCTTTGGAAGCAATCTGTCAAAGACACATCCTAATAATTAGATATGAGAATTAGATATGAGTCTGGAGCTAAAAGAAGTCTGAATTCACCAACATGACTTTGTTACTAAGTGGTTATCCAAGAACTGAGTACAAATTCAGTTACTGATCTGTTAGATTAAATACTATTTGCAGACTATTTTTTTCTCCCTGTACCACTACTGACTTTTCAACGTTGTATGGAAAAGTCAAATAATATCAGTACTATATTCATTACCTATTGCTATATAACAAATTTCCCCAAAACTTAACAGCTTAAAACAAAAAACATTTATTATCTCACAGTTGTAATGAGTCAGTCATTTGGGTGGTTCTCTCTCACAGTCCACCATGAGGCTGCAGTCAAGCTGTTTTCCAAGGCTACAGTCATCTGAAGGTTTGATTGAGCCTGGAGGATCTACTTTTAAGATGGCTTAGTCACACAGCTAGTGGTAGGAACTCTTATTTCCTTTCCATATGGACTTCTCTATAGGGCTGTTTGACATGCCAGCTGGCTTGTCCAGAACAAGCGATTCAAGAGAGAGGGCAAGAAGGAGGCCACAGTGCTTTTTATGACCAAGTTGAAAGTGATACACTGTAACTTCCACAATATTATGTTTGTTAAAAGCAAGTCAACGTCTATCCCATCCAAGGAGGAAAGAATTAAGGCTTATCTCTTAAATAGAGGAATCTCAAAGAATTTTTGGAGAAATTTTAAATCTACCAAAAGTATAGATGTCAGTTTATGGATTTTGTTGGGAGAAAGCAAAAAAGTTCCTTTCTGATTGCTAACCTGTCAGACTTCTAGTACAATGCAAGGGAAAATCCAAATTAGCTATGAATTTTGTTTCTCTTATGTTTTTATCTCCTTCTGAGAGTTCACATGGAAGACAAGCCCAGAATGTTATGATGGCAGAGGTAAAAGAAACTGAGAGGTAAGAGCAGTGGGTGATATAAAGAGTTGTCTGGAGGAGCTGTAGCCTATCTCCCTATATTACCTCTGAAAGCCTCTATAAGCCACCCCAAATAAACACACAATGAGAATATTGTTTCTTTCTGTAATTGTCACTTAAAGAAACATTCTCTAAGTCCCCTTTCCATTCCCACTTTCCAATCAGATTCCTACTTCTAAGCTCCATCAGAACAGATGTGTGGAGCTGCTTGTGGGTTAGGGGAAAAGAGGATGTGCTCCCTGTTCTTCCTGGGCTTCAGCAGGAAGTGGGCTTTTGGTCCTCAGGAAGACTGTGACACCAAGTCATAGATAGTATTAGCTTCATTGGAAACATCTACTTCCTTGTAAACATCCAAAATGATACAAGAGAGAGCCAATAAGATCAACCTTCTGCTTGCCCTATAAGTTATCAAGAACACACTAAATATTTAACATCTACTCTACATCCACACCCAACATTAGGCTGGGTGCTGAAGTTACAAAACTTCTACCTCAAAGAGCTTATAGCACAATATAGGGAGCCAGAATACATAAACCAGTAAGTGCATGAAATAGTATATACATTATAATAGATATTGCTACAGTGAAAAATTTTAGAAGTGAGAGGCCCAAAAAATTTCTTAGAGGAGATTATATTTGAACAAGAGACAAGGGCATTCAGGCAGAAGAAGCAGCAGGATGAAACATGAAATGAGCTGACACAACTTCAAATGGTATAGTGGGTATCAAAAACCTTAGAATCAGATGCTATTGGCTTCCAATAACTGCTACTTTCAGGATTCAGCTGAGGTGAAGGAGAAGAAGGGACACTCAGTAGATGATTATCTATGAATGAAAGGGTTAATCTCATTTATCCCAATGGTTTCTTTTGGGGCAAGTCCATTCAGATCAAAGGGGTACTCATCCAGATGGTTATCTTTGAGGTGCATATTCAGGACTTTTTTAAAGAGAAGAAAGGGAATAGCCCATTAAGTGGACCCATTTCTTGAACCCTTAGATGCTTTTACATTTTAGGATGTATGTACCTGATTTAAGTCAACAAAATATTTTCACTGAATTTCCTCTTACTCTTGATAACCAACACTGACACTTAAGTAAAACGGATTTAGGGATAAATATACTACTTATGGTTAACTACAATAGATGTATCATGAGCCAAATCCTTAAAAACACAATGCATGAAGAAAATATGGGGGAAAGACTAAAGTATGTAGAGAATGTGCCAGATTGAATTTCTCTAAGATTAATTTTTCTCTAAGATTAATAATCTCTAAGATTATTTCTCTGATTATTTTTTCAAAGCCATCATCTTTCTCATCAAAAAGTTGAATACTGTCAAAGAATTTGAACCTTTTTAAAAATTTTTCAATTTATTGAAAGAGAATTATAGCAGATTTACTGTAATATCTTCAATTTTTATCAAATTATTTTATTATTAAACTAAAATAATTTATTGAAAATGTCTTTAGGCTACAGATGAAAATTTGAAATAGGTCTCTTGTCTTTCTTGTAATCTTCCTTCTGCTTGGTGTTACATTTTATGTTTTTCTTAGATAAACAGCCATGTCCCTTAGATCAGGGGTCAGTAAACTATGGCCCATGGGCCAAATCCAATTCATTGCCTGCTTTTGTGGCCCTTGAGCTAAGAAAGATTTTTCTATTTTTAAAATGGTTGGAAAAAAATCAAAAAAAGAATAATATTTTCTAACACATGAAAATTATATGAAATTCAAATTTCAGAGTTCATAAATAAAGTTTCATTGGAGCCCAGTTGCATTCTTTCATTTACATGTCATTCATTACATGTCTATGACTGCTTTCATGCTACAAGAGCAGAGCTGAGTATTTGCAAAAGAGTCTGTATGGTCTGCAAAGCCTAAAATATTCACTATCTGGCCCTTTGCAGGAAGTTTGCTGTCTCTCACCTGATATAATAAGTTGAAATGCATCTCCACAAAACTGCATTGTGTAGCCCTTCCACTTAATATTTTTAACTATTCAAGTTAAGTGTCAGAGTGTTACTCTTCTTCCTAGCTTCAGAGAAGGGAGAACTGGAAATATACGAAATAAAATTTCTTGTATCTAACCTTTTAAGTCATGTTTTACTATCTGATGGAACATAGTCCACTGGAGTTGAATCAAAAAGTTTTAATATGGACCCATGGAGAGTTTTCAATGATTTTAGTATAAGTGTTGAAAGTGTGTGCCTATACAGAATGCCATGGGGCCACTCTTAAGACCATTTGAATATAAATATAGAGGGTTACAGTGCTTTGCACAGTCTGAAATCCTATAGAGCAGTAGATGAGGTATAATATGAATTGTTTTGGCATCACTGGCTTCAGTGGAAGCCTCCATGCATTTACACATCTGTGTCTGCAACAAGAAGGGATAATTGTTCGGCTGTGCTATTGCTGTTTATGAATCAGAACAAAAAGGCAACAGAATAAACAAAATGTCATGTTCATACAAATCTTGATTAGGGTAAAATCATCTGGCTGGCATTGCCTGTGTACAACATTGCCAACAAGGCTGCCAGCTAGTGAGAGGAGCCTCATAGCTCCCCAACTTGGGGCTTCAAAGCTTGGATCAGCTTATTTGAGGGTATACACAAAAGCTAGATCTACCCAAAACAGTCAAAATCTAGTCTCTGAGTCTTCGCCATTATAACCAACTTGTCTTAAAGAATCCCCGAAGTCCTAGGAGATTTCAGAATAACTGCAGCATCCGTTATAGGGTGCTTACAAAAATATGCTTGATTAGTATGTTACAGCAGGGTTTCTCAACCTCAGCACTATTGACGTTTTGGGCCCGATAAATCTTTTTCTAAGTCCTGTACTCTGTAAGATGTTTAGCAGCATGCCTGGCCTATTCCCACTAGACGCCAGCAGCATTCTCCCAGTTAAGACAATCTAAAATGTCTCCAGACATTGCCAAAATACGCTAGGAGGCAAAATCACCCCCAGTTGAGAACCACTGTTTCAGAGGACTACGAAAATTTGCTTCATTTCACAATGTAATCAAAGGAGCTCTGAGGAACATTAGGCCCTGAGAACAGAGCTAGATGAAAAAGACTCCAAATCTGAGTTTTAGGACATAAAATAATTATCTAAAAAGTGAAAAATCTGATTATGTATTCAGATTTCCAAAATGGTCTCAGGTTTGCTAACAGTGAAGTTAAATACAGAATATTCAGTGGCTCTTTCACCTCTTCTAATGTTTCACATACTCTGGATGCAAAGGCTGATCCTCACACCCGTGCCTTTTTCTCCAGAATCCTCCATCCATTTACCCATCCAACAAATGTTAATTGAACACCTCCTGAGGACTTAGGCACCCTCTCTGCTAGACAGTGCGCCCAAAGGTCAGAGTTACCTTTTGATAACACAGCCCTCATCTCTGCTTGGAAACATTTCATGGCTCCCCTCAGCCTAGAAAATAAAGCGAAAATTAAAATTAAAATAAGACATTTATAGTGTTCTTTGTCATTTACTTCCCAATGATCCATCTACTCCAATGATCCATCTAAGTTAGTGTTTCTCAATTCTGGCTGTACATTAGAATATCTTGGGGAGACTTTTAAAAATACCAAGTCCTCAGCCAGATCAATTAATCAAATTTCTGTTGTTGGGCATCAGCGTTTTACCAAAGCTTTCTAGAGGATTCCAACAACAAATGAGATTGAGACCCAGTGATCTAAGCCATATATAGTGATCCCATTTTCTCTCGCCAGTGACTAGTTCAGGAATGGGCATATGGCAGGGGAATCCTAATGAGACATGAGAAGTCCATATATGTGGGAACATGATTCCAGGAAATTTTCCCTCACTTGAAAAAAGTAGTCTTGGGGAAAATGACCTTTTCCCCCCTGGCTGCTATTAGATTTTCACATCTAAGATATACAGCATTCCAGGATCTGGTAAGTTCACCCTGTCCTAACCTCCAAACCCAGTCAACTTGTCCACACAGGCACATACTGATGCTGGAGCCGCTCCTGACTGACTGGTGCCACTCTCTGAAGATCTCTCTTTAATTTTACTAATATTTTCTTTTTTCACTTCTTATATTAGTACTTAATATAAGAATATGTTAATACTTAATATAATTAAAACTTAATAGCATCTTTTTTCACTTCTAATATTGTAATATAATCTTGCCTATTAGTTAGTGCAGATTAAGCTTCTATATTAAATAGCCTTAAAGCATATAATTGCTAAAGCTCCATAGAAGTTTACTTTTTATTCACTTAATAGTCCAGAGATGTTTCTTTGATGGATTCAATCAGGAACCCAGGTTTCTTTCATCTTAAGGATCCACCATTCTTAGAACCTTGAGATTTCCACCCGCTTGCAGCCTGCAGGAAGATAAAGAGAGCTCACAGAGAGAAAATACCCACTTCAGAAAAGCCACGGCTCAGGAAAAGCATGCATCACTTCTGCTCGTATTCCATTGAGAAAAATTAGTTGTTTAGCCACACCTAACAGCAAAAAGACCTGGTAATATGGCCTTGCTACGTGCCAAGAAGAAAGGAAACAGGGTTTTTAGGAATAGCTGTAAGTCTCAGCCACAAAAACTCAGGTCAAATCTCAGCTTTCCAGTCACCCAGCCTGACAGGACCTCTCTGTCTGTGGTCCTGTGCAGTCTTGGAGGTAACATTTAGCTGTGCTGGAATCATGAATGATCTTCCAACCCTGTTAGTGTTTTTCTCCAACTAGATTGTAAGTTCTTTGAGAATAGTAACTGTTTTTATGGTCTCCTTGACTGTCCACAGTGCCTAGCTTGGAGCCTTTACCAGAGTAAAGGAGTTCTCAAACTTCCAGTGCATCAGAATCACCTGGAGAGCCTGTCATTGCACAGGGTGCTAAGCCCCACCCCTAGAGTTTCTGATTCCGTTGGTCTAGGCCGGCGTCTAAGAAGCTGCATTTCTAACAAGTTCCTAAGAGATGCTGGAAAACCATCAACCTAGACTATACTAATTCTTAATTGATTTTTCAATTAACAAACAGTGAGGAGTGTGAAGCACATACTGCTGTGTAATAGTTACAATAATCAAGAGACATGAACCAGTCATGGTTCTTACTGTAAAGTGCAGGTAACCTTCGTGTGACTGACCTTGATTGGGAATTTAAAAGTATTTCAAATGAAAATGTTGAGAAGATTTGGTTCTGGTTTTAGCACGCCAGAAATGCTTTTCTCAGTTTTGGAAAATCAAACAGATTAGAGAAAGGAGAGATGAATTAGTGGATGCTTTCTTTATAGATTTATTTATAAGAAGAAGAAGAGGGCCCCATAAATACTTGGCAAGAATTGCCCTGTCTTAAACTTGTGTTGTAATATGAATCATGCTTAAGAGAATTTAATAAAGAAGAAAATTTTTTTTAAAAAGTCTGAATTTTTAGTAGTGGCAGGGAGGCCCAGAAGTTAAGCTGATGCCACCTTTTTCATCCATACCAACAAGTCTCTCCCTCCTTCGTGTCCCTCTTATTTGCATTTGTTCTTGGACCATCTTAGTGAAGCAGAGATAACTGTTTGTCTTGCTTCTTTTTTTTAAAGCATAGATGGATTAAAAAAAAAATAGGAGGAATTCTGAAATCCATTTTGAAAAGTGAGGTGACTTAGAAGAGGTTAACATAACCTTAAAAATTCTCAAATTTGTCCTGGGAAAAGAAAGAAAAAATATTAACAAATTTAAGATAAGAAGAATTCTTTTGGATCATTGTTATTTGTCATGATTACTATAGAATTTCCAATTAGGAAAACAACATGTCCTTTGAAGTGACAGAAAATTTTGTTTATCTTTTAAGAATTAATGTTTTTCAAATATAAACTCACTAAGGCTTTATTCCATACAACAATATATTCTCTTTCTAAAACTGACTGTATCGGATGCATAATTTTCTCTTTAAAATAATAAAGACATTTTTAGTCTGAGAAAACATTTCCGAAATTCTAACAAATTAGCTGCCTTACTTATATTTTCTGGAAGACACTGAGTAAAATAGTAAACTTTTGTTATTTATGTTATTTAATTAATTAATGTTGTTTAATTAATAATAAACTTATGTTATTTATGTTATGTTATGTTGTTATTTTGTTATCACAGGAACTTGTGATAGAAGCCTCTTCATTGAAGCCCTTTAAATTGAACCAAACCCTGGAAGAAAGGGGTACAATATAGTGTTGGAGGAAAAGAGGCAGAGATGAGACATGCTAATGTGACTTCTTCTAGAATTTGGATAACACTTCCCTCTAAACCAGTGGATTTCCCAACTATCAACTCAATATTTGCTTATGACATTTACAAAATTATGGTAAGCCAAAAAATGGAAGGAACTCTAAGGAAGTGACCATATTAGAGAAGAGGAAATGTCGCCTCTTTCTCTGAGAGTGAAAACTAGCTCATGAAGTTTTACTGTTAGTGCAAAAAACCCATAATTGCTGGAAATGGGAGACAAGCCAAGGCAGCTTCCATGCTAAAGTAGATTAAGGCAGTCACCATAACCTGGTGTAATTAGAAGAGCCAAACTGGATTTTAAAAATATCTGTGTGTCTAAAAAGATCCATTTAAATTATACCTGTGTCACCTGTGAGGGGTGGAACTTTAAGCCAAGCAGAGAATGGAACAGAACAGTTGGCAGTAGAGAGCAGGGCCTGAGGGCAAGGCTTTTTTGGGCAAGTAATTTTGATAAAGAGTGTAAGGTAAGACAAAGTTCCTAGCAAGTGAAACATCATAGTTTGAGCCCCATGCAACTTAAACACAATGGACCGTGGGAAGGTAGAGGCCAAGAGAACCCTGAAAGGGAGCATCGTGAGCTACATCATCTAAAGTGCAACACTTTTGAGAGTAAAGGGGGGTGCTATTAACAACTTCACCAGGAAAATAGACATCAACTGGGACTGTCTCAGCAAAACTTGGGTGTATTTCTCTTACCGATAGGAGAGGGAGGATGCTGGATGCACCGTGGGAGATTACGAGAGTCTGAAGAACTAAAGCAAACTTTAGTTCACCGGGTTGCCAGGAAGTCTAGTGGTCATACCTCCTGAATTATCTGGACTAGTTTTGAATCTTGATACTTTAATTTTTTTTGAGTTCTTTGTGGTAAAGAAGATTGGCCCTAAGCTAACATTTGTGTCAATCTTCCCCTATTTTGTATGTGGGACACTGCCACAGCATGGCTTGATGAGTGGTGTGTAGGTCCATGCCCAGGATCCATACTTGTGAATTCTGGGCTGCCAAAGCAGAGTGCTAGAACTTAACCACTATACCACTGGGTCGGCTCCCTGATGTTTTAACTTGCAAATCAATGTTATGATTTCTCTTATATCGTTAAAACACTTAGATGCCTCTTGATCAAACAATGTGTGAGAGACCCTGCTGCGTGGGGGTCAGCATGGTCTCAGCACTCAGGCAGACCTCAGATGGAAAAGTGGTTCTACTACTTTCTGGCTGTATGAGCTATTGCAACCCATTTACGCATCTGTAAAATAGGGACAAGAATAATAACTTTTTCAGGCTGTTGTGAGGATTGAATTAGATGGTGTATAGAAGTGCTTGGCATGGTACTTAACATGTACTCAATAACTCTTTCTAATGGCTCTTATGCTACAGATTCTTTTAAATTTAGAAAAGAAACAAATATTTTATCAATTTCTTTGTCCTAACTTATCCATTTATTCAGCAGATATTTATTAAGCCCCTAATACATGCTAGGTATTCTGCTAAGCATCAACCGTAAGGAAACAAAACTACCCTCCAAAATCACAGAGATTCCAGACTAATAATAATAATGAGGAAACAGGACACCAAATAAGAAAACAATCATATGTAGTATTTCACCTGGGATTTCTGCTGTAAGAATGACTATCCTGTACCTCGAAGAGCAGAATGTGACCAATTCTTGGAGAATGAGACAGATTTCCTAGTTCCTGAGAATTTTTTTAATTTAATTTTTATTGAGTTAATGACAGGTTACAATCTTGTGAAATTTCAGTTGTACATTATTGTTTGTCAGTCGTGTTGTAGGTGCACCCCTTCACCCTTTGTGCCCACCCCCCTCCCACACCACCTTTCCCCTGGTAGCCACTAATCTGTTCTCTTTGTCTACATTTTTAAATTCCTCATATGAGTGGAGTCATACAGAGATTGTCCTTCTCTATCTGGTTTATTTCACTTAACAATTCCCTCAAGGTCCATCCATGTTGTTGCAAATGGGATGGTTTTGTTCTTTTTTATGGCTGAGTAGTATTCCATTGTATATAAATATATAACATCTTTATCCAATCATCTGTTGATGGGCACTTGGGTTGCTTCCACATCTTGCCTATTGTAAACAGTGCTGCAATGAACATTGGGGTGCATGGGACTTTTGGAATTGCTGACTTCAAGCTCTTTGGATAGATACCCAGTAGTGGGATGGCTGGATCGTATGGTATTTCTATTTTTAATTTTTTGAGGAATCTCCATACTGTTTTCCATAGTGGCTGCACCAGTTTGCATTCCCACCAGCAGTGTATGAGGGTTCCTTTTTCTCCACAACCTCTCCAACATTTGTTATTATTTGTTTTAGTTATTTCTGTCATTCTAATGGGTGTATGGTGATATCTTAGTGTAGTTTTGATTTGCATTTCCCTGATGATCAGCAATGATGAACATCTTTTCATGAGCCCATTGGCCATCTGAGAAAATTTTTGAAAAGGTCACTTTGCGGTCTCAGAACACAGTGGAGGGGAGTCAGAGTGGCTCTGAGTGGTCCATTTAACAGCATATTGCATTAACCTAAGGAAGAGATGATTCCATTTTTTCTTCCAGAAAATAGGGTGATTGTACTACCAAACCTATAACTTGCTCCTGAGTTAGCAGTTAGTTTGGGGTTCATTGGACAAAAGAAGCAGATTTACGTCTTTGATACTTCTTGTTAGGCAGATGCTCAAATGGATCTCATCAGGTACATTCACTTTTAAAGTGAATTTCCTACCAGAATACCATTTTTCTATAACAATGGTATGATGTATTATTTATGATCATGTGCTATTTATTCAAAGGTGAAAATTGTACCAGCAGAGGAAAAAAATTCAGGCATAGGAGTTTAAAAGCAGTATTTTTTTAGTCAATAAATAAATAAATTGCCCTGCTGTATTCAGAGTATGTAAATATTGCATGGGCTGGGTTCTTAGAGAAGCTTCATATCTTGGACTTGTCTTCAGAACAAGTTTTCCTGAAATCATTTCGAATGTAGATTCTCCTTAGCAACTCTCTCCAGTAAACTCTCAATGCTTTATAACTTTGACAATGGCTTAATCTAACTTCACATCCAGAAACGAGGTGCAGAGGATTATTTTCTTCAACCTCATTTACTAGTTCAAGCTCTCTTAACATTTAAACACATGAATGAAAACACATTGCAGCCAGCGTTGAGGCTGCGTGGAGTGTGGAGAACGAGATGGGCAGACCCAGCAGCGGGGGACGAGGGCAGAGCAGAGTGAGTGCATAACAATATCCAGCAGGAAAACACATGTCAGTGTGGCATCCACTTACATGTGTCCTGCTACGCATCTATTTTATGCAATGCCCATCAGCAAATATTCAAAAAAGAAATGGACCCCAATGCAGTCAGTGTTTCATTAAGTGCTTAAGAAAAGAAAACGTGCACGTTGGTGTCACATCTCTCTTCACATTCTGCCTGGTGTTATTCTCTGATTGTCAAGAAGAAAGTGAGATTCTGAGAGAGTTTTTCCTGCACTTCTTAGTCCTGTCCCAGTTGCAATAGTATAACTTCTATTCAAGAATATAGCCACTATGTAACTTTTCGTTCAAAGTAATAAGACTACAAGCTCCATTTCTGCTTTGTTCACCATTGAATCCCCCGTAACTAATACAATGCTCAGAACATATTATATACTCAATGAATTATTGTTGAAGAATTGATGAATGAATTGCCCAAGCTGAAAGAAACCTTCTTATTTTATAACTAGGCAGCTTCAGTCCATTTAACAAACTATTGTCCAAGAAGCAGAGCACAAAAGAATTAGAAAGATATTCTAGTAGTCAGAGACTATAACATTTCCTCAAAGAAACATGTGATAGAATTTAGGTTAGTAACTACTTAGTTCAAAAATGGATAGATGGGATGATCAATAATTTATAGCTTTAACCCACTGTTCTAATGGGTATCGTTTATTTGGTAGGTTAAATGTGACTAAGATTCCTCCAATTCTATTTCCAGATCAAATATTCAGTGATATTAGACTTGTAAACAAAAAATCTGCTTTCCATATTTAGATCATTGTCCTTCCCCACAGTGCCTTGTGCTTTGTTGTCTTAGTAACATAGTGTCCTTCAGCCCTCACCTGCATGCAGAGCTCTCTGTGCTTAGAATGCATCTGGTCCTGCAATGGGGGTTATCACAAGTTCCCCAGTGGAAGCCAAGGCTCGCTTCCACTTTTTACCCTCATCTTGTTTCAACATGGAGGGCTGCAATTAACTTCAAAGACCATTCCATGTGTAGAAAAACTCTGATGAAGTGGAACCAAATCTCACTGTGTGTTTGAAGTTTGTAGGAATGTTAATGAGAAGAGATCATGATTATCACTATGTAAAAAAGAAAAAAGAAAAAGAAAGTTAGTGTCTCACTTTGGTCATATATATATATTTTTTTCATTATCTGTCACAGACAAATTCACGCAAGTTATGCAAGGCCAAATAAACACAACTCAGTAAGGTATCTTCTAGATTTATTTACAATGAACAACACCACATGTTTGATAACCATTCTTTAATTAGGAGAATAGTTTGTAAATTCCCCTTTGTTTCACATTTAAAACACATTTGTTTTCCATTATGAAATAGTTTATAGAAAGCTCTGAACCAGAAACTTAACTGTAAGCAAAATGTGCTTTTACCTTAGTCCAGCACGGTTTGATAAAGTATGTTTCACAGGCAATTGTACCTATTATTTCCAGAGATTATGGAAAAGTGCCCCCTCCCCTCTAATTTCCCCTATGGAATGTCTGTTTTCTGTGGAGGGGAGTATAGAGAGTAATACAAGATCTGTGAGAGACTGTGATAAATGGAGAACATTGATATCTCCAAATGTGTCCTTCAGTTGGAAAATAATAGTGAGGAGAACATATCTATTGGACACAATCGTTGAGCTCATATTTTGTTGCACTATTTGGAACTACTAATAACACAGAACACAGCTTGCTCATGTTTTTCAGCAAATAGAGAATGAGTAGGAACAATGACATGGGTAAAGCAATTTCATATTTCAAAATAGCTTTATATCTCTGAGTTCCGGGATGATTCATAGAAGACAAATCAATGTGCCCAAAATGCGCCTTGGGAGCAAGTCCACTGGGCACAATGACAATGGTGCCCTGGAAAGAATCTGAACTGGAATGAAAGTAGGAAGACCTGAGGTCCGCTTTTGGGTCTATCACTTACTACTCCTTGCTCCTGGATGGGTTATTTAGCTTCTCTGATTATTACACAGTCTGGTTATAAGAGAAGAGATAATACAAATGAAAGTGCATTGAACAAATATGAATATTATTTTAACCAAGAAACTTTGCCCTTTAAGAATGACCCATGAGCTTTTTCATAGATGAGTAGTTTTAGTCTAGAAAGTTGTCACATCCCTTAAAGAATTCGAGAGATAATCCAGAGTATAACTTGAACTTTTGCTAGTATGATTGTTAGCAAAAATGTTTAATTTGAAGTCTTGTTGGAGCTGGCCCAGTGGCGCAGCGGTTATGTTCGCACGTTCCGCTTTGGCGGCCTGGGGTTTGCCGATTCAGATCCCAGGTGCGGACATGGCACCGCTTGGCACGCCATGCTGTGGTAGGCGTCCCATGTATAAAGTAGAGGAAGATGGGCACAGGTGTTAGCTCAGGGCCAGTCTTCCTCAGCGAAAAGAGAAGGATTGGCAGCAGTTAGCTCAGGGTTAATCTTCCTCAAAAAAAAAAAGAAAAAAGCAATAAAGAAATCTTGTGAGATATGTATTCTTTTTGGAATGAAATTTGTCCAAGAAGAAAACCCACAATTGAAAATTATATTAACAGATGTTTAGAACTAAAATGGAACTTAGATGATAAAGAAAAATAACGAGAAATAAAAGAAACAAAATACTTATTAAAAATCTGCTATGTGCAAGGGTCTGGAGTCAACGAGATTCAGGTTCAAATCCTTTTCTGTCATTATTGTCTCCATAACATTAGGCAAGTCATTTAAACCTTCTTAGCCTTAGTTTCCTTTTGTGTAATAGATTAAGAACCTTTGTGAGAATTCAACCAAATGTTACATGTGAAATTCTTAGTGCGGTAGTTATTACATAGTAAACATTCAGTCAATAAAGTAGCTATGATTATCATCATTATTACTGCTAGGCTATATGATTCTAAACAGTAAGTGCTCAAGGAGTATTGACCAATGATGATGGATGTATATAATTTAACAGGATCTACATAAAAAGAAAGTTGAATAGAGGTACTACCAAAATGGCAAGTTGAATTATCAGAAAGGAAAAACTTATAAGTTCAGATAATAGGGACATGTTGAATAAAAGCCATAAAAGAAAACCCTAGAAAAATTAAACTGAAGGTAGATTGGCCATCAAGAAGTTTAGATGAAGGTAGAACTTTTACAAACATCTATAGTTAAACCTTTCAAATTTCAAAACTTGAATTTTTGTCCTATTTTTCATGAAAATAGGGGCTAAAATTTCCATCATCATTAATGATAAAAATCTTTAAATTAGAATTTTTACTTTACGAAATGTTTTTATGCATATCCCTTGCAAATAAATGATTAATTTATGTTCATTAATATAATATTACATAATGTTTATATATACTTAAATAATTATATGCAATTTTTATATGCTGAACACTTATTATATCTTGATTTCCTCCAAGTTATACTATACTTCAATCAATTTACATTCACATCTTAGAAGTGCTCATGGAACAAAATTATTGTTTCCTAAAATTTTTGCCCCAAAATAATAAGATCTTAAATGTCCAATCTTTCTCTTTTTGAATGACCTCTAAATTTCTGACTAAGATTACGATGTTTTTCCAAGTTTAGAGAGCCCAGAAGTGATCTTTTGGTTTTAAGATGAAGGAAAAAACACAGTGCAGTCTCCCTCCCTATGTAAAACTCTGGAAACAATACAAATGATTTCTCAAGTGACTACCCAGTTACATTTTCTTTTTTTAAAGGCAAATAGAAACACTGAGAAAGCCATAGGCCAAGGTTCTACTACAGAATGGCACCATCAAGGGAGATCGTCTTGAATGTGGCAGAAGAAGAGAGTAGAAAGAGGTTGAGGAGCAATTAACAAGGAGTAATTAACAAACAATTAACAAGGAGTAGTTGGAGTACTGCAGGAGTTGGAACCATTGGAGAACTGCAGGAGTATCATCAAGCCAACTTGCCCCTAAATGCACTAACACCCTTGTAGATTAGGCAGCCGCAATAGGAATATCTGTCTGATAGTAGAAGTGTGTAAGGAAAGTTACAGAGCAGTAGTCTAGTGGCTGATGATACCAGGAAGGAACAGTTGCAGGTCAGTTGGGAAAAACACCTGCCAAGGCTCTTCATTAAGCAGCATATCTTTCATGAGTCCGTCTCTTGCACAAAAAAATAGCAAAAAACCAAAGTTCCAGCTGTTTCTTTTACAACTCCTCCCAGACAGTCTGGTCCAGTAGAGGGAACTGACTAGCAGGAAATTTCAGTCACAAAGTTGAGGACCTAAGAATAAACACATGCTTTTCACTCATTTTAAGGAAAAAACAATTTTTAATATAAATATAGTTTATCTTTTTTTGATCAATAGTGTAAAAATAAACAAATAGTAGAGCTTATACCTCAGTTAACAGAGCATTCAAAATTGGACTTTGAATAAATATAATTAATATTTTTTGGAGAGAAAGGAGAAGATATTACTTTTATCTAAGAAGGAAGAATCCACAGTTATAAAAATAAATATATAATTGTTAAATTTATAATTTAAAAACATCATAGACTACAAGAATAGCATCATGGATGTATCTGAATAACAAATTGCCAGCTAGAATATCAAACTGAAGAAAAAAGATAAACCAAGAAGCAATGGTAATCAAATAAATTATTTAAACTTAGTGTTGTCTAAATAAGAATTGATAGTATAAAAAGGGAAAACCAATGGGGGTTGAAGAAAGAAGTATAAAATAAAAGAAAATACAAACATTCCTAGAAGGTTTAAACAGAAATTTATTGTCTCACTATTCTGGAGGCCAGAAGTCTGTAGTCAAAGTGTCTACAGAACCCTGCTTCGCCTGAAATCTGTAGGGGAGAATCTTTTCTTGTCTTTCCTAACTTTTGGTGGTTTGCCAACAATCCTTGGCATTCCTTGACTTGCAACTGCAGCACTTCAATCTCTGCCTCTGTCACCACATAGCCCTTCATGTTTCTGTCTCCTCTTCTTACAAGTGCACCAGTTATATATTGGACTAAGGGATCTCTCTATTCTAGTACAAGCTCATCTTAATTGATTACATCTGTAGTGACCTTATTTCCAAATAAGGTTATATTCTGAGGTACTGAGAGTTAGGACTCCAACATATCTTTTTGGGAGACACAATTCAATTCATGACATATACCATGTTCATGGAATGAAAGAGTCAATATTGTTAAGATGTAAATCTCCCTAAATTGATTTATAGATCTAATGCAATCTCAATCAGAATCCAAGTGGACTCTTTTTTCAGAAAGTGACAAGTTGAATCTAATATACTAATGCAAAGGAACTAGAATTTATAAAACAATATTGAAAAAGAAGAATAGAGTCAGAAGACCTATACTACATGATTTCTAGACCTAGCATACATCTTCAGTAATCAAGACAATGTGGCAATGGTAAAAGGACAAAGTCGACCAAGAAAACACAATAGAGAACAAAGAAAAGTATCCAATACATATTGGGTGAAATTGTTTTTGACAATGGTACCAAAGCAATTCTTTGGAAAAAGGCAAATTTTTCAACAAATGGTGCTGGAACAACCTGATATTTACATGGGAAAAATAATTTTATCCCTTCCTCATACCATACACAAAATTAATTCAAAATGGATCATAAACTTATATGTTAGAGCTACAATGTAAAGAAAATTATCTTCATGACCTTGGGGGTCAGTGATAATTTCTTAGAAAGGATATGGAAAACACTAAATATACAAGGCAAAACTGATAACTGGACTTCATCTAAATTTAAAACTTTTGGTTATTAAAAGAAAACACAAAAACTAGTGAGTGGAAGAAAATATTTACAACACATAACTGACAGAGGACATGTATCCAGAATATATAAAGAACTCCTAAATGCAATAAGAAAAAGACAAAAAAAATTATTTTAAAAAATGGAAAAAAATAAAGTCTATTTTAAAAAGAATAAAAAGAAAGCCACAACAAAAAAGATACGTAAATATCTAAAAAGGGTATGAAAATGGGTTCAACATTATTACTTTTCGGAGAACTATAAATTAAAATGACAAGATAGCATTACACATCAAGTAATGGCAAGTTTAAAAAGACTGAAAACACTAAATTCTAGTGAATATGCAGACCATCTGAAACTCATATATTGCTGTTACAGGAGTAAAATGTTAAAACTGCTTTGTAAAACTGTTTGCCAGTTTCTGTAGCAGTAAAGCATACATCTATTTTATGACCCAGCATTCTATTCCTAGTTGTTTACCAAGAAAAATGAAAACATATGTCCACAGAAAACCTAAATAAATTTTCATACCAGCTTTATTCATAACTCCCAAAAACTGTATGCCTAGGTGTCTATCAACAGAAGAATCAATAAATAAACTATGGAATTTTCATATTATGGACTATTACTTAGAAACAAAAGGAGGACTACTGAGTATTGAATGAATATTAAATCTCAAACATAGAATACTGAGTAAAAGAAGTCAGAAATAAAAAATATATATGTATTTATGATTCCATGTATATGAAGTTCTAAAACAAGTAATAGAAAACAGTCAATGATGACAAAAAAAACAGAACAGTGGCTGCTTCTGCAGGGGAGAATGAATAAAAGGGGCACAACAGAACTTTCTACAGTGATAGGAATGTTCTATATCTTGATAGGATGTAGGTTACCCTCGTATGTGTTTGTCAAATTTGATCTATTTACTTAAGCCTGTACACTTTATTGTAGGTAAATTATACCTTAGTTTTTTAAAAAAAGTTCTTGATAAAGAATATTAAATAATCCTGATATTACAAGATCATTAGTGACCTTAAGCAGAATAGTTTCTGGAACACTAACAAAGTGTTGTTTACTAGACTATGGCTTTAGTAAAAGCTGAGAATACAAAGAGATCTGAGATAATAGGATAAATATTGTTAAAATGCTGGTGGGCAGAAGAGAAGATAAGGAGATTCTTTGACGTTCAATCTTGCCAAGGTTGTCAAAAAGGAACATAGAATGGCAGTGGAAGAGGGTGAAATTCCCCCCGAATTAACTTGGCTGATGAACAATTTTGTCTTGAGAGAGAATTTATCAGCAGCAACAGCTTCCTGACGGTCACCGTCACCATCATCGAAGCAGTCCTAGGAATCTCAGTCTCAAAAACATTGATCTTACACGTCTTGAGTCTGATCTGGTTTTTTCAAAGCCTACCTTCTAAGAACAACAGGATTTCCCTGAACAAATGAGATCATAACTTCAACTGAAGATTTCAAGGACAACCCACCCTGACGGTAATCCCATAGTGTGGTCAGATACTCTTGATAGACAGGTAAAGTAAGAACTTAAATACTTCAAGTCTTGGTTCATCCATTTATTCATTTGTTTATTCCACAAGCATTCATATGCAGGCACTCTGTTAGGTGTTCAGGACATAGTAATAAAGGAGGATCCAGGAACATAAAATTTAGAACAAGAAGGCTAGGGTAGCTGGTTTACAAGCTGTGAGCATAGGACTGGTAATCTCTACAGGCCTAGAGAAGAGCAAAGGTAGAGTTTCAAGGGAATGAGATACAGGATACAAATTGAAAGGAATCCCAGGAGATTACGAAAGACTAGCTTTTCTTTCTCCTATTATTTTCCCTTTCTTGTCTCCATCAATTCTCATATGCTACCGCCACTCCAAGTCAACACTCCACTACTGCACAGTCCACTGACAACTAATGCTACAAAGTGATAAGGGTCGGTGTTGGAGCTCTGATGAGAGCAATGGGATGAAGAGTGAGATTAGGTATTCTGTTGGGGAAAGAGGAGTGATAAGGGGCAGAATTTACAAGTTGAGAAACATGATAAGGGAAAGAAATTTTGATAACAACAGGTAGTAGCTTGAGATTTCTCCTTTCCTCTCTGCTCTTTTTCTATTGTTATTTTCCATATGATTCTATTATATCCCCCACGCTTTTTGCAGTAAGGCACAGCAGGGACTGGACCAAAAGGAGCAATAGTATGAGTCTAGGCAGAAACTTTAGAGAAATTATAGTGGGGCCAACCCTGGCAATGGGCCTATTTCAGGGGCAGAGCTGGTAGCAATCAACAGGGTTGGTGGTAGGATTGACAGACCAAGAGGAAGAGGAGGCATGAGGGGAGAAAGCAGAAGGTAGAGATGAGCTATCACAGAAGTCATCATTGGGATATCATTGGAAAAGTGAGACCTTAGCTGGGGTATGCACATGGCAATATGTGTATGTGTGTGTAATGTATGTACATGGCAATGCTAACATAGTGTTCACAAGTTAGGGAATTCTTGTATAGGCAGGCAGCAACAAATGTTTTGATTATGTTCATTTTTCTCTTTTTACATACAATAGAAGAGCTCTCAGAGATTGATTGGCATTACTTTACATAGCTTGGACATGGCTCGATCTCTTTTAAAATAAGCTTATTTCTTTTGGGTTTAAGACTAAGCTGATTTTAAAGGTTGAAGGTTTTATATTCAATAGAGTTTCATCTAAAATTATTTTCAAGTAATTTTTTAATTTAATGACAATATAATTTCCAAGTCCTTTTTAAACTTAGGCAAGATTTTTCTTTCACCATCTCAATCTCTCTCTCCCCCAGCTCTGTCTGTCTGTCATTATCAACTATCTGTAATAATAATTATATATATATGTAACAAATAACAGAGAGAAGGATCAATATTTTTTAACTCTATAGGAAAAATCTTAGACTTACATAATCACCTTTTATTAATTTTCTTTTTAATTTACATTATGTACATATGTATGCCATCATGATCAGCATTTGTACCTACATCATAATTGTGAGTTTCCTGAGGGCAGGAACTGTGCCTTATTCATCCCTGTATGCCCAGCGCCTCACTCATTCGTGAGTCATATCCCTGAAATGGACAATGTAAAATTTGCAATGAAAGATATATTCAAAAATATTATGGAAGAAAAGAACTATATCTGCAGCCACTAGGGAAATATAAATTAAAATGATGACGAGATACCACTATCTACCTGTTAGAGTAGGTGACATCAAGACAACTGATAATACCTAGAACTGATAAGGGGAATACGGACTCTCATCCATTGCTGGTGGGGATGCAAAATGGTACAGCCATTCCAGAAAACAATTTAGCAGTTTCTTGTAAATTTAAACAAACATGTCCCATATGACCCAGTAATCCTCCTCTCATGTGTTTACCTAAAAGAAGTGAAAATTTGTATTCAAAAAAACCACTATAGATTAATGTTTATAGCAGATTATAGTAGATTGATCTCAAAGGCGTTATGCTGAGTGAAAGAGCCAGTCTGAAAAGAGTACTACGACATTTATACAATATTTTCAAAAAGACAGAACTATATGACAGGGAACAGATCCGTGGTGGCCAGGAGTTGGGGTTGGAGGAAGGTGTGACTACAAAAGCATAGAATGAAATAGACTTTGGTGGTGATGAAACTGCTCTGTATCCTGATTGTGCTGATGGTTACACAAATCTATATATGTATTAAACTTCACAGAACTCTACAACAAAAAAGAAGCCAATTTTACTGCATGTTAATTTAAAAATAATATTAAAACAACAAAAATTAAAAAATGAAACAAGAAAGAAATGTAAAGAGTTTATATCTAGAACTGGAAGTATAAATAAACACTTCCAACCAAACTTCAATCCTTGAGGGACTACTTTTTGCGGGAAGATCACAAATCTTCATACTGCATCTCTTCCACTTTTGGAAAACCTAGAAATACACCTGACATGTCATTGTAAAGCTTTTGCTGGATCTGTATGTTAGTGTCTGTGAGTAGATGGCTTGGTAATGAGCACCATTTCTTATCTACTTCTAATATTGATAGGGCTCTGATAAAGCCTGATCAAAGCCTTTGAGATTAATCCAAGTTTTTTCTGGTATCAGTGGTTTGCTTTTTTACTGCTGAATAGTATTCCATTGTATGGACAAACCACTGTTTGTTTATCCATTCACCCATGAAGGACATTTTGGGTATTTCCACATTTTAGCTGTTATGGATAGAGCTGCTATAAACATTAATCTACAGGTTTTTGTTTGAATACAAACTTGACATTACCCTATCAACAATACCCCATGTTTTGTTTCATTGTGGCCAGTCATCTTGTACAGACCATATTGCTTACAGGGAGTCTTTTTCTCTCTTACTATGGATCTACAGTCTAGACTATAATGTCTCTATGAATTAATGTGCTTGTCTTTGTAAGTCATGTGTGTGCATTAGCCTGTGTGGTTTCTGTGGTGTATGCATGCTCCAAATAACTAGACAAATTCATCGCTCTCACCTATAACTGTTTTGGGACTTTATATTTAGGATCCAAGACCTGAAGCATCAAAGCTGACACTTGACTGTCCTGCAGTAGGAAGCAGCTATGCCTCCTCACCCACACCTTCCCAACAGGGCTAAACTACTGTACTACGATTTCAGAAACTATGAATGTTGTTCTGGGGACACTGTATCTTCGGGAGTGCTAGATAAAAGGAAAAGAATGAGTCATTAAGCAAAAAATACCTCTGGGGGAGATGTGGATGTTCCCTAAAGAAGAGTCCAGGACATTTTGGGGAAGTCTGAAGAAGGGCAGGTACTAGGAACCAGTCTGTCTACAAGGTTACACTTGAGACAGGGTTAATTTTGATGCGTGTTTTTTCTCTTGGAAAAGAGTTATTGAGCATCTTATAAACCATATAGCTTTCTTTATTTGTACATCCTGTGTATAGTTTCCCTTAACAAACTCCAGCCCTTCATTGAAGTCTGAGACCCCCTCCTACAGTAGCATTGTGTGACAAGGGAATAAAGACACAAGTGTGGGCAGCTTGCGGGAATGCGTGAACAGCTCCACACTCCCCCTTGCACATAGGCCACGTAGAGAAAGAGTGCAGATGGCCAGGCTGTCCATGGTTGTGAGGTGAGCCATGGCCGTCAGCAGAGCCAGAAGCATAGACAGCTGTCAGTGGCTGTCTCCAGGGGCCGGCTTGAGACTCTACTCTTTCACTCCCTAGAGTATACAGAGGAGCGTTTCTCAAGGGACTGTCTACAGACTTGGGGACTTACATTTTAAGTGCAGATTCCTAGGCCCTACTTCAGACATGCTCAATCAGAATATCTGGGGGTGGAACCGAGAAATCTGCATTTTAAAATATAGCTCCCAGGCAGTTCTCATGCAGCATAAATTTTGAGATTCTATTCTCAAAAGGACCCTTGAAAGTGAGTGGGTAGGCTGACCTTTGGCCATCTCTTCCTCCTCCTCCTCTTCTTTCTTCTTCTTCCTCTACCTCTTCTTTTTCCTCTTTTTCTCCTTCCTTCTTTCTTCTTCTCCCCCTTCACTATCTTTACCATCGCTCCCCTTGCCAAAGGAATGAGAAGGGTGGGGATTTTTCTACAACAGGTTAATTTACTTATGAGTCAAAGATTTAAAAGAATTATGAAACATAGCACTGCCTAGGACCTTCCCTCTACCCTAATTAGGGATGAAGAATTACTGTATTGCACAGCCTGGAAAGAGAATACCCTCTCCGTAAGTAGACATGCTGCCTCCAGTGAGCTGCCACTTGGACTAGACAAAATCATGAAGAAAGCTTCTCCCCACGAAGAAGGTCTGCATTAATTTTATGAACCCAATGAATATATCTCTCACCAAGAAGAGCAGTAATAATTCAGTTTACAGATATTTTTATGTGCAGTCACTTTCAAAAACTGTTTCATGATCTAAGTATATTATTAAAATACCTAAATATTTCATAATCTGGAACATTTCCCAAATATTTTGGATTGGTAATACCACATTTTTTAACGTCATAAAACCCATCTTCACTTTTCTCCTCTGAGTGACTCAGCTTATAAACTTTAACAATATTCAGGGTAGTTTTACTGCATTTTTTTATTTGATGTTTTATACTTTTTAATGGCTAAAATTTACCCTTGGTCCTGACAGGAAAAAAGTAATGAAAATGTAAAACAGTTGAACTCTGTCCAGGAGTAACTGTGCATCTCTTCTAAATGTGCAGGAGTTTCTTAAGTTAGGGTCAAAATGCCTCATTATCATACTACATTTATAAGAATATTATTCATCTATTGTGTTCAGTTCTCTTAGAAATCTAGTGTATTAAAGAAAGCTTGCTGAAATCACTTTGGGAGGAATTCTTTTTACTTTAAAATAATATCTTCATATGTTTAAAAGCTATTGGGTTAAAAAACATTAGGTTAAAGGTATTTATTCTAGTTTAAAATTACACCATTGCATCTTATAACTTTGACATATTGTTGCCCACCTCTTACGTACTCCATGAAAAATATTCAATGAATGGATGATATTTTTAGACAATTTGAAACAAAACCGCACATATATTGAATGTCAGGCACTTTACATAAATTAACTCTTTATCACAACACCCTAACACTCTTTTTATTCCCATTTTACAGATAGAAATACTGAGATTCAAAGAAGTTAAACAATTTACCCAGGCTCCCATAACCAGTGAGTGGCGCAGCTGGATCTCAAGCTCAGATCTGCAGGACCACAAAGCCTCCATTCTTCCCAGTGTTCCAGTGACTTCTCAAGTGCAGTGACAATAAGGCTGAAGCAGGCCTGTTTCACCACAAATTTGCTTAAATGCATCAGTTTGAAACAAATTTTAGAAGTTTTAAGATAGTTTAAAAACACTGATAAATATTACTATAATTGGATTAATGATGATACCATGTAATGTATTTTATCGATACCACTCCTAAGAAAAAGTAAAGAATAAAAAAGCATGAGACGCCATCCCAATCAGAATCCCAATGACATTCTTTACAGAATTAGAACAAAGAATCCTAAAATTCATATGGGGCAACAAAAGACCCTGAATTTCTAAAGCAATCCTGAGAAAAAAGAACAAAACGGGAGGCATCACAATCCCTGACTTCAAAACATACTACAAAGCTACAGTAATCAAAACAGCATGGTACTGGTACAAAAACAGGTGCACAGATCAATGGAACAGAATTGAAAGCCCAGAAATAAAACCACACATCTATGGACAGCATATCTTCAACAAAGGAGCTGAGGGCATACAATGGAGAAAAGAAAGTCTTTTCAACAAATGGTGCTGGGAAAACTGGAAAGCCACATACAAAAGAATGAAAATTGACCATTCTTTTTCACCATTCACCAAAATAAACTCAAAATGGATCAAAGACCTAAAGGTGAAACCTGAAACCATAAGGCTTCTAGAAGAAAACGTAGGCAGTACATTCTTTGACATCAGTATTAAAAGGATCTTTTCAGACACCCTGCCTTCTCAGAGAATGGAAACAATAGAAAGAATAAACTAATGGGACTTCATCAGACTAAAGAGCTTCTTCAAGGCAAATGAAAACAGGATTGAAACAAAAAAACAACCCTCTAACTGGGAAAAAATATTTGCAAGTCATATATCTGACAAAGGCTTAATATCCATAATATATAAAGAACTCTCACAAGTCAACAACAAAAAATCAAACAACCCAATCAAAAAATGGGCTGGAGACATGAACAGACATTTCTCCAAAGAAGATATACGGATGGCCAATAGCCACATGAAAAGATGCTCATCATCACTGATCATCAGGGAAATGCAAATCAAAACTACACTAAGACATCACCTTACACCCATTAGAATGACAAAAATATCTAAAACTAATAGTAACAAATGTTGGAGAGGTTGTGGAGAAAAAGGAACCCTCATACACTGCTGGTGGGAATGCAAACTGGTGCAGCCACTATGGAAAACAGTATGGAGATTCCTCAAAAAATTAAAAATAGAAATACCATACGATCCAGCCATCCCACTACTGGGTATTTATCCAAAGAGCTTGAAGTCAGTGATCCCAAAAGTCCTATGCACCCCAATGTTCATTGCAGCATTATTTACAATAGCCAAGACATGGAAGCAGCCTAAGTGCCCATCAACAGACAATGGATAAAGATGTGGTACATATATACAATGGAATACTACTCAGCTGCAAAACAGAACAAAATCATTCCATTTGCAATAACATGGATGGACCTTGAGGGAATTATGTTAAGTGAAATAAGCCAGTTAGAGAAGGATAATCTTTGTATGACTCCACTCATATAAGGAATTTAAGAATGTGGACTAAGAGAACAGTTTAGTGGATACCAGGGGAAAGGTGGGGTGGAGGGTGGGCACAAAAGGTGAAGTGGTGCACCTACAACAGGAATGACAAACATTAATGTACAAATGAAGTTTCACGAGATTGTAACCTATCATTAACTCAATAAAAAAAATTTTTAACAATTAAAAATAAATAAATAAATAAAATAAAATAAAAAATCATGAGTAGTCTCTTCCTTAGGCTTCCTTAATTTCCCTTTTAAAATTGTGCTCCAATTTCCATATTATTTTGTATTCTTTTAAATATAAGACTATAATTTTAATAAACATTTTTATAAATTTAAGAATTTCACCATTAAAATTATAACTTCCAGCAGAAGAACTAATTTGTAAGAGTCTGACCTGACTGAACATTGGCAATTACCCCCACTCTGCATTTTTGACCTTTTGAAATGGTTTTATTCATAATTCTTATAGTGTTACTTCTAGTAACAAAAGTGAAATATCCAGGGACAGTTTTATTTTAACTTTTTCTTTTTTTGGTGAGGAAGTTTGGCCCTGAGCTAACATCTATTGCCAATCTTCCTCTTTTTGCTTGAGAAAGACTGTCACTGAACTAACGTGTGCCAATCTTCCTCCATTTTGTATATGGGACATCACCACAGCATGGCTTGATGAGCGGTGTGTAGGTCCACACCCAGGATCCAAACCTGGGAACCCCAGGCCACCAAAGTGGAGTGTGCAAATTTGACCACTATGCTACTGGGCTGGCCCCTTAACATGTTTTTATCATATGTTTTTAAGTTATAAAATTAATTGCAGAAGGTAAAGCATACACAATGTGGCTTTCACAGTGTATCCCTTACTTTGTAAGGGACCCTAGAAAGGAGGGACCCATCTGCCTATGACTCCTGTTGGAGGCTGTGGAGATCTTATCCCTACATAAGTCCTCTCCTCCTCAGATCCCTGCTGTGTGAGGACCCAGGCAACACAGAGATGAATATATAACTTGAGACAAGAGTACATATTCACTGCTCGAAGTCCTTTCTATTCCTAAAATATCTTTATTTTTTTTTACAAATTTCTAACCCTGTTTATATTTGTTTCTTACTACAAAGTAGTGAGGTTGAATAACTAAATCCTGGCCACATCGAAAGTGAGTGGTGGAGTTGATTTTAACCCGAGTTTGTCTAACTGCAAAACCTGTGCATTTCAGGTGCTTCTCTGCTTTTGTGATTTCTTCCAGCCCTCGTGTTCTGTAATTTGCTAAACCCAGATCACATTTTGAATTTGTCCTTTTTGTCTAATAAATTCCTGACATCAGCTTACTGTCTTAGATTTGCCTCTTTCTCTGAAATACTAAGTGATGGAAAATGATCAGCTAATTAAAGGTTCCAGGCTCATTAATCAACTTTTTAATATATTAAGTAATAAAATAATTCATGTGGGTTGAGGATAGGGAGTGGGAAAGGGGATAAATATTATAAAATTTGTTTATAGCATCATTTGTTTTCATCACAACCAAGCAATGTTGGATTTTAAACCATGGTATAGCTCTTCTGTCCGTTTAGGCGTTTTAAAAACTTTTTTATTTTATTGTTTTTTACGAAAAGTAGAATTAATTGGTTCTGCCTAAAGGTAGGCTTTTGTCATAAGACCATGTGAAAAGAATTGCCTTATTTTTTTCTACTGGTTTTGTGTCTGCTCAGTTCTTTAGATTCTAAAATTTAGGGAATCTAAAAGAAGAATTATTTCCACATGGAAGATGAATTCTTGAAATACAAAAAAGTAATGTATCCCACGGAGATATGTAATATAAGAAAAAAGAGAGATGATGGGGAAAGTTCAGACCGAGTTGGCACGCTGCTGGCAAGATGGTCAACAACTTCAAAATGGCATCAGGAAACTAAGTTGGTCCTGGCTGAGGCGGTTTAACATTTGTTTTAAACTAGAAAAGTTCAGTCATCCCAAAGAGTATGTCTCAATGGACCTATGAATATCACCAGTTTCATATTTAAAAAAAAACAATGTGTTCTGGTATTCATTTCTCTTTTACTATCTGTGTTTATGTCTCATTAGGCCATCCAGGAAATCCGCTACTTGTTTATACTGCCGTGCCTTGGGAAAAGACAGAGACATTTTTTCCTAAAAGAATTTCACATTTTTAAGTGTCTTGTTATAACTTCCAAAAAATAATCTTTGCAAAGATTTTTAAAGGTCTGTCACTTCAAAAAAGTAGTCGTTTACCCAATGTGAATCCCTTTTTAAAAATCTAATTGAAGAAACTGTAAGATAATAGAAGAATATATATTGATCTCTGCCCCTGGTTCCTGACAGGGGCTCATGAAACCCTTGTAATTTCCTCAGTGATAAGAGCACTCGGAGCATCTTTTGTTCTAACATTTGGTCTTTGACCTTGGCTCCCGACAGGGCTCCCGAAACCCTTGTAATTTCCTGGTTGATAGAAGTGTCTTTTCTTCTAATGAGGCAACTCTGGGTGGCCTCTTGGATGGCTCCTGGGTGAGGGCTGGTCATCAGAAAGACCAAGCCATGATTAGAAGCTTGGAATTTTCAGCCCCACCCCACATTCTCTTGAGAACAGAAAGGGCTGAAAATGGAGTTAATGACTGATCACGATTATGTGATGGGGCCTCCATAAAAGCCCAATAGGATGGGGTTCAGAGAGCTTTCAGGTTGGAGAACACATCCACACCGGGAGGCTGACGCACTCCAACTCCTTGGAGACAGGGGCTTCTGTGCTCAGGACACACCCAGACCCCGCCCCACATATCTCTTCAGTTGGCTGTTCATCCATACCCTTTATTATATCTTTTAATAAACTGGTAAATGTAAGTGTTTCCTTGAGTTCTATGAGCTGCTCTAGTAAACTAATTAAATTCGTGGAGGGGGTCATGGAAAGCTCCAATTTGTAGCCAAATTAGACAGAAGTTGTGGGTAACCTAGGGACCCACCACTTGAGATTGGCATCTGAAGTGAGATGAGGAACATTCTTGTGGGACCGACCTGTATCCTCTCCAGGTAGATACTGTCAGTATTGAGTTAAATCCTAAGACCCTCAGCTCATGTAATGGAGAATTGCTCGGTGTGGGGAAAAACCGCCACACACCTGGTGATCGGAAGCGTCAGCAGTGAAGTGTTCCCTGTGAAGGTAAAGGAGACACACAGGATACAGAAGGACACAGTAGGGAAAAACTGGGGTTTTCCCTACGTAGGGAAGAAAAACTGCATTTTTCCTTTACAGGAATCAAAGCCATATAGGAGGGTTTCATTGAATTTTGTAATAATTTTGGAAGATATTTTCATTTTACACTTTTTTCAGGAGAAAACTAAAGCAGAATTCCAGCAGAAATAAAGTAAAACGAAGAACAAATAACTTTTCTGATTAATTAGATACTTATTAAAGCATCTTTCATCTAAGACACTGTCCTTCTCTTTCTGTACTACAGACTTCTTTTCTAACACTCAAAAGGATACCACTTCCTCTTGTCTCCCTAGTTCACTTCTACCTGGTTCCAGTCATTTTAGCCCATCACCAAACCTAATAAACAGCCACATTTGGCATATGTTTACATGTTTTTGTGTGTTTATGCATTTACATCTTTTTTTTTACTTTTTCTTTGTTTACTTTTGCATTTGTCCCCTTTCAATGTATTTTATACTCTATGAAGAGAGGAACTTTGTCTTTTCTTGACCTTAAAAATTGAGCTTAAAAACTTGTCTATATTTGTTATTCCCTTTGCCCACTACAGATTGATTAAAAAAAAATAAAAAGGTGGGGCGGAAATGCTCCATATTCCTCAACTAGCAAAAGTCAAGCAAGGAAAAGGACACTCACCTTATCACAAGAGACTTTGTTATCACCTTTAATCACTTGATCACACCCTTATTTTTATCTTATTAGGTAAATGTTAGGGTAGTGTTCTAAGGAAGACATTGTAGTAATTATTACAGGCACAAGTCATTTGAAGCAAGTATAAAATTAAAAGACAGAATTACATTAGAAATCCGTAAGAATTCTAATTTCACACACACACACACACACACATACAATGTATAATCAGTCATGGGAGCTTGTTTAACATAAATTCTACTAAAACTTAGCTAGTATGTTCTCTTCAAGATGGATAATGTGTTAGCAATATAATAGAGGGATTTTGTGCCACGTAAACCAAGAACTCAGAATGCAAACCATTGGACCCACAGAATAGGTTTGTTTTATCTGAACTTGGAAGTAAAGGACCTATGAAAACAAACCAATTTGCTTCCAATCCAAATTATCAACTAGAGAGATTCTTCAACAGAATACCAGAAACAGATGTGAATGCCTTTTCTCCATGACTGCAAGCCAGTGAACGATTTCTTGCCATTTTATCGCTTTATGATAAAACCTCAAGTTCCCATCCACACCACAAGAGAGGAAAACCCCAGAAGAAATATGATACCATTTGGCTCATTTTTTTTTTTTCGTCTTCCCTGTAGACACTGGATGTGTTACCAGGTCTCTCAACTATGAATTTCACACTGACAGTATTTTTAGGATATTGCTTTGTTAGGACATATTTTCTTCAGTGTGCAAAAAGTTTACTTTCTGAGTTTTGAAGAGTTGACACACGAAGTATCTTTTCTGCTTTTAAAAGGGAAGGGGCTCATGCAGTAATGATTTTATGTACAAAAATGACTGAATTTCCGTTTGAGAATGATTTATTGTTCTGGAGTCCGTATTTTCCACAGGAAGCTAATGTGCTAGCTTTGAACCTTTGAAAGAATGAGTTCAAATTTGGCCCATAGTAAGCAACAAGTAACAATGTTTGGCCTAGTCTCAAAATATTCTCTGGGTTTCTACATCATTATACCCCACGCACAACTCAACACCGTTAACACAACTGGAAACATCTGCTGGACAAAGATCCCAGATTTGAGAAGAGAGGATAGCCAAATGCTCTCAATACCTCACTATTAGAAAACTAAAACTTACCGCTGATGTTCAAAAGAAAGTTGGAAAACTATTTGAGATTCACATAGTTTATGCGAAAATGGTCAAAGGGTTCTAGAATTCTTTACAAAAATCTAGATTTCCTTTTTTTTGCTTTTTTTAACGTACTCTTCACTTACAACTATTTGCCCACTTGGATGGGCCCCTCTCTGAAACTAGATTTGTGGAGTTATATCTCTTTGAGAAGCATATAGGTTGTAGGTTTCAAATTGGTGCAAAATGTCCCCAGGTCATTATGAACTTAAAAGCGCCCACAGATGTTCTGGAATGTGGAACAGAGTTGTGTTTAAAAACACCAGAGGCTGGAATGGTCACTGTTTAAAACTGTATGGAATCATTTTCAGCAACTTTCTTGTCTTGTTTTTAGCAACCCATTTCCCATTCCATTCCCCATCCTTGAAAAAAAATAAGATCTTTGAGTCACAGGTAGAGGACATTTAAATTAAATATTAAACTTAAAGTCATTTTCTGAGAGTAATTTTTTAAGTCTGGTGTTTGCCTTAGGTATGAAGTTCATCATCTTGCAGCCCCCTATGAAGCACCTTAACTCTCAGGTAAGCTGCTCACAATTATATCCATGTAACAGACTGATATTTTCATTTCATACTGTTTTAAAACCCTACAACAGATATATATTCTAGTTTATGTGATCAAGAACAATTAAAGGAAAAATTAGTCATCTTTCTTAAGAAATTGTTCTTAAGAGACAAAAAGTTATATGTGAATGCATAAGAACAAGTGTGCGTGGATGTGTGTTTAGGACCAAAGATGAAGTAGAAAAGAGGAGAGTTATTGCCCGAGAGTTTCACCCAAAGGAACATAGAAAAATCTATCTTTAATAAGACATAAAAGTGATGGGCTCTTGTTTTTGAGGGAGAAATTATGAGCAGAGGAGCAGAAAGATCATCAGGGAAAAAGATGGAAAGATGACCCCGTACAATACTCGCATGTCAAGTTCCTCCTTATTAGGTTGGCTGTAGAGTCCAACAGCCACACTTTCTTTTCCATAGGCATAGTTCAGTTGGGAATCTGATTGGCAGCACAGAGCAATGTCATGCTGTATCAACACCTGCCCCCTGATTTGGACAAAGTATGGGGAAACCGAGACACAGAATAATTGCAGAAATTTAGTCCATCAAAGGAACTCACACCAAATTCCCACCACTCCACAGCAAGCCCTTAGATGAGACTGAGACGGGCCCAAAATTGACTGATGTCAAGGCCTGAGATGCAAAAAGAAGGGGCAAAGAAGGTTGGTGATTCCAGACTAAAACTGAATAATGGACACATGGCTCCTGGAGTCTTGGCAAAACTCTCATACTAAAATTCAAGGAATTTTAGAGCTAAGGGAATGGAAATTACCTAGTCTTATCTTCCGACTTTTTACTCAAGGATACAAACTGGAGAAGGCTAGAGCCAGCTCGAGAAGCTGGTCCCACCTCCCAGTCTAGTTCTTCCGCCTGCCCTCCCCTGACCCCCACCACGCTTGTGTGAGTTAGTGGACACTGAATGGGTCCAGCCAGTGGCAGTCCTGGCAAAGCCTCTGGCTGGTCCAGTGCAAGATTGTCCCTCCATGGCTCTGTGCCTTCAAGTTTCAAGTTAATGGAGCGCCCACAACCCTAAATGTCTCATCTGCTTATTTCACTTTCTTTTTTTTTTTTTTTAGGATTTTATTTTTTCCTTTTTCTCCCCAAAGCCCCCCGGTACATAGTTGTGTATTCCTCGTTGTGGGTTCTTCTAGTTGTGGCATGTGGGACGCCGCCTCAGCGTGGTCTGGTCTGATGAGCAGTGCCATGTCCGCGCCCAGGATTCGAACTAACGAAACACTGGGCCGCCTGCAGCGGAGCGCGCGAACTTAACCACTCGGCCACGGGGCCAGCCCCTATTTCACTTTCTTTTGTGTGGTACTAGAAAGCACTTGTTTTCCATAGCTTTACAAAGCTGACAAAAACTATAGTTTAAGGAAGAAAAACGTATAGTGAATGCTAAGTAAAGGAAAAGCTATTTCATAAAAAAGTTTTCTCAAAAATTAATTTTCCGATTACGAGTTTGCTAAATAATCTTTAAATACTGGGCCTGAGTCAGCTTCAGTAGTTTTCAGCTCCTTGTAAAGTAATGACCACATGTAACATTATTTCCCTGAATATTCTATGAAAATTCCTATCTATTCCACCTGCATGATCAGGTATACCAAAAAAATGCAAGGAAAGTTTAAAAAGATTATCTTTCTCCTTAATTAGGTAAGTCACAGAAAGATAAGTGTAGAAGAGCCCCAAAACTCATCCCTACTCTGTAATCAAGTTTTCACTGGAATGAGGCAAAGTAAGGAAATGCAATGAATTTTTGCAAAAAGCTAAATTTTCAAACATCTTATTCCCAGGCAGATAATGTCATTTCATTTAGGAAATGTGGAAGGTAGTAGATAGTAGGCTTGTTTAACGTTATACTTGGCAAAAATAAAATATTAACATTTCCATTTAACAGTAATTTAACTTCTCTGACTCTCAATTTCCTTATTCATAAGTGCAACATAATAATAATTTTGCTCTCAACCTCCTAGAGGTGTTGTGAGGATCAATTAAAACAATTAATATGAGTAAAGTAAAAAATTTAAGTATTTAAGGTATAGTTATCAACTACTATTGTGGCAACCAATTGACTGTGTACCGTAAGCAAGGGGAAACAATGGAAACATTCTAGTTGAGAAGATGAACAGAAATTTATTTTACAGAGTAGAATAGATTTAACTTCATTGGTGGGATCAATGCTGTCAGAGTTTTTAATGCAGGGGGCATCTTTTAGTTAAAGGTCATCTGGCAAAGCTTCTTGGAATCTATATGATCTGGGAACGCTTTGGATTTGTCTCCAGGGATGGGGGTAGGGGGTGTTTCCACTGAGCAGAAATCCAAGTGTAAAGACAGAGAGATAACTAAGCAAACTTACAGGGAAGGATGGTGAATGACTGGCCTAGCTGAAGGGGGCAGTTCAATATTGGGAAAAGTGGGAGATAAATTTTGGTTCATTGGGTGAAGCCAATTGATGATAGACAATGGAAACCAAAGTTGGATATTGTACTTGCCCCCCAAAAATAGGGAGTCATTGACAATTCTTATGTTGGAGGGGAAAGGAGCAGCATGTGGAAAATAATGCTTGTGCACGTAATTATCATATAAGACATGGGATCTCCTAAAACATGGCTATAAACGAAGAACCTGTGAAGATCTCATGGGGTCTTACCTTTAGGAGATGGTCTGAGAAATGTACACAGCAAAAGTGTAAGAGGGCAGATCTAAGAATTAACTGACCCAAGAATACAAATGGACAAGAGAATTTCAAAAAGAGTTTAGACTATAGTTTAAACTGTATGAGAACTTTTTCTTTCTTTGGTGAGGAAGATTCGCCCTGAGCTAACATCTGCTGCCAATCTTCCTCTTTTTGTTTGAGAAAGACTGTCGCTGAGCTAACCTCTGTGGCAATCTTCCTCTGTATTATATGTGGGATGCTGCCACAGCATGGCTTGATGAGTGGTGTGTGGGTCGTGTCCGCAATCCAAACCCACAAACCCGACGCCACCAAAGCAGAGCATGTGAACTTAACCACTACACCACCAGGCTGGCGGCAAATTGTATAAGAATTTTTTAAAAGACCTCTAGAACTTCCACAGCTTTTTCGAGATACTAATTCCATGCCCAGTCCTCATACACAAGCCAAACTAACAAACTCTTGATATTCAACTTCTTTGGTGTATTTTGCAATAAATATATTCTCCAAAATACCATTTATTTATTCAAATGAACGAATATACAAGTATTGCCAATATCTTTCTTACTAGAAGAGTATTTGGAAAAGATACATAAATGAAATACTAAATTATAATTGTCCTGAGTCTTTTCATCTCATTTACTCTTTCTTTTTTTCAAGTACTGAGAAATAGCAAGTAGACCAGCAAAAGCACTATGTTGGGAGGCAGAATACCTGAGTTCCTGTCTTAGTTCTGTCAGTAATTAGCTGAGAGGGAAAATCATTTAATCTTTTCCTGTTGGTTTCCTCCTTTTTAAAATTAAGAAGTTAAGCAAGTTAATCTCTAAGACTTTCTTTTAAAATTATGGGGTCAAACAAGTTAACTTCTAAGATTTTTTCCAGCTTTAATATTCCCTGATTGTAATTTCTCAGTCCTGTGACGTTACAGTGAGTTTTTGACTACATGGTCTAGGCAATCACTAACAAAAGGACTGTTACTTTGGGGAAAAAAAATGAAGCTGTCTAAAAAATTTGGGTAACACGGCCTGTTTTATCACTTTTGTTTAAAGTTTTTACAGATTGGTTTCAACATCATTCAGGAGACGAAACCCATGAAATTGACTATTCTAAATAAAATAACATACTAAATCTCATTTGAATCTATGGAGAAAAATACTAAAGAAAAAAATAATATTTAAAATAAAATAAAGTATAACTTGTAAATCCTAATCTCTGTGAAACCTGTTGAGTCTATGTTGCCACAAATTCTGTTTAGAGAATATTTTTCCATTAAGGATATATACATAAAAGCATGTGTGTGTACACATATCCATACACACAGATGTGCAGAAACTGAACACATACCCAATATGTGAGAATTTGTGTATGTGAGAGAGAGAAAGTGTGGTATGCATGTATTACAGGAAAGAAAGTCGAATAGAGTACCCTTCATCCTTGGAGATGTGAAACCTACCAAATTACTGACTAAAGAGAGAATTACTCACTAATACGTTTCATTCTACTCAGTAAAATAAAGTCAGTTGTTTGCATATTGAGGGTATTATAGTTTTGGGGTCAAATATCTAATTGATGATTTGTCTTATATTTAAAGAGAACTTCATATATTTCCCAAATTTAGACTCTTAAGAATATGTCTAATGTTTATTGGCCCTTGGGAAATTGTTCTAGGGGTACGATCTAATCAAAGACTCAAAGATTATAGGTGATAACAAACTGAATTAAAAGGTGTTCTTCTGTTGTTCTTTGGTTAGTAGTTGTAGTTGTTATTCACAGAAAGAAAGATGACACTAAAATGTTTAACCTAGAGCCATAGTTTGTAGAAATTAAAAGGTAAATATCTACACAAATTTATCACATTACTTTCATGACATGGGATGCAGTTCGGGCTGTGCAATTAAATTGATGTGGATGATTTGCATTGGATTCCTAGGAAATAGCTGCATGCATCTGTGCAAAAGATAGAGAAAGAGATTTGTTAGCCAGAGCTTCCCACCCTTCCTATGGCACACTTGGGTAGCCCAGGTTAGAGGCATTCTGGGATATCCATCGCCTCAGTCGTCCTTGCAAGTTGGGTCTGAAGCATTCAGTTGGTCACCTCCAGCCTCAAACAATTCCATCCACCTACCCCAATGTGTTGTGTTATCATTTATCATGTTCTATGTGTTCCATCTGCAGAGAGTTGGGAAGTACTGGTTTACTCTATACTTGAGAAATACAAAGGATGATCTAGAAGCCCACATGCAGAAGATAAGCAAAAAATACCATTCAAATAAACATTTGTTCTATCTCCTTCCTAACACCTGAATGTTCTGAATATGCACTGACATCACGTAAATGTGCATTTGGTTTAGCTCCTAGGTATCCACATAGTAAACAGTGGGACCAGCTGCTTTCATCACTCCCCAGTACGGAAACAGTAAACCCATCTCCCAAATGCTTTTTGCAAATCCTCACAAAGACATCAAGTTAAGCAAGGTCTTACAGAATCTACCATAAAGTATCTTATGAGATAGAAATTACTGAGGAGATGCATGCTGAAATCCTGCGCTTGTGTGCACACTTGCTCCAGGAAGGCTATGATCCAGAATCCATCTATGCTCACTTGTTGTGAAGACTGCGTGCCTCAGCAGCTAATAATTGGAACTCTGATAGGGACTTGGAGGAGGAGTTACGAGGCAGAAGCTCTGCGTTGTTTTCTAGTTACAAACTAGCATCCTGAGAATGTAGAATACTTGTTAATAATGATTATATTACAAGAGCACATTTTCCATTTCTAAATCAGAAAGATTTATGAAGCTGTGTGGTCATGCCTTGTAGCTGATGTTTCCAATGAAGAATAATCTAATTTCCCAGTGCAAATCACACTGATGTGACCTAGAGACATTTCTGCTTTGTCACAACAGCATTTAATTGGAACTGAAATTAGCCAGAATTACACCATGTTCCTGGCTGACAGTATGATCCAAAAATGTCACCATAGCAACATGTGTATGCTATCAACAAGTCCCCTTTTATATTTTTTAAGGTCTCATTCTATCAATAATTTTCAAATGCATAAAAAAATTGTTTTGGAACACCAACCCATTACTATAAGGTATTTGTAACTCAATTTAAATGGCATATAGGGTTTAAAAAAAAAATATTTCCCTTTACTTAAGGAAACATTTACTTGCTCATTAAGCCAGATCAACTTTGCAGATGTAGTGAGAGCTTCCAGGGATGTTTTATATGACCAAGTGCTGAAATTCATTTTCTTTTTACTGTTTCTTTCATCACCTTCTAAGAAATTATATGTTCATTCCAAGGAGTTAGGTCTCAACTGACCCTGGAAAGGTAATTTTTAAGTTTGCTTCTTTAAGCTAAGAGAAATCATAGAGGAAACACTGCAAGTTCATATTCTCAAAGAGGCTTTAGTTCTCACTTCAGCTATTGAAAGAGAAATCTCTTTTGATTATATATAAATGAAACGGTTCTAATTGGCCCTTCATAGGTTTAAAGCAGTTCATTTCCTCCCTTCATCAGCTAGGTTTGTTCAATGTTTCTAGAAGTAACAATTTGTACAAGGACCAATTTGAAAAATGATAATTAAATTTATTACAATGCTCCAGGTTGATGTGTGGGTGGTTAAAAGAGAAAGAAGGGAAGAAGAAAGCAGACAGAAGATCGAGGGAGGAGAGAAGAGATAATATTTCAATGCCATTGACTTGTGCACAATGAACATTGTATAAATAATAATTGACTTTTAAAGGAAAAAAACCCTCTAAGTGATTTTCCTGAAAAAAGAGTAAGAGCTATATAATGCTAAACACCAGTGTTTGTGGGTGAAAGACAAATAATGATGATAGAGGATGGGTAATAATTTCAAAAAGCTGTAACTTGGTAAATGTTTGAAATGCTTTCATCTGAAGTACTGGCCTATCGTGTGAAGATCATGTGTGAACACTTCAGTTTTTCTGTGCATAATAAGTTTCAGCTTGATACTGTTAAGAATGAAAAAAGTATTGTTTTGTATAAAAAGACTGCATTTGATTAATCATGCTCAGGGTACAGCATATGAACAACGAACTTTCCAAAGATGTTAATTTCATCTTTATGTTTTGTCACTGTCAGTAGATTAATGATGTAGAAAGCAAAGCATTACAAATAAAGTCATTTGTTTTTCAGTTTGACTTGAACTCCTTAACTACATTGCAACTCCGTGTTGGCATTTTCACTTATAACAACATACTTCGTGAGCTCTATGGCCTCGTTTGAAATAACTTTTTGTTTGTTTCTCTCTGTTTGTGTTTGTTATCTTTCTGGTTGCCTGTATCTCTTTCCATTAAGTTTATAGCTGTGAGGACAGTGACCCATATTTTATTTCCTTTAGTAAAATTCTTCTTTATTCTTTGATAAACAGTCATTCATAACTTGTGGGAAATTTTGACAGAGAGAGACAAGATCATTTTTTGTTGAAACTGTGACAACAGAAAGACTGTAGTGTTACATCCATTTACTCAACAACTGTTTGATTAACAGCTATGCTGTGCTAGGTATTGTGCACAGCAATGGATAGACACGTGTGAGCAAAATAGACTCGGTTCCTCCCCACTGAGACAGATATCAGATATACATAGCAACCTTTATAATGATAAATACCAGTAAGTGTCATAAACAGGGATGATGCTAGAGAATAAGAGGATGAGACATAATTGGGGAGCTAGAAAAGGTCTCCCTAAAAGTTAATCTGATAGTTGAAGATTAGTCACAAAAAGAGAGCGGGTGTGATGGCGGCTGGCGCAGAGTAGCAGGGAGGGGGAGCTGCGGCCGTGCATCATAGAGAATCAGGGGAGAGCAGTGAGAGATGGAGTCGAAGAGACAGGCAAGGGGCAGAACTAAAATGGCCCTGTAGACTTTATTAAGAGGTTTGAATTTTATTCTAAGAGTGATGTGGCATGATTGGAGAATCGCGAGGGTGACATCGTGTGATATATTTTTAAAAATTCACTCTGGCTACTCTGAAGAATAGATTAGAAGGGAACATGAGTAGAGATAAGAAAACCTAATTAGAAGACTGTAGTCTGAGTGAGACATTATGGCGACCTTGATTGGAGACATGACAGTGAAGATAGAAGTAAACAGATTCGAGATTTACTTTGGAGGTAAATCAACAGTACTTGATGAGATAATAAAACCTTGGAAGAAGAAAGATCAAAGATTGATCTCATTTCCTGTGGGGGTTGGGAGCCTGCATTATGCCCATTATGGCCCCCAATTTTCCTACCTCCTGAAAGTCACACCTTTGTAATTCCCTTCCACTTCGTAATAGGATTGGTCTGTGCGGTCAACAGAAAGCAGCCGAAGTGACGGCATGTGACTTCCGAAGCAAGATCATAAAAGACATTGTAGCTTCTGCCTTGCTCCCTCCTTCTTGGATCACTTGCTCTGGGCTAAGCAACTCTATAAAGAAGTCCATGTGGCAGGAAACTGAGGCTGCCTGCGAAGAGACATCAAGGAACCAAGGCTTCTTGCTAAAATGCTTGTGAGGCGGACAGCTTGGAAGTGAATCTTCCAGGCCTAGTTGAGCCTCCAAACGACTGTAGCCCCAGCTAACATCTCGACTGTAGCTTCTTGAGACGCCCCAAGCCAGAACCTCCCAGCTAAGCTGCTTCTGAACTCCTCACCCAGAGAAACTGTGAGATAACAAATTGTTCTTTTAAACAACTAAGCTTTGTGGTAATTCGTTACACAGCAATAGATAAGGAATGCATTTGTTTAAGCAATTGGAGGTAATATTTACTAAGCTGCTAAAGACCAGGGAAGGAATAGATTTGTAGAGAAAGATCAAGAGTCAGTTTTACACATCTAGAGTTGTGTATTTCTGGAAATATTCTAGAGTTGGTGCCATGTAAAGAACAGAGTAAGTGAATATGGAATTCAGAAATGTGATCTGAGCTAATGATATGTTTGGTGATAATAAGCTAGAAGATGATAATTTCAACCATAAGAATAGGCGTGATCACCTAGGAAGAGTATGACATGTTAAGAGAGGAGAAGATCTAGGAACCCCAATATCTAGATGTCTGTATATTTGTACCTCTTTTGCACCACTTTAGTCGTTTGACTTCCCTCTTATTCCAGCCACTGTCATGGTAACTAGTTCCATTCACTCTTCTACAGTCTTTGAACAGGTGCAAACTGACAAGGCCTCTTACCAGCCCACCCTGGAGCTTCTCTGCTGTGCTGCCTGGGACACTCACAGGAACCACTCAGTACTTACTCAAGTGTAACCTGGAAGTTAAGAAAAGTTGCCGCCCGTAGGATCACCAATAGGAGATGAAGAGATGATGGGTAAATGTTTCTCCTTTTCAGCCCCAGCCAGATAGTTCTGAGATGTACTTTATAAAGTTTCTCAAAAGCTCCTGCAGGATCTAGGACTAATTTCCCAAAGTGATGGCAACCGCAATGTCTTTTTTGCCTTGATTTTCCGTTTTCTATCGTACTCTCTTAGCTCACAACCTTGCTTCCTGGGATCACTGCCCAAAGAAACCATCCACCTGCAAGCTTTTACCTCCTTTCTGAGAAACCCGGGCCAGGATAGTTTGGTAGAAAAGGATCCACTGAGCCAACTTAGTAGATGTCAAAGAAGAAACCAAATTGGTAGAGGAAAACCAGAAAATTAGTGTCACAAATGCCAAGAGAAAATGAGGGGTCAAAAGTGTTGAACGGTATTTAGAGGACTAGTTAAACAAAGGAAGTTGCACCACACTTTGCTTTTCATCAAATTTTCACATCATCTCACCTTCACAGCAGTCTCACGAGGTAGGCCAGACAGATGATATTCTTCTCAAGGTCCAGGTAAGATTAACGCATCCAGAAAAGTTGCATGATGTGTCCAAGCTCTTGTGTTAAGGGGCCACATGTTCTGACTCTAGTTCATTTACTTCACAAACCATTGCTTACGTTATGGTTGTTGGAAATCAACTTCACTGAGTATGAGTAACCTCCATCATTTGTAAGAATTTAATTGCAGACACATGTTGGCAATATATAAATAGTTTAAATTCTAGAAGTTCTCTGATAAGTTTCACATCATAGAAAATTGGAGATTTTTTAATTCTGATGAAATAATCATAAGATGTTATAAACTGCAACTATTTTACAGCTACTACAAAGTCATCTAATAAAAACTGGAGGAAAGCAAAGGAAATACTTCCACATTCTTACTGAAGACTGAGGCCGTGTCCACCTGAGATTTATTTCAACACTCCACTATTTGAGAAAATCTCTAGTAAATCAGCGGGATAACTTGAAAATTTAGATTATAATTATTCACATAATTGTTGGGATTTGAGGGGGCCCAGTAAATGACACCGCTTTCCCTGCCTGAGTTCTGAACATTTGCCTGAATTCTGAATATTTGAAAGAGGAAGCAGTCAGCTGGAGATGAAAATGCCAACTTTATGCAATAGCTAGATTAGAGGACAAGGCTTCCAATGCAGCCAATGGGTTTTTCACCATTCAAAGCCCCCATCACCCTGAATCCAGGCCTTGCGAAACTAGAGATCTACAATACCTAGTCTTGCTGCACTGGACTGTTCAGCTAGAGAAGAAAAGTAAAGAAATCCCCAGGATATACAGGCTTTTTATTACCCTTGCCTTCTGATTAGGAAATGTTGACTAATAGATGTCACACACCAATTAGAGGGAAGAATGGACAAGGAAGAGAAGTAGGTAAGGGGTAGGGCAAGGAGACAGGTGTGCTACTCTACTGAATGGCATTTCTCTCCAGACTAACCTAATGACAAAAATCCTAGGCTGGTCTTCTCACCTAGGGCTTATTCTGCAATGAGAGGGTTGAGTTAGAAGGAAACACGTGGCGGCATACAGTTAAGGTGGCGTGAAGAATATTACGTAGCCTAAAAAGGAAGTATAGTTTGGTGGCACACAATTGCGCACACGGAAACACACACACGGTCCGGGAAACTCCCGGGGTATACATATTTCATCTCCTACCAGGTGGCTAACCAGCAAGCTGAGTGTCCTGGGATTTGCCTCCGTCACGTCAATGAACATTGCCCCAACATGATATTAATACTTTTCAATACCACAAAACACACCAGCTTAAAAGAAGCATGTTTGTAAAACTCTTCTTTCAGGTAACCTGTTCTGATATTCTGAAACAGACACTGATTTAATCCCTGCTAAACCTTTGTTTATCAGAACGAGAACTTCTTTTTAAACAAAACTTTTTTAAAAAGATTTTTAAAAGAAGTTGTCTTTTACCTGATTCTAGAAAATGCATAGTGTTCCTTGCAACAAATGCAATATAAAATTACCGTAAAAGGGGGCTGGGGCAGATGTGAATACCTAGGACATATCAGAACAAAGAATTGTAATAAAGAAAACCACGGGAAAAAAATCCACGCTTCCCTCTTCATAATCAGCAGTAAAACCTGCAATGATTGAAGACAGTCTTGCTTTACCTGTGCAATGAAACACAAACCAAGCAAAATATTTCTTCCTCTAGAATTTATAGTGATGTCCCTTCAATTTCATGAGCAAAATTTCTACTCCAAAGAATACATTCTAGTGATTATCATTTTTGAGGTTAACAACATATTCAAGCTCCCAAAAGTACTAATAACAAAATTTAGAATAGACTTGATAGTTTTATCTTTCCTTTCCCTGTCTACATTCCAAAGCAACCTATGTCAACTGGCTAGATTATTTCAGCAAAAGGACTAGAAGAAAACACACATTTGGATGCCTAAATACAACTGAGGAGAAGTGTCAGGGTAAATCTCCAAACCAGGAAAAATTGTGATTATTGTTGAGAATCTGTTCCTGGAAATTTTTCCTGCCTTTTGAATTTCAGCGCTCAGAAATATAACCCATGGAACTCAAGTCTGCTATAGCGAAAGAAAGAGTGTCACCAGTCTGTGTCTATTAACCACATTGTGTTTAAACAAAAACCTTGCCATACTCGTAAACCCGCAAAGAGTTGCTTTTTGCTGATGGGGTTGAAGTGCTGTGCTCCCACTGCCCCTTTGGGTTCCTCTGATAGCTCTTCCCTAGTGCTTGCCTGAGAGAGAAAAGCCATGCCCATTGAAGTTTTCCAATTGCTAGCTAGTTCAATTAATAATGAGGGGTCAAAGGTGATGAGAGAGAATGTTTTACTTAAACCATAATGAAGGATATTTCGTGTATAAACTGGGCAATTCTTTCTGAGCGCTTGATTTGACACTCGTGCGCACTCATTTCGGTGCAGGTCCTGCATAGAGCGTTTAGTTACTGAGGGCCGACTGGAGAGCTAGCTCACTCTTTCCGGTTGGCGTGCCCTGGGATTATGACATGATGCAGGTACCGGTGCTCTGCATTGAGTGGGCTCACAATTCCTGCCTTCCAAAGACTGACTTATTCTGCATTTTCTCAGCATGCATGTACAGAATTTCAATCTGAGCTCTAGTAATAGGATATTATTTTATACCTTGCTTTGGTTTCAAATCAGTCGAAAACTCTATTCATTTCCACCAGGTACCCTCCATTGGGCTCAGTTCTGAAGAAGATCTGAAAGCCCTTTCAAACATAGACCCTGACTTTAAACAATCTACAATCCAGTTTGGGAGAAAAGACATACATAAACGAAGCAGAGAACTACAGAATCGTATAGTTCTGCATATATTTTATTGATATTGATATGGATTGCTTAAACATATTGAGCAGCTTTTATGGACCCTGTGCTAAGTGCTTTACATACTGTATCTTACGTAACCTACATACCAACCCTCTGAGATAGCTTTTATTATTATCCCCATTTTAATAGGTGAGCAACTAAGACTTGTAGGAACAATGCTGCCTGAAGTCACTCCACTAATAAACACAAAGTGAAGACCAGAACTGAAACTTCTGTAACTCTTCTGCCCATAGGCTCAGCTTTTGGGAGACGGCGACCAGGAGCAAGGCGGAAGGTACTGGGGTCCTAGGTAAGTAAAATCTACAGAGATGTCATGTCTAAGACTCAAGATCAAAACCCATTGTTCAGCTGGGAGAGGGAAGGCCAGGGCCAGGCCAATGTGAATTGAGGCACAGTTCTAAAACATTTTGGTTAAAAGGACTTAACCCCTGAGGAATCAATACTGAGCGTGTCAGAGTGGTCAGTAGGCCCTCGAATGCATGGAGAGGAGGGAGAGAGAGACCAAGAGCAGGCAGGGTCTGACACACTCAGCCTACCTTCTCAGGATCCCCAGGTTGTAGAAGCAACAGGCCAATGCTGTCCTGATATTATCTCCACAAGAACCTAATAGGCTGAGTGTTAACTCAGTGAATGAAATAAACGGTTGTCATAATTGTAGATGACGGCCATTTGAGGTCATGACTATATCTCTCTCAACTTTATGGCAGGTATAAAATGTACTTTACATGAAAAGAATGAAAGGAAGGCTTTTTGTATAGGTGTGAGCCCCTTCTTATATGTGAAGATTTTCAGGACAAGAGAGAGGTTTTTCAAGGCCCCAGTAAAGCAGACCATCTTCATAAACTGCTCTGGAGGATGTTGCACTGGAAAACCATAGGTGTTTAAGCTGGTTTCCTCTTTATCTTTACTGACCTGAGTACATCAAAAACTTGCCTTGCTATCTCTAATACTGCATTAGAGGCATTCCAGTAGCCAAAGGATTAAATGCCTTTTATGTCACAATCTCTTCTCTTATCTCTAAACTTTTCTTTAGAAAGCTATAGTTGGCTTTGCGCAGTAACAATCCCATCAGGCTGAAGTTTTCACTCATTACATAATGTGAAATTACTAAGATCATTTAGACTAATGCATTTAATCCACTAATCCAAGTGATACTCCTCTGAGCATGTTCAGGGTTTGAGAAGATATTTGTTCATTGCAAGGGATTACTCCTTATGTCCTGTGCTTGCTTGCAGACTGTACTTCAGAGATGCCGCGGCAGGTGGGGTTTGTGGCGTAAGCCTACCTGAATGCTAGGAATACCTGATGGGAGCTCCAGAGTCAAAAGTGCTTATCTGTGGGTGGCGCTGACACCAGCCAGCTTTACCACTAAATCCTGGAAAGCACTAGAGGAGAAAGAAAGAGTCCCAGCCTGAGTCAAGAGGCACACGTGCCATTCCTAGCCTACTGACTCAGTATTTGACTGGGGACAAGTGGCTGAACTGTACTCAGATTCCTCAATGCCGAAGTAGGATGAAAATCGCAATTAAAATATTTTAGTGCCTTAGGCATCCCATCTAATAAGTTAGTCTCTTTCCAACCTAGAGAAGTGAAGTGACTTGTCCAACGTCAAAAGTTCCTTATCTCCTAGGCAGGGAGAGGTTCTCAGGATTCCTGTCTTGTAGCTCGGTGCTGTTTACTGTATTGTCACCTTGCACTGCTGCCAGCCCCGGTGAGAGGAAAAGTTTTGAAACAGTTTAATTTCGCTTTTGTTGAGTATTCAACTCAGAATTTTATGAAGTTATAGACCAATGTTTCTTTTTAAGGCAAATGTTAAAAATATATAAATAAGTTGCTCAGGCTTGCAAGTAAGCTTTGTAAACTTGAATTTTATCCTTGTTTAGAAGCTGACTCAGGCTGGATTTTATTCAAACTCCTGTTCTAGCTCAAAAGAAAAATGGCTCCCAAGTGTTTGCCTCTCAACATTTGTGCTTCACACAGGCCATAGAGTCCGAGGATTTCAAAGATCCCTTCAGCTCTGAAGCAGAGAACAGCGCCCCACATATACAAATGCTCACATTAAGTTCTCAAAGGCCATTAGTCCACTTGTTTGTGAATCTCTTTGTAAGCTCAAGTTGTCTAAGATAGGTGGAAGCACGTAGCCATCAATGTATTTCCACCAAATAGGAGTCTGAATCCATCTTTAATATCTTCAAAACCAAATACACTTTTCTCTACTTTGCTGATGTAGGATCTAGCAGGCACCATTTTCCAAGAGTCTAGTGTTGCCTGCACTCACAATCTGTTGGGGAAGTTTACTGCTGCTCTTGTAATCTCCACAAACTGGCAGGCAACTCCTTGGCCACTTTGGTGTCTACACTGGCTGCCTTGACAGTTGCCTTGATGTTGTGTAGAATCCAACTGACAGCACTCTCAACAAGCTTAGTCTTTTAGTCCTTGAACCAATGCCCAGCCATCTCCTGAATCACGATTAGGCTCATAGGCACTTACCATTGATATAGGTGCTTTGACCACATGCTTCAAGTTCTCCATTTTTCCTCTCTGGTGAATATGACTGGTTGCATCTACTTTCCACTTCTTTCTCCATAACAGAATCCTAAATGTCCCCAGGTATTCACCCCTATGCCATTCAGCCAAGTGTCTTCCAGGAAGCTAACACCTTTTGTCACCCCTGCCAGCCAGTTTCAAGAATGGGACTGATTAATATATTCAAACTCTCCAATTGCTGTGACAGATTCAGAAATAGAAGTGTGCATAAATCATAAAAGAGATATGAACAAGCAAAGCAACTACATTTTGGGCCAAAGCGTTGCTCAAAAATCAAGAATTATACACCTGCATAACTCCAAACAGCATCCAGGTTGATCAGTATTAATATCATATTTCTCTGGGGAGGTTTTTGTTTCTGACTTGAAAGGTCCTAAGGAGAGGCCTCCAGATATTATTCTTAGCTTGTCAGTGAGCTTTTACAAGGAATTCAAAGGATTTGTACCGTTTGATAACTCACTTTGCTTAAGTAGGTTTATATCTCTTATCTGCGTAGTGAAGAGGATGAAAAGCTGAACTATTTCATCATATATACTGTAGATGAGCAGGAAGGATGGCACTATAGAGTCTGATATACCTCAAAGAGTAAGGATTCCTATACCTTAAAATTGCTGGAACATTCCCAGGATACTGGGCCCATCAGATTGCAACTATGTAAAAATAAATTTTTCATCATTGAAAATTTTAAAAAAATAAAGAGAGAGAGAGAGGACTATCCCCATAGAAAGAGGCCATTCCAAGTAGGAATGGTGATATGGTTTAGCAAAATTATCAGATAAGAGCAATGATATTTTTGTTATTTGTTTTATTTTGTTGCATGTTGGGCGAAATGACATTTAAAAGTTAAACATATAAAATAAAATGTCATTTAATAGTATTAATTCATTTCGCCCCCCCCCCCCCCCCCCCCCCCCAGTATTCCCCTTTTCCCTTTGGTCCTCCACCCTTTCAGGTAGTTGGGTTTATCTGTAGAACTTTTTACCTCAGGGAAGGAATGTGACAACAAAAGGCAGAGTGTTATTTCTGCTTCTTTCTGGCTTGAGTTTAAAACCCTTAGGCTCTCAGTGGATGGAAAGGACTCATGGTGTGGATAAAATATTTTGAAGTAGACATGATGAGTCAGAGCAAATATTCCTCATCTCTTACTTTTCACCCCACCCTGGGCCTCAGACTAAGAACAAACAAAATCCTCAGGTTGAAACAGGAAATGAGCATCAGAGATAACCAATGAGAGAAAGTTGGGTGGTTTTAAAACGTGGTTCCAAAATCCCTTTGAGAGGTAGGGGCTGTGTCTCCTTGCCTTGAATCTGTATGGGCTTTTGATTTCTTCAACCAACAGAGGATAGCAGAGGTGACTTGTGTATCTTCCTAAGGCTGGACTGTAAAAGGTAATGTAGCTTCCATCTTATTTTCTATAACACTGGCTCTTGGTGCCAGGAACTGCCATGTAAGAATTCTGACTACCTTGAGGTCGCCATGCTCTGAGGAAGCCAAGCCACACAGAGAAGTCATAGGAGGAGCTCTAGTCAGCAGTCCTAGTCTTCAAGCCATCCCTATCCAGGCCCAGACATGTGAGTGAACAAGTCTTCAGATGATTTCAGCCCACAGCCTTTGAGTCTCCCCTGCTGAGGACCAGACATCATGGAGCAAAGCCAGCATACCTGCTGTGCCCTGTGTAAATTCTTAACCCACCAAATTCTGTGAGATAATAAAAGGTCGTTTAAGCTGTTAAATTTTAAGCTACTTTATTATGAAGCAGTAGTAATTGGAACAGAGTACTTCTGGAATTGTCTGTGAGAAATTCCTCATAGAGGATAAACATCTCAGATTTGTCTGTAGAGTCTGGGAGCGAAGGAGATGTGTGTCCATCTCAAGGATAGAGGCTCAGGAAGATAAAAGTCCCAGTGAAGAAACACTGCAGTGTGTCCAGGCACAAAGGGCCAGAGACAGGCTCACAGACTTGCCCTGTTCTCTGTGGCACAGGTTCCCTACAGTGACCCCTATGTATCCCCAAATAGCATGGGGGTGAGAGAGAACTGCTAGACCTTTCAGGGCCTGTGGGTTTGTCCAACCAAGAGGGTACATTTGGGTACTTTTGGACTAGGTCAGCCCTCCAAAGCCTGTACACAACTCTGAAGTAAAGAGGTCACCCTAAAATTGCTGATCAACCTTTTGTCACTCCTGTAGAATAGGGGTGCAAGACAAAAATTATGTTGAATTATAGTAAAATTAAGAAAATAACCTTTCTTGCACACTCAAGGGTGTACACTGGGATTTATTCTCACTCTTTGTACCAGCAGGTATCAACTTATTGTTCCACCAAAAGTCTAATTCGAGTTAATCTTTCAGTGTCACCAATTGTTTGATCACCAATATTATGAGCTCCCTGATAAAGTATAGTCAATGATCCAACACTGTCAGCTTAAATTCCTAACTCCTTGGTATAAACTTTTATCGATCGCCACCTGGCTCTCCTCACGTGTGCAGCCCATCTCATAACACACTCTACTAAAAACCCAAAGACCATTAAACTCTTTGCCACTCCCACATAGGCCATACTCTTTCTGACTTCCATGCTTCTTCCTGTGCTATGTCCCCTTTCTAGAATGTCCTTCCTCCTTTTCCACAACTGTATCATTTTCTCCTTCGGCTCCTAACAAAATCCTACTCGTCTATCAAGACCCAGCACCAAAATTCCCTTATCTGTGAAAGTTTTGCCATCATGCCCAGGCCAAGCAGAGTTAGCTATTCCTTTTTTCAGTGCCCCACAGCACTGTTTTCATGCTTCAGTTCTAAGACTTCTCATACAGTGTTGTAACTATTTATATGCCTCTCTTAGAATTCTGAGCCCCTTGAGAGCAAAGTATTCATTAGGTGTGGTATGGTGATCGTTAAGATACTAGCTCCCAGTGACTCAAGCCTCTCCACATCCATGATCTAGTGTAGTGTTGCTGCATTGACTCCAAGCTTGGCTGTATAATTTATTTGGGGCAATAGAACACTGGTAGATGTGATGCATACAAAGGCTTTAAAAATGCTTATGAAGTAGAACTGCCTTTCCTCTTGAAGAAGTCCAGGCTACCATACTGAAAACAAGATGGCAAACAGCCAGCACCAACTGCGAGACTTGTGAGAGAGGCCATTTGATACTGGCCAGCTTCCATCTGACTTGCCAACTGACTGTGAACCCATGAGTGAGCCTAGCCAAGTGCCTTAAGGAGAAGAGATGAGCCATACCAGCTGAGCCCTGTCCAAATTGCCAACACACGGGATGGTTTTTCTCCTAGGCCATCACGTTTAGGGATTGTTTGTTATACAGCAAAACTGATACAGTTTGCTTACTGCTCTAACAAGCAGAGTATCTTAGCGGCTTAACACAATCAAATATACCTCTTGTCTAAGTCACAGTCCACTGTAGGTTGATGGTGATGGGAAGAAGCTTGTTCTACACAGCCATTCAGGAGCCCAGGCTTCTCTCTTCTTGTGATTCCTCTCTCTTTTCTAGGCCCTTTGAGTCCTCTCCATTTATGTGGCAGATGGGAAAGAGAGAATGAGATATTTTTAAGGGGCAAGTCTGAAAGAGGCACATAACACTTCCACTATCATTCTGTTTGCCAGAATGTGGTAAAGAAAACTAGAAAATGCAGTCTAGCCATGTGCCCTGAAGAAAGAGGAGAACACAAATATTGGTAAGAATTAATGATCACTGCCACAGGCAAAAATGTTTTATTCCACTTTGTGTATCCCCCAGTGCCTAGCACAATACCTGGCTTATAACAAATACTTCATAAATACTTGTGGAATGAATGAATGAAATATTCAGTAATGCTGTGGTGCCTCATTTAAGATAAGATCTGAGAATTATGCATAAAGGAACATTTATCTCATCCAGGCTCATCTTCTCCTAAATCTTCAAAGCACTCATTTTATGATGGAGCACTCACCAATTTAAAAACCAAGGCAAGAAATGGATGTTGATGTTTTACTGGGGCTGGTTTTCTAACACGGAGGTGATGACATAGTAGCTTTTTCTCATCCTGAAATTTGTAAGAATATCAAATTTAAAAAAACAAATTGAAAGTATATTTAAAATTAAGTCTCTGATTCCCCGAGTCTTTACGTGTGTGTGCGTGTGTGTGAGTATAACACATTAGTATGCCATTCAACCAAGTTACCAGTAACTTAAGCACTTTTACATGAAATATGTTATAAGTAATATAGTTAGAAAATTTATACAACATAATTTTCATTCAGTGTATGATCCTATATAAGCACCCTGAATTGAAAAGCCAAAAAGACTTGGGTTCTAGTTTTCCCTGTGTTATTGCTCATTTACACTTCTCTGGCTTTAGTTCCTTTAGTTTCCTACCAGCTACAAAATTCTAGAATTCTTTAATTCTCGATCATAACGTATATGTTAGAGGCATCCTTCATTTTTCTCTATCTGTTAAATCAAATTAAAATAGATCAAGCTTCTTTAATCAAATTGCAAAGAATAGTCCTTGTTTTTTTTAAGATTGGCACCTGAGATAACAACTGCTGCTAATCTTGTTTTTTTTTCCCTTCTCCTTCTTCTCCCCAAAGCCCCCCAGTACATAGTTGCATATTCTAGTTGTGGGTCCCTCTGGTTGTGCTATGTGGGACGCCGCCTCAGCATGGCCTGATGAGTGGTGCCACGTCCACACCCAGGATCCCAACCAGTGAAACCCTGGGCCACTGAAGTGGAGCTTGTGAACTTAACCACTCAGTCATGCCGGCCCCAGAATAGTCCTTTTCTTTGTTTTGTTTTACCTGAGAAATGGGAATGTGAGTAAACAGACTGTAAGGTGTAATCTCTGAACACCAAGCATTCAGGTGCAGAAGATGAAATGGGATGCAGGCAGCATTTAACAGATCATTAGGGCAGTGACTCAGCCATGGGGTAGGACATGAGGCGACAACTGGTAGCCTTCTTTTGCTCCCTAATATCATCTTCAATGTTTGGCAATTATGATTCATTACTGTGTTTTAAAGTGTGATCTTTCCAAGCATTCTATTTTGAAAGACACACAAAAAGGTTTGAGTTAATCAAGCATTACCCCCTTGGCCTGACAGAGTATTTTTAGCTTCTCAAGTCCTCTAGAAGGAGCTTTAAAGAAAGGAATAACAAGCAGCAAGGTTTTCATGAGACAGAGTGGTGGGAGTCTGCCTTGCAAGTCAAGACCCTGAAGGGCCACCAGAGAGCAGGAGGAAGGTCCTGAGCACCAAAATGGTGGTGCCAGGACCCCGTGCTCCTGGCTATGCTATCCTCCAGAGAAATTAAACAGTAAAGACCACTGCAGCAAGTTGAAAGACCACACAGATCACAGGCAAGCTAACTGGGCAAGTGGAAGGTAGAATATAAAGACAACGCTTTTGGTTGGGAATAAGGCATTGTGGAATAGAGACCAGAAAAGAAACAAAGAGTGATACAAAGTATGAGTGGGAGGAGTTACACTTATTCACTGACACACTCGTCCGTTAGTGTGCACCCTAGACTTCTATCTTTAACATTTCCCATAAACTGTTTTAGGGGTATACTTTCTCAGTTTAATTTTAGACCGTACCTGTCACATTAACTTGTTTCTTCGGTGGAGGGAAAGCAACCCAGTTAATTCAGGAAGAGAATAATTTACAGCATGGATATGTGGTTTGTATAAAGTTTTTACCTTGGATGGGCTACTCTGATGTGGTTAGAGACAGTCATAATCCACTCCTAGAAACATTTGATGTTAGGAACTGTTTTGATGATATTCGTATCACTCCGAAATTAGAGTCCATCCCTCATTTCCTCACTAGTCAATTCCTTTTCAAAAGAACCCTACAGAACAGATTAACAGTACATTGTTCTTCCATAATTCTCTGGTTACTCGAACAGAGTCAGGGTAAATTTGAAGAGAAGAAATGCAAACCAGCTTGAGGCAGCACTGCCCAATTTGATCAAAACGAAATGCAACCATCGTCGGTTCGAGTTTGGTGGTCCAAAACACTGGAATGTTTCAAAGACATCTAAAATGCCATGCCAGTGTTGTTTTATTTGGTTTGGGGTTTGCTATCCCTTTATGTTAAACAGGAGTTTGGAAACATTGCACAAAAGACTCACTGTCTGTTTCCGAGGATGCCTACATACTAAGTAGCCAGTGTTGCTGATAAAGGAAGACATCAAACATGCGTGAACAAACTCTCCACTCACTACCTCATGAACTTAGAGGAAGGTGAGGATGAATCACATATGATCTTTATTTAGCTTCCTACCTCACAGCAGCAATTCTGTCTGAGGAACTAGATTCTGAGCCTTAGAACTGCACATAAAACAGAGGTACACCTGGATCCTCCTGCAGGGACCATGTAATACCTTGTTGAATCCTTTGTACATCAAGGTACCTCTCTTTGAAGCTAGACCAAGGGTTGAATTTAACACCATCCAGATCTTCTTAAGGAGGACACAGGGACTATACACTGTCTTTGAACCCTGGAGAAACATTATACTATAATCCAGGTTTGGAGGAGGCAAGTTAAGTTCAGAATCCAGAGCGGCAAATTATACCTTTGTAATTCGCCGAAACATATTCTTCTAATATACTATTTTAAAATGTTTTATTTTGTTTGTTTAGCCCAGATAGCAAAATACAGTCTTGTCAGTCAAGACAGACTTCAAACTGCCTGCGCCCGTTAGAAACGTTTCATTAATAACATGTGTTTACCATTGAGAGAAGTAGACTTCGTGTGCTAAGATTTTGTTTGTCAGTCATTCATTGGAACCCCACTGTTAATAGCATACAATGGTTTGTGGTTATGCCACAATTTAACCCAGGTTTAAAAATACAAACTAGAGCCCTGGTGGTCTAGAAGGAACAGGGAGCGAGTGAAGATATTGGCTCAACCTGCTTTGTGGGCTGGTGGCTTGGAATGCTTTACAAACTAATCAAATTTATTGACTATGATCCCGAGGAAAAAAAATATCACATGCTGGGGTGTGCATTCTGGTTTGACTGCAGTTTGGTGAGGTTCTGAATGTCTGAAGGGGGAAACAAGGCAACTATTTGGCATTCCTTTCCCCAAAGACAAATTAGAAACAGATATGACAGAATATGAGATTTTTTTCCCCAACAGTCTAATAAGAAAAAGAGATTTTCCTCTATAGTTTTAATTCTACTGTATATTGAGGATAAGTAACCAGAATTCATATTGCACTAGGCAGAATAGGCAGCAAAAATTCTATTAATTCAGTAGTTTGAGCAGCGAGTGTTTTTTTAATGCACCCCATGAAAAAGAATCGATTTTGCATGTAGTATCAGTTCATCTTGGTAGGGCTGGCTGAAGGGTGATTGGGATTAAATACTGCTAGCTATAGAGGCACTACTGTAGATATATAATCCAAGGGAAAAATTTACATTTTGTACAGATCTATGTGTAAAATATTCACTTAAAATACAACAAAACGTAGCTTTCTACAGTAATCGGTAGAAAATGCCTCTGTGTTTAATAAGTCACCTCAGTTATGCAGAAGTGTCCTGAACCACAATAAATAGTTGCTGTATGATGTGTTTATGCAATCTCATAGTCATGGAAATAACACCATGATCCTAAACATTTGTGAAATCTTATATCACATGTACTTAAAACCAATTTTCCAGTTGCTTACAACGTATGCTTTTAAAAGTATTTGTGTTTCAAAATAAAACAAGATCACATTTAGAGAAAATTTAACCCATAAAAAAATTCTGTTAGCCTGTCCTTAAGCTATTTCTTTACACATTCCTGGAGGAGATATTTGGTACTTTAAATCTTTTTAATGGTTTGAGTTTGTTTTCCTTTCTTTTTATGACTTTTTTTTTTTTTAAGGAAAAGAACATATCTAGAGAGAGAAGCTTACTACTAAAAGATTCATCTTCCTAGTTTTGAGTACTCAGAAAATGAAGAATCACAGACAATATCTGTTAAATCACACTTCACGTTTTTCAAAAGTTAAAGCTGACACTCTGTCTACAAGGATAAATTGTGCATGTGCGACAATATGCTAGAACAGTGAAGGATATAAAGGTGAGTAAAACTGAATCTACCTCTGAGGAGCTGATGATTTAGCAAAGTATACAAGCACCTGGGGCTGGCCCGGTGGTGTAGGGGTTAAGTTTCCACGTTCCTCTTCGGTGGCCGGGGGTTTGCAGGTTCGGATCCTGGGTGCAGACCTATGCACCGCTTATCAAGTCACGCTGTGGCAGCTGTCCCACATATAAAGTAGAGGAAGATGTGCACGGATGGTAGCTCAGGACCAATCTTCTTCAGCAAAAAAGAGGAAGTTTGGTGGTGGATGTTGGCTCAGAGCTAATCTCCCCCCACCCCACCCCAAGAAAAGTACACAGACACCTAATGGTTCTTACACAAATTCTTCAATGTCTGAAAGAGTAGCATTTCTATCTCTTATTTTTACTCATATATGATTCTTAGAGGTATTTCCTACAATGCTTTTGTTTGTTTATTTGTTTTTACTAGGACTTTGTGTATAACAAAGTTTTTCTGTAATTAACTATGGTGGAAACACAAAAAGGAAATAAATAGTATTTAGGGTAAATGGCCCTTTCTCCAGACAATAGGGAGGCAGCACTGGCAGATGAGAAACCAGAGACTTGCTGAAGGTGAAAAATAGCTGAACCATCCTTGACATCCAGACTTAAGGAATAATTTCTGGAAACTGTGTCCTCCGCTTAAACTCTGACCGGATCATAATACAGTCAGCTTTAATCCTAACTTCTAGCTGGTCCACTATAAAACAGCATTTTGAGGTTGTAAAATATTTAATAATATGACAAGAATTTCTTTTGTCTTATGTGGAAAGTAATCATTTCACCAAAATCATTTAAGAGCCAAGATTTTTTTTCAAATATGCCTCATTTATAGAATTTCACATAGTAAATTCCATTTTCCAGAGACTAGGTCCATTCATTCACATTATTGCATAGAGAGCTGTAATCTGCTTTGTTTGTTTGTTTTCTCCAGCATGAATCTTACATTGGCTATAAACCAATTATAGACATTAAAATAATACTATAATATTATCTCACGTCCTAATTTTCTTTAACTAAAAATATCACTGATTATAGAATCTTACAACTCAGGTCCTGAGAAGACTCTAATAGGTAAATTTTGGACTTAAAATAATACCTTTAACTGCTATCCTCACTATGCTGTCAAAAACTGAAATTGATTTTCTGATTTATTATTTTCAGAAGACTGACAGTTTCCTGAAGAACTTGACAGTGAAAACTATACAGTGTCCTTACTTTTTTACTCATCTTTGCTGAGATTTTCACATTGTTTAAATCTTCAGATGGGAATCCTTTGATGATGGTATGATTCCAAAAATCTCCCCATTGTTCCCATGACCCCTGGGGCAACTATTGCTTTTCCAACATTACGACTGGAAAGAGCAAGTTGCAAAAAGATGTTAAGTGACTTCTGGGAGTCTGATGCACAGCCCAATAATGCTGTGACCTCTACCCCCTCTCCTATTCATGGAATCACATTGCTTCTTTTTAAAGCTTAGTATAGTATTGTTCTTGCTTTATAGTTTGGCTAATTAAAATTAAGAACTTCTGTTCATCAGAAGACAACATTAAGAGAGTAGAAGGCCAGCTCACAGAGTTGGAAAAGATAGTTAGAATATGTGTATCACTAAGAGCTGTTATCTAGAGCATATAAAGAACTCCTACAAATCAATGGGAAAAATGCAGACAACTCAATAGAGAAATGGGTTAAAAGACTTCAAAAGGTACTTCATAAAAGAGGATATCCAAATGGCCAATATACATGTGGAAATATATCAAGTTCACTAGTCACCAAGAAAATGCTAATTAAACCACAATGTAATGCCAATAAACACCCACCAGACTGGCTAAAATGATAAACAAACAAAAATAAAAACTTGGAAAAATTTTCAAGTATTGGCAAAGATATAAAGCAACTCAAATCTTTACACATTGCTGGTGGTAGTGTGAATTGGTATAACCACTTAGTAAAACTGTATCACTAATTCTTCTCTATGAATATATATATATACGGATTCAACAAAAATACATACTTGAATTTTCCAGAAGACTTAACTGGAATGTTCACGGCAGCACTACTTGTAATAGCCTCAAACCAAACTGGATACTATCCAGATGTCTATCAGTGGTAGAGTGTATAAATAAATCGTGGCATATTTACTCAATGGAATTTTATACAGCAGTGAGAATGAATGGTCTACAATATATGCAACAATACGGTAAATCTTGCAAAAAATACTCAGCAAAAGGAGTCAGACACAAAAGAGTACCTACTGTATGAATCCATTTGTATAAATTACAAAAAGAGGCAAAATGAAGCTGTGCTGTTGGAACTCAGGAGAGCGGTTAATCTTATGACTAGAAAGGATCATGGGAAGGTTTCCAGGGTGTGGGTTATGTTTGCTTGTTTTTGATCTGGGTGCTAGTTTCTCAGGTCTGTTCAGTTTGAGAAAAACTCATCAAGGTGTATAGTTGAGATAAATACACATTTTTGTGTATTTGATAGATACACAATACACATAAGATGACTACACATTAATACACATAAGTATTTTATATCTATAAGAAGTTTTGAAAATAGCTTGTTCCATTCAGTTCATATTGTTTAAGAAAACAGTTGGGATGTAGCTTCTGTATTATCAGAATAATAACTATGAAAGATGAGTTGATAGCTGACAAAATCACACATATGGACTTCCAGTTCATTGGTTCTTTAACCAGCTTCTTTCCTTCTTTCCTTCCTTCCTTCCTTATTCTTTTACTTAGTGAAAGAGCAATACTAAACAAATTTTGTCTAATTCTGGGAAACAACATTGTACCAACTCTCCCACCTAGATTAGTGTAATTAGTTAGTCATTCATATACTAGCTGCTGTTTCAAGCCAGGGAGGAAGTGGAGGTTAATCCTGTGATGAGGGAGATGACAAGAAGAAGCAGAGCCCGCCTGTCTCTACAGCTTGATAAGGAGACAAGGAGAATACCCTTGTCCCATACAAAGCCTTTAACATCTTAACAAAGGGACTCTTACCAAATTAATGCTTTTTCTCTCAATGGACCTACTTAAGCTTCACAAAGACGAGTAATAATTCCTTTCACTGAAAAGCAAGGCATGAGTATCAGAAAGTTAATATACTTCTTTTCAAGGTTTATAAGAGAAGTATCAGCTAAACGAATTGTGCAGAGCATCTCCTACACTATCATTATAACCTGGCAACCGGGTTCTGGGGGGTATCCATCCCAAACAGCTGAGTCCAGCGATCTCAATCACACTTCAGGGAAAGACATTCACATGTCCTTAATCCCCGGAAGCATGAGATATAATATCATGGAGACGAGAGTCGGTTTGGCCTGATTAGAGATTTCCTACTACCTGTAAAAGTCTTTATCCACAAATCCCTCTTGCTTGGTTCTTTCAAGCAGATAAGTAGGGACCTGTTTCTACATCAAAAAGGCAAAAGAACGGTATTGATTTCTTTAAAGAGATGACTCCTTTAATAGCGCTGTAAACCTGGAAATAGAACGTTGGAAAAATGAAAAGTGTCTTTGATATTTCTTCTAGTCCAAAAGGACTGCAAAACTATTTCAAGATTTCCACTAAATCTTCATCTCCTAAAATTTTACTTAGCTATTTATAAATATTGGTAACACACGTATTAAAGCAAACCCTACCTTTGCAGTGGCTTAAACTAATAGAAGTTTATTTTTCACTCATTTGAAATGTCAGTGTTCCACCTAAGGGTGGCCGGTGATTTTCCTCCACGTGGTGACTCGGACACCCAGACTCCCTCTATCTTTTGGATCCACCACCCCTAGGATCTCATCACCATTAGCTGCGTTCAGCTGGAGGAAAGGGAAAAAGTGTAGAAGGCGTATCTACTACTTAAAAAACCAGCTCTGAAACAGCTTCTCTTCATACTTCATCATTAAAAGCTAATTGGACCACACTTTGAGAATTACTGGTCTATGCACTTAAAAATCAATATGTCATTAGCAAATAAACAAAATTGTACTTGAACAGAATTCAACTTTCAGCTGCCACAGTGAGAAAAGGTGAAATTCCATAAATATTTCAGTTTATTTGTACTCTACCTGAGAGCTATCCAAATTGGTGTTAAGATGAAAATACTCCAGAGAAAGATATGTTAATAGCTGTGCTAAGAAAATAGGTTTGTTGGTTTAACCAAGAACAGAGTAAAGCAGATTACCTTGAGTTCATCTTTAATATACCAATGTGAGATGTAAATTTCTCAGAGATGTCGCATTTCCCAAACTTTTGACCACAGAAATCTTTGTTCTCCAGTATCTGGAAACTATTGCTCAATTTACAATAGAATAATAAATTGTTCTATCAGTTTTAAAACAACACTTAAGCCCTAATTTCTTACTTCCTAATTGGCTAAACAGTTGCTAAATCAAATTATATAATATTGAAAATAGTGAAAACATTGTTCCTACAGATTTCCACAGATCTCTGTATGTGTCAAATTTAACTTGAGTTATTCATACATATTTTTTTCATTACCAGTGGAGGCCTCCAGGGCAATCTTTCCTCTTCCTGTGGACTTCTTGACTTCTGGACATCTTGGGATGACTCATACGAATCCCTTCTTTTAGAGTGGCTCCCAATGGCCCTGGCTTTGCCACCAGACCGTCTCAGCAGCCGTAGTCCAGGGTGGTCTCCTGACCCAAGCTGGCTGATCTGTCCCAGGAATTTGGAATTGTGAGCTAAAAGAGACAAGAAAGCCTTTGGAGCTTCTTCATATCAATGGCATAGCTCTAGTGAAAAAGTCTTTGTGCCTCCGTTTCCCCATGTGTAAAATGGGCAGATAATAGTACCTACCACACACAGCTGATGTGAGGATTGAATGAGTTAATACGTGCAGAGTTCTTAGGGCAGTGCCTAACGCATAGTAAGAGCTTCATAAGTGTGATTATTTGTTAACGTTATTATTAATTCCTGGCTCAAGTCTCTAAAGATGAGGAGGCTCCTGACCTCCCTAAGCCTTGGAGGTTTGAAGTCTCCTTGGCTTTCATGAGATAACGCAGTGTCCTTCCAAAATATTCCTCTATGTCATGTGCTAGGCAGAACAATGGCCTCCCAATTATATCCATGTTCTAATCCCAATAACCTATGAATCTGTTACCTGACATAGTAAAAGAGACTTTGCACATGGGAATAAATTAAGGATTTTAACATCGGGAGATAGTTCTGGATTCTCTGGGTGGGCCCAATGAAATCACAAAAGTGTCTATAGGGGAAAGAGGGACACGGGAGGGTCAGAAAAGAAATGTAATGATGGGAGTAGAGTCAGAGAGAGATTTGAAGATGCTCCACTGCTGGCTTTGAAGATGGAGGAAGGGGCCACAAGCAAAGGAATGCAGGCACCTTTAGAATCTGGAAAAGATAAGGGAATGGAAAAAAAAACCCCAAACATCTAATTGTATGGCTGCCCTGAGATGCGAGGAGAGAGCTTTGGAACCTGTAGTTCTTGACAGAGCTGTCACCTCTGACCAAAAATGCCTCTTTGTGAAAGGGAAAATGTGGGGTTTTGGTGGTGCACATATGCTCATCTGTGCCACAAAGGTCTTCACCTGCACCAGTAATGAATTTTACCATGAGACAAGGTGATGAGTAACCTAAGATTGATAATTCAGTTAAATATGGAAGGGAAAGTGAATTAGGGAAAAATAAAAGTTGGAATCAGAGATTTGAGGCTGACCATGATTTTTCTCCTCTGCTTAGGAAATATTCACAGCAATACATTTATTCATTCATTAACCAAACAAGCATGTGTAGAACATCTCTTAAGTGCCAGACACTGATCAGGGCTCTATGGATGCAGCAGTGAACAAAACAAAGTTCCTGCCTCCGTGAAATGAACATTCTAACGTAAGAGCCAAAAAATAAGCACATACATCGATAAAAGTGCAGCACGTAGGGATAAGTGCTGCAAAGGAAATGAGGAAGGCTTAGGTGATTGCAAATGACAGAAGTCATATTTTCAACGGTGAAGTCAGGGAAGATCTGCCTGGAGAAGTGATAACTGAGCAGAAACCAGACTGAAGTGAAGGAGTGGCATACTAGGAAACCTGGGAGACAAACAAGGCCCTCGGGGAGAGCAAGCTTGACCTTTCCAAGAACAGCCGAGTAGCGATGCCGTGTTAGCAGGGCTGCATGGGCCCGTTTATGCAATTCATGCACGGTTGCCTGGGAAAGAAGTATTGGGCAGTGGAAGGAGAATAGATTTTGGAGTAAAAAGACATAGTTCAAAAATGGACTCTGGCACTTATAGATGGTATTATTTTTGGCAAATCATTAATATATTTGTCCTCTGATTTTTTCACTTGCAAAATGAGGATACTTATCTTACTGAATCGTTATGAGGTTTATATGAGATAATGCACATAAGTTACTACTACTACATGGTATATTGCAAACATTCATTTAATATTAATTACTCTTCCTGTACACGTGGTCCTGGGGGTGGTGAGTGGGTGATACTTTCTCTTCCTTCTTTCCATTCTTCCTCAAGCTGGGCAACTTTCATGACTTCCCATCAGGAACTCATGAAGCCCCTTCCTCATCTCAGAGAACTGACCTTACTTCACAATAATGAAGAAGAGGAGGAGGAGAGAATGATAAGTTCTTCTAAAAGGCGAAGGACATGGATATAGTTATCCACCCATCTGTGGACCCTTCCCTTATGAATCATGGCATGTTTGTACATTTAAGGATTTGGTTGGGAGAAACCAGAAGTTCACGGCTATGAACCACAGTTTGAAGGTCAAATTTCTAAGTAGGCTCCCTCCCCATCTTATTGTACTATGCTCCTTATTCATTTATTTCAGCTAAGCTCTGGGGGATGCTGTTATCCTTTAGAGAAGTGTTAGAGAAAGATGAGATCAGAGGTTTTTTTTTTCTTCTCAGACTTACCTTAATGGATTCTCCACCTGCCTTGTGACTTGACTATGGCCAAGAAGTTTCTGCATTCGTTGACACATTGATTTAATTTGGTTTAGTACAAATACATATCTGAAAGCCATACTGTGCTTGCATTGGAACAGATCTGTATTAGCCCACAAACTAGAGTCAGAATTACTTTATGTGCATTGTTATACATGCCATTTTGAGAATATAGTCCCTCCTTTTTTAGAATGTATCTATCCTCACAGTATATACATGTACTCCTAAATTTGTGTCTTTGATTTCGTCATTTGACCGTAACATCCTCAAGGCATTTCTCTCTCTCTGGTAAGTCCTGAGCTCCCTGCGGCAGAACTCAGTGCTTTCTATCTTCAAGGAAGCCCCTAGCCACTCTCAAGAGTACAATACAGCACAGGTTATTGAACATTTATCTATATACTTGCACATGTAGTCACCTACACGCTAGGGGCCTGGTTGTAAATCACCTTTTCACAGTGGCAGTAACTTTATCATGTGAGTAGCACTTTGAGGTATATATATGGAGTTCTTTCGACTAGATTGTATCATCACTCATTCATTTTACCTGCTTGGAGCCAAATCAGGTCTTCCTTTTTCCTTGGACATACCTTTCCTATCTTCAGGTCTCCCGTATCTCAGACACTGAGAAAAGTTTTAGTAATTTCATTTTTTAAGACATCATCATCAGTTGAAACACACTGAATTGCAATCTCAGGTCCTCAGTGAGATAAATAGAACATCCAAAAGTGTCATCATCATGGGGGTATTTGGATATGGAAAATTGGGAAGAGTACTAGAACATCTCTAGCCTCTGTAACAGCAAGAGCCCATTTTCATAAAAAAGAAATGAAGCTGTTTCCTAAAGAAAAGCTTATGTTCCCGTAGCCTGGAAATCTGTGCCCAGCTCCTTCCTGTCTCTAGCCCTGACAGCTCCCTTTGGGCTTTGCCCTTTCTCTCAGCATCTTGCTTCAAGTAAATCCATGCAAAGATGCTTTCAGGAACATCTGCACTCTCTCATGCGGGAAGACAAGCAGAGCGGATATCCTGCAGAAGGAAATGCCAGTAAACCTTAAAACACCAGGAAAGACCTTTGTCGGGGTATCTGCAGACAATTGTTGGGACTAAATAAGCCCACAGATATGCCCCTCTCCATGTGGCAAGCTATTGAAACTCTGTAAAGGCTGCAGAAAACTTCCATATTGCCTTTTACATCTCCAAATGCCAACCTCTGGTGTGTTGGGGCAGGACCTAGATTTTATGGTGCAAGTGAAAAATAAACGTTTGGATCAACTCTTCTTTCCAAAAACACCTTCAGATTCCTCATGAACCTTGGACAACAGTACAGTTGACTAAGAAAGTACAGTGCCTTGAGCTTATTAAGTATGTAATAAATATCTGCTAAAAATCAAAGGACTTTAGAATTGGAAGTTTCTTTAAAGATTGTCTAGCTTGGGCATACAGTACCTTTGATAGAGTGGGGAAACTAAAAAACAAGAATGTGTTAATGGTCGTCAACCTAGGAACCTAGTTATTACATTTGAATTTGCACAAAATAATCTAGGAAATATGTGGAGCTGTTGAAAAAGAAATCAAAGTATAATCTCTTGATCCTGAATTGAACTAAGTGTACTAAATTAGTAGGATACTTCAGTATATTTCTAGTAAATGACTTGAGTTTTACTGGAAAATCTTCCAGTCAATGTAAAAATAATTAATATTAAAAGCTCAATGTATTTTCTGAGTTTCTTAACAGTTATGAAGAATATAATGAACAAAATGCATGCTAATTATAAAAATTTTGTGAAATATCAAAGACTATAAAGAGGAAAATAAAAACTATAGTCCTGCCACAGAGATACACATAGTCAATATTCTAATATCTTCACATTGTCTTCTTTCTCTTCACTTTTTGAATAATTAAGGTCTCTTTATATTCTTTATTTTGCTCAGTTAATATTTACCATCAGCATTGTCCGACTGTGGTAGCCAGTCTCCAAGATGTCCCTCAATGATTCCTACCCCCAGTATGCACACCATTATGAAGTCCCCTCTCCCATGGTACCAGGACTGGTCTGTATGATCAATAGCATATGACAGAAGTGATGGAATGTCATGTCTGAGATGAGGTTATATGTGACTTTGGCTCCCTCCTCGAGCTGGCTGTTTCTTCTGCGCTCTCTTTCTCTAAGGGAAGCAAGCTGCCATGTTGTGAACAGCCTTATGACAGGGCCCACATGGTGAGACACTGAAGCCTCCAGCCAGTAGCCAGAAAGCCCACCAATACTCACATGTGAGCCTGGAAATGGCTTTTTCAGCACCAGTCAAGCCTTAAGAAGACTATAGACCTGGCCAACAGCCTGACTAAAGTCTTGTGAGGCACCCTGAGCCATAACCACCAGATGAGCCATTCCCAGTTTCCCAATTCAGAGAAATTAGGTGGTTTGGTGTGTTTTTTAAGCTATTATGTTTTGGTGTGACTTGTTGTGTAGCAAGAGAAACTAATGCATCTGCATTTTTACAGGTTCTTCAAGAAAACTATTTTTTATATCTTTTTTTTTTAAGGAAGATTAGCCCAAAGCTAGCATCTGCTGCCAATGCTCCTCCTTTTTGCTGAGGAAGACTGGCCCTGAGCTAACATCGTGCCCATCTTCTTCTACTTTATATGTAGGATGCCTGCCACAGCATGGCCTAACAAGCCGTGCATAGGTCCACACCTGGGATCCAAACCGGTGAACCCTGGGCCACGAAAGTGGAACATGTGAACTTAGCCAGCCCCTAAGAAAACTATTTTTAATGGTCGCCTGATATTCTGTCCTATAGACGTATCATGATTTGTTTTAATACCTTATTATTGGATTTTCAGGTTGATTTCAATTTTTTGTTCCCTTAATTATTGCAGTATACATCTTTCGTATACTGTTTATATTTGTGATTAGAGTGTTAGCACTCTTAGAAGAAAAATAATTAAATAAAAATATTAATATTGTCAAGGCTTTCGATATTTACTATTTTCCAAATTTGTTATATTAATAAGTTCCTGTTAATTTAAATTTTGTTGATTCACAAACGTCAGATCTATGACATTAATGAATTGTATCTGTTTACAGCACTAAATGTTTTTTGTGTATAAGGCTCTATATTTGCATTTTATTTAAAATGCTATTCTAGAAAATAATTAGATCTTAATATTCATTTGCTTATTGGTCGTATCTGATGATTCAACCATCCGACACAAACACGGTATCTTAACCACCATGCTTGTTCTCTTTCTGTTTTTTATCATCTCAGGGAATAGTTCCACCACCCACGCAGCCTACCAATCCAGAAACCTGCGAGTCTTCTTAGAATACTCTCTCTATCTCACCCCTCACATATACTCTGCTCCTTATCTTTACACCTCCCTGTCCTTTCCGGCCCCACTTCTACTGCTTTAGTGCAAAGTTTGTTCAGCTCTCTCCCAGACTGCCCTCCCTGTTTTTATTTTCAATTTTCTCTTTTCCATGGCTCTATTTTGCCATAATGGATTTGTTATTCTTGCAAGAACTATTGATAATTTAATTTTATTCAGCTATGATCACATACTATTATCTTGTACTTTTATGACTGCCCTGTAATGCTAATATTTAGTGTACAAAAAGCCTATAACTATTTTCATGAAAAGAAGAGAACACCTGGACAAATTATGCCTGTGACTGTGGCAAGGCATGGCCTTCAATAACCGTGTCAATGGACCATTTAAGAGAATTTTGGAATTGGAGATGCAAGTCTCAGCAGGGACAAAACAAAAACCTGCCCTGAGGGAGCATCATTCCTTCTTCTACCTCTCCCAGAATATTCATTCTGTTTAGGGTCTTGTTTTGCCTTTCTTTAGGAGCGCCCTCCACCCCCCACTCCAGGGAGATTTCACTATAGATTTGGCACAGGCCCTAAGACTGAAGGCAAATTCAAGCAGCACAAGAGTAAAGCATAGACAATGAGGAAAAGTAACATCTTGAAGATAATGCATCAATTTTCCCGTGTCTTTCAACAGTTGCCTACATTGCAGCATTTTAGCACTCAGAGGAAGAAAGATAGTAGTTGTTCCAAATAATAAAGTTAATTCTTTGTTAATTGTTAGAAAACTGTTCTTGGGGAAAAAATGGATGCTTTCTTAAATTTAGTTTTGGATTATCTTATAGAATTCCCACATCAATTCTGGGTCATCTCTTTTGTTGGCTAAAGTTACCAAAAAAGAACTAAATGCAGATCAAATATAAGTTTGAACGTATTTTTTAGATATTTATTGGAATATAGCATTTTAATGTACCTCCTCTAGCTGATGAGTGTTTGATAAAATAATATATATTTTAAAATGATGCCTTCTCTAGATCTAAAAACAAACAGCATGTTTTAAGTTTTATGGGCACAAAGAAATTTCCACGGTTTAAGAGATGCATCTTCTAGGTTGAGGCTATTTCTACTTAGTCTAATGTGACTATTATTTGAAGAGACATTCAAAGAATATATTAGAATAAGATTCCCGTTTTGTTTGGTTCCTGTTATCTAAGCAGTCATTTTTCACTCTCGGTTAAAATTAGCACAGAACATTCTTCAGGACAGCCCCTACATTCCTAACATATTTCCACAAAGGGCCCTTGGTTGGAGGCCCCTATTCTCATAATAGTATTTTTGTGAGTATTTTGTTAATAATATTATTCATAGTCATAGTTAATTATTCATTTGGTGCATTGCTTAAATCTTTGCATACATTTTCTCATTTAATTCTCATACCAGTGCTGCAATAGATTTATTATCATCTCCACTTTCTAGATGAAGAAACTGAAGCTTGTAGTTTGAACAAGTTGACCAAAGTCACAAAGTAAGGGGCAGTAACAGGCTGGCTTACCTCCAAAGCAAGTTCCCTCAATCTTGATGCTATTTCTTCTCTTGTGGCTCATTGCCTAGTAATTCCATATCAGATTGACTTTTGACCTTGATTCTTCTAAGATATCTTCTAAGACTTTGAACAAGTCACTGTACATTAGGAACCTGATTTATGAAGAAACATCCCCACAGAGTCTTAACTTGGATTTAACGAATTCCAATTGCTTCCTGCTCACAGGGGAGGCCTGTATATATTCTGTGCTCTAGTAACTTATACACTCAGTTTCTATTTTTAGTGCCCCCTTGGGGTACACAATAGTATTTCTCCAGGGGCACGAAATTCTCAGGGTCTAACCCTCAAGTGGCATCAGCTTTTACCAGGGTGGACTTATGACTGACAAATAGAAATGGCAAGCAATAGGATATATTGGAGTATATGAGGAAGCCATTTGGTGTAAACCTAATTTGACCTGACTTTGTTTTTCCAAAAGGGGCTGACGTGGCCCTTGAGCATGCGTTGTATCTCTGCCTTAAGCATTTGTTATGTCCCGAAGACAAGAACAAAGGCCTCAAGATAAAGGTGCAACTTCCCCCCACATTGGCATTTCCTTAAAAATAAGCATCTTTCCCTAGGATAGGAACTGATTGCTGGGCTCACCTGTGACTACCCTGCTCAAGACAACAGACCTGCCACCCTGCTGTGTCCACCGAGACAGCAGCCCTACTACCTGCTGTGTCCCTCAATCGCTGTGCCGACAGTGCAGTCTCCTGAGTATTATAAAAGGGACATTTCAATCATATGTGAAACATCCTCTTTGAGGGTATATAACCACTCTGTACACCCCACTTCTTTGGTGCCCTTCCTTCCTTTGGGAAGCAAGGCCCAGGACCATTTTGGCTCAAAATAAACTCACTCAAATTTTCATTTATAGATTGGTTATGGATTATTTTTATTGACATGACTTAGTCTGCGTGATTTAATCTTTTCCTACACACACGTGGGAACTTCAGGAATAGCTTCCTACTCCTCAAAAGTGTATCTTCAACCCAAAACAATCAGCCTTTTCCAGACTTATGTAGTGATATTTGTCTAACTGCAGGCGTCAAATAAACGTGTCTTTCAAATAAACTGCATTTTAAACTGGTTTTCCATTCCTTTAAGTAATTAGGATCACAGCCCATTTTCAATCATCCACATAATAGAGGGTTTGGCTGCCCTTGTTTTCCTTCTTTCCTTTTTTTCTCTTGCCCTCCTCATCTCCACTCTGTATATTTTCTTACCTACCTTTGGACCATTTTGGTGTTCAGAAAAAAGATGGTAGTTATTCCATATAATAAAGTTATTTCTTGGTAATTATCATATAATTTTTCTTGGGAGGAAATGGATACTCTCTTAAATTTGGCTTTAGATTATCTGGTAGAGTTCCCATGTCAGTTCGAGGCTATCTATTTTGTGGCCTGAAGTTCCCAAAAAGAACTAAGTATATATCAAATACAGGTGAAAAATAACATTAATAATGACTTACATTTGGTTAGCACTTTGCTGTTTACAATACACTTTTGCAAATATTAAGTCATTTAATCCTACAACAATTTTCTGTGGAAGCAAACTAACTTGCCTTAGACATTTGCCGTGAGCTAGACATTATGTTCATGCTTTACACTGAGACTCTCCCTTCGTTGTCATAACAGTCCTTCAAGGCATATACCATCTCGACTTTACAGGTGATGAAATTAACTTTCAAAGAGGTTAAATATTTTGTCTAGTATCACACAGTTTTAGGATTCTGAGAGTTTTGAGATCCAAAATCCAGTGCCTGACCCTGTGCTGCTTCTGCCATCCCAGCCTGCTATGGTGGTTCTCAGTGCCATCCCACAGAATACGGTCAAAGCTGTGGAAGCCTTAGCATCGACCATAGATATCGTTCTATGGTAAGAATTTTCATCTAGGAGAATATGTAGACAGGCTTAGACATTTTCATCCACATCACCATTATATCTCTAAATTCTCTTCTTTAAAATTTCTTCCCTAACTTCTCAATTTTAGACAAGTAAATAAATTCTTTTCTGGCTTTCCTCCAAATGTCCATGGGAAGGGAAAGAACTGGTACAGGAATGAGACCTCTTGTCTCCAGATATGCCAAGGCCTTTTATTCCACTCCAAAATGTTTCTCCAGCCCATGGGTAACACAACTGTACCAAGTTCTTATGTGCATCACTGTTCAGATTACATGTCCAATAATTCATTGGATTTGTAGTTTGACAGGATCAGATTTACCCAAAGGAGAATTTCACCCTTCTAGATGACCTGAAAGGTAACTCACACGTTTTCCTACTTTCTGGAATAGGACAGAAATAGTAATATGAGCTGCCCCCAGGACATTCTGGTAATGCCCTGGTATAACACAAATTTGCTGTTTCCTTTAACAGAAGGCAGTTCCACTTCACAGATTTAGGCAAAGGAGGATGACTAGGTAAGTGAGGCATGACAGAAGAGATAAATGGATATTAGGTGGGCTTAATTTTAAAATCTTTCAAGAAAAAATTTTCTCTTGATACTCTCCATGACAAATTTTATAAATAACATATAACTGATTTTATTTTTGTGTCAAAGGATAACACACACATGCACACACACATATGCGTATATATGTGTGCGGTTGTGTACAAGTACTTCACTATTAAATGAAATTGCCTTTATGATAATAAGAAAAACAGTCCCATAAATCTGAAGCATAATGAGTGAAATAAAATTAATGAGTTTTTGAGCTATGCTTCTGAGTCACTTTATAAGTACAAATGCAAACCTGAGTTTCTAGTAGATTTTGGAATACATAGTCTGTGAATTTCATAAAAGAATCAGCTTTTAGATATAAGATCTCCAATATTAGAATTCCTATATTAATATTCCCTTTAAGTTAACAGCTATTCCATAGTGATAGTTTTTAGGACATCATTAACAACAATCTGTAGTTCTGCATTTAACTAAACTTTTCACACGAATCATACAACAGGTTCCTAACAACATGTTTTTAAATGTGTCTCCTAAGATACAGTGGAAAATGTGACTTTTATTTACAACTTCATAAATAACTCAATGATGTGAAGTGTTGTAAGTACAGCAATGTGCTACTTTAAACAAAGTAGTGAAAATATATAACTGACTGTGTCTAGTTGTTTTCACTTCTTTTAAGCTTTAGATTTCCTTTGCCCGTCCGTCTGATTTAACTTAAAAAAAAAAAAAACTTATGGAAAATGGGAACCTTGGATACTTCAAAGTTAACCAAGATCAAAGTCAAATAAAGTCCACTGAATAAGGAACAAGCCTGAATGCAAAATGAGTCACGTTGATATTGGCTTGAAGTCTCTTAGTTTATGGCTTGTGCCAGAACCTTGACCTTGGGTCTGTCAGGTATCGATGCACTGGGAGTTCTTAGGGAAAAGAATGATTTCTTTAGCTTCTCTGGGAGAGGGATTCAACACAGATTCATCTACATGACCAGGTAAGTAATTTATCTATCGGTGACTGAAACAGTGAAAATGTGAGAGTCTTCTCACCTATTGCATCTTTGTCCACTGTATTTAACTCCTGACAAGTAGACACCTTCCACATGCTGCATCTTGTTGACTTACAGAAACTTCATCTTGGAACAAGAATTACACCTCCCTGAAATGTGAGCACGCCAACAACGTTGAAACTAGTTATACTTTCTTTAGCTGCTTGATGAACCTTTTGGAGCAAGACAGTTTCTTTGGATGTTTGCAGGATTCCAGTCTAGTTTTTGACTCTTCCCTGCCTCTCCATAATTTTAGGGTCTGGGGATTTGGGCTTATGTTGAATTCAAAAAATGCAGAATCATTAACACGCGAAAAGGTAGTGTGGTCTGTTATTCAAAAGATGCAATGGGTGTTCTTGAATGTTCTGCTTCATTGAAGCCCTCATATACCACACATGTTACCAGTAAAGGCACAACGTTTTTTCCTTGAAATGGTCCATGCTGTTTCGTTTGAAACGGTGTGTGCTGCTGCTGGGTGTTCTGTGGTTCTGTCTCAACAACATCGCTCAGAACTCACATTCAGCAGGTATCAGCCAATAGGCCCTTTGGTATCAGAGGAGGAAATAAATCACATTCTCCAGAAACACCCATCTGTTTTGAATAGTCCCATAGATAGATGGTTGTCTGTTTCAGAGAATATTTAATGTTAGAAAAAAACTAGTCCAAACAGTTTACTCTCCTTAAGACTAAGCAGCAAGAGGTCTTCCAGTAAATGCTTCAAAAGTGCCTAACAGGAGATGCCAGAAACATCCCTCTGTGACTCAAAATAAAAATGGAAAGAAAAAAAATTACTAATAATCTTTATGACTTTGGTGACCTCTAGTGATCAAAACAGAGAACAAACTTTCCAGGTATTTTTTTCCTTCTGGAAGAAGGATCTTCCAAAGTCATCAGAAATCATATATTTGTTTTCTAATGTTTCTACTCCTCCTTTAAATAAAATAACTGAAACTGATTTTTCTTATTAGTAAACAGCAATGTATTCTCGTGGTAGAATATTTGATAAGCAAAAGGAGGAAAAACCTCATTATTTGAGAGCATTTTCTTTTCAGTCTTGTTTCTATGTATTTATATCCAGGTTCCCAGCAACACACAAAAGTAGATAATTCTCCACAAAAGAATCTTATGGGACTTTTATTTTGCAACTTGTATCTTTTTTTTTTACAATATATTAAACTATTAGTATACAATTTTGCAACTTATATATTTTTAGCAGTGAATATCTTTCCATGTCATGAAATGTCCTTCTATCACATTATTTTTACAGGTCACTTAGCATTTCATCATAATTTTTTTAAACATTTCTCTATTACTGGCAAGTTAGGTTGTTTAAAATTTTTTTCTATTCTTGGAGCTAATTCTTTGAACTCTTCCAGCGTTATAGCATTAAGATAAAGTCTTAGAAATAAAACTTCTGTTTCAAAAAATGTGCAAAACAGAATCATTTTCAACACATAGTATCAAATTGCCAGATAATTCTAAGAAAGAAATGGCCACCTAGATACGATTATAGTGTCATCCAAAGGGAGGACACGGTAAGCTGGACTCTGCGGCAGTCTATGGGCAGAGCTTCCACCCGAGCTTTCCTTGAAGGGCCTGTGGCTGAAGAGAAAACCGAGAATAACCAAAAATGCTATACGTGAGCCACATCTTGTCCATTGTTGCAAGGTTATACCCCTTGAAAAAGAGGACTATGTAGAGTGTTATCAGGTTCCAAGGAAGTTTGTTTTGTAAACACGTATAGACATATGGTTCCCACATCAGCAAAAACATCTAATCTTGCATAAGGTATCCATTCACTATCAGCTGAAGGTTCTATGTGGAAAGCATCTGCTGAAGGCTTAATTTTTTTTAATGGTTTTTGCCTTCACAGGGTAAACACTCAGTTCTCCTTTTCTTCTCTTTATAAGATAAATAATGTCCAGGTAACGTTTTCCTTGTAGGGTAAGCAGGAGAAAGAGAACTTCTGGACATCTGTTTTCACAATGATCAAAGTAAGGGTGGCACATTCTGAAATACGTTCTAAATGTGGAAATTAAATTTCCTGGCTATCCTGCTTTCTGAGTTTATATTGTCAAAGAGATGTCACCTATTCAGCAACCGCTCTGCGCACACACCCCTCTCCCAGGAGGATGCATTAGAATACCATGGGATTCTGTCTTTTTTAAACAACATACTCATATACACTTTGTATCTTAATACCAATTACAGAAAGTAAAAATCAATCAAGTCTTCTGGGTTGATTAAAACTGAGGATGGATGGAAGGGATGGGTGGCATGAGTTAAAAAGATTGAGACATTGCCTCAGAGCAACGTCTACGTACCAGGTCTTTGCAGCAGGAGCATCATTTGGTGAAATTAAAGGATGTCTTACAAAGTCTAGTCAACTTGCCCTTGCTCTCAAGTCACACTCTCCAGGCACTGCTGGCCTCCTAATGGCTACAAATAGCCACTCTCTGGCTTTTTCCCAGGATTAAATAACAGCAGCAGGAGCACGACCTGCACAGGGAGCAGGGCTTCCCAGTGTCAACCCACAAAAACGGAAACCAGTTTAAGAGGCGAAGCATTTATCAGGGCTCAAAGAATTCCAATTGGACAGCACAGAATCAGGTGGAAACCCAAATAATGTCCCCCTATGGAGTAAAAGTCAGGGGCTTTTAAGGGCAAAGAAGGGAGGTTGTATTACAAAGAATTTTAATTGGAGTTGGAGGCAGAAGCTAGCCTTGGCTAAACATTGATTGACTGTTGATTCTGTCTTCAGAAAGCTCACAATGGTCAGTCTTTGTGAGCAGGATGTCTGCTCTCAGACTGACTTCTCAAACAATTGCTTGAGAATCATTGGCGTTTTGGCCCAGTCCAAAGGTTTCGCCCAATCCAACGTTCCAGACAGCAAGCAGTTTTTCTGGAAAGGCAGCACCGACTCCATTTAAAATGGCTCCACCAAAGCCAATTTTGATACCAGGCTGGCTCCTTAGCCTTCTCTTTGTGTGAAGATAGAGATGCCACAAAGATACCGATGCTTCGATTAGAAGATCCAGGCTGAATCTGTGCATCCTGGTCCCCAGGTGTGGCATCACCTCAGGTTCTGAATTTCGGGCTACTTCTCTGATTATGAGTGCCTTCTCCTGTATCAGTGACAGTTATATGATTGCAAGCAAAATAAATAAATGCTGGCTAATGGGAGCCAAAAACTAAAAATGAAAAAATAAATAAATAGGAGTAGCTCAAGGGATCCAAGGAAAAGGTACTAAAGAAGTAGTCTTTCCTGGACCTGGTTAGGAAGAAGCAGCTCAAACCACATTCTGCGTTTGCGTCCCTCTACCCAAAATACCACGTAGGATACACATAGGTACCTCCCCAACCCTGCACACCCAAGGCAAAGACTCCATATAGAGCTAAAGTAATTTTTCTTTACTAAACGGTACATGTTATCAAAGTGAGACATTTATTTTGTACTTTAAAGTCCTCCCCAGGTAAGTCAATTATGTGTCTCATTGACAGTCGTATATCTTTTTAAGGAATAACTTTTAGGTTATTTCTAGGTTCTAACTTTTTAATAGCAGTGGCATTTTGCAGTATCATTATAATCTATAAAATTTAAACAGATAAATCCCTAAATCGTTATTGAAGCTATTGAAGTATTACATTACTGAAAACTTGTTTTCTTTCTTATGGCATAGTTTTTCTCTTATATTCTTTTAAACTATATCTAGCATCAGTCACAATTTTCATATTGAAGGCTGTGCATTAGAAACATTACCACGTGACTCATTTATTAAATCATGTCAGCTAGTAGCATGTGACGCTACTAATATAGAAATTAACCAAGCATTTGAAAATGTCCTCATCCATCATTGCTTATTCTGCGAACTTTTGCCCTATGAAGATAGACATCAAAATTTTCCAGTAGTCTCTTCTCCTTTCCTCCTACATCTAGTATCTGTAGAATGCCCAAATGAAAAGGATGCGGGCCTTCTGTACTGTCACATTCTATGAGGGAAAGAAACAACCCTGGCAATTTGGCTGAAGCACGTAAATGAGAAACAGATTTGTGCAATATGAGTTTGCCCCAAGCCACAGAAGGCTAGCACCATCCTTTGGCATCTTTTTAAGGCTAAAGAGTAATTGAATCCCTTCGACGCTAGACAGATAGTAAAAGAAAGAAAAACCCAGCAGGGTTTGTCTCAAAGCGACAGTGGAGGCTCACATCTCACTTATGGGAGTGTCGTGGCAGGACTGAGGAGCACATTTGAATTGTGCTAAACATCCCCACATGATTAGCCATGCACAAAAGAGCCCTCGAGTCATTTGAAGCCAAATGATCTGCAATGGCTTTAGAGCGGGCAGTCACCACGGTCTTCACTCCTGCCATGGAGACTTGTAAAGCCGCCTGTCTTGGTCCCCGGCCAGTTCAGCTCAGCCTCAGCCTCTGCTTCATTCTGTTAACGATTCTCTAATTAGACACATCAAGGCTGTCCTAATTAAGACTTTTTTGGTTACAAGTATCCTAAACCCACTTCCAAATAGCTTCATAGAACGAGAGAATTTATTGGAAGGACACTGGGCTACCTCACAGACTCCAGGCGTCAGAAAGGGTGGGAACCCTGGTAGTTCATTGGAGCCCTCGAAATTTGTGTTGATATTCACTTGAGAGCGTCATCATTAATAGAGCTTTACTTCTAACTCTCAGTCTTCTGTTTTTCTCAAGAAAATATTCTCCAGAGGAGAATCAGATGGAGATACAACCTTGATACAACCCTGATACAACTTGTATCAGGTGTCCATTTATGAGCTAACTAGCCATGGTCAAAATTGATGGTCACATGATAGGCTTACTGTGGGCCCACCTCCAAAGGGGAGGAAAGTACTCCAAAGAAAGGGGTGAATTGTGCACAAAAGATATCTTTTATAAGGGCCCAGCTGGGTGCTAAGGGAACCTGGTCATTTCAACAACGGATGCTGACTCAGTTAGATAACCACAGTGATAGTAAAAAAAAAAGGTCTTGTTATCCATGCAAGACAAATCTGAATGAATCTTGCAGCCTTTATGTTAGGGGGGGAAAAGCCAGACGCAAAAGAGTTCGTAATGTGTCATTTAATTTATATGAACTTCCAGAACAACACAACTAAACCAATGTTGTTAGGAGTCAGAGTATCAGTTACTTCCACAGAGATAGCTATTGACTAGGAAGGAGCAAGGGAGAAATTACTGGGAGTGTTGAAAATGTTCTATATCTTGATGGTTACACATACACACATGTGTATGCATGTATGTACAATTTTTGTATGTTCCATCTCGATAAAAAAGAAATGTAAGAAATTACTATATATCTGTTCTTTATCTTTTGCAGATCTACTTCTCTCAGTATTTCTTCTTGTAGAGATCCAGGGCCAAATCCACATTTACAAAGGTAAAGGGCAGAGTGCATTGACATCCTACATACTGAAGCACAAACGTGCACATTTGTGTGTATGTCCTTAGAATTTCAAACAGTTTTGCAAACTACTACAATGCTGTCTCTCAATTCCAGACCATTGGTCCTGCTGTTTTCTCTGCCCGAAATGTGCTTTCCTCTCCCTTGACTGGGCTACTCATCCTCCAGTTCTCGTTGCTTACTTGGAAAGCCTTTCCAGAACCCTATGTTTGACTTAGGAGCTTTCTTATGTGCTTCTATAGTGCCCTTTGCTCACAAATATATATCCTTGAACACTTCATAATGCAATTACCTTCTTACTTGTGTTTCCTCCGGGTAGGCTGTACGTTCCTGAAGGGAACTTGAGTTACTGAAGATTGTATGTCTGACACTTGGCCCAGTGCCTGGCAGGTGCTCACAAATCATTTGTTCAATGGTTAAATGAATGAAGAAAAAACTGAACCTATTAATTCTTAGTGGAAAAATCCCACACGATACCTGACTGCAGTAGGACAACACAATAGAATTAGAGGCAACCTGGAGCAGTTGTTCACTGCCTGTTCACCATGCAATCATGAGAGTTTCTGATTTCTTGGGCATTATTGAACATACCTCTAACACACAGTACATCTCATAATTGTATAGAAAGGAAATGGGGACCTGGGTTAAATCTCAGCTCTAAAAGACCTTAAAAAGGCCTCTAACGATCTAAATTGGATTTGCAAACCCAAATGCACAAAAGAGTTAGGCAGAGAGGATCAATGAATGTGGTGGATTGTATTATTGTTCTCATTTATTCACTGCCCTTCCTGTAAGTGTTTTACATATCCTAACAATTGCCATATGACTTGGGGAAACTTCCCTTTGGAGGAAGCAAACTTCCTTGCCTCTTTGATGTCAGCTTTGCCTGTGATTTGCTTTGGCCCATAGAATGTGAGCAAAAATGACATAAACTATATCCAAGCAGAAGTATTAAAAGCTATTGCCCCCTTTGGCCATTTTTCTCTTCCCTCTGCAACAAAAACAGCGTATTCCAAATGGGGGCTGCTCCTTCAGTCTGGATCCTGGAGCCGGGAGCCAACAGAGAGAAATGTCATGTGAGCAGGAAATGAACCAAGGTTGCTGTAAGATACTGAGGTTTGGAGGTTTTATCAGTGTGTAATGTAGTCTAAGCTGACTTGACTAACTTAAGAAAGCCCACCTCTCCCAAGGGGCAGCCAATCCTCAGCTCCAGCGGATTGTCACCATTTGGGAATGCAAGCTCACTCTTGACAGATCTTCCTGCTGTTTAACAGGGGCCAGATTTTTAATTAAATTCCATCCTGATTTTTAATTAAAATATACTTCCAGATCTCGTCAAGATGGTGGCGTAGACCGACTCTGAATTCACTTCCTCCCACAAACACAACCAGATTACAACCATTCTTGGAAAAATTATTCTGGAAAATAGCGTGAAAACTGGATAAAAAGAACTCCCACAACAAGGGACAGTCCTGATTGAGGCGGAAGAGGCAGAAATTCCTTCTGGAGAGAAAAAAAGCCAAATTCACCAGCAGCGGAGCTTCACATCTGGCCAGGAGGGAGCCACCCTAGGGTATGCAGCCCTCCCTGGAGAAGTGAGCACCTTAACAGGGGGCACATTACTGCTATAAGCATCCTGAGACTCAGCACAGCTGAGACAAGGGTCCTACTATCTGGCTTCGCTGGCTATTAACTGCAACTGGGGACTAAACCCAGAAAAGCTATCAGAGGAAAGTCAAAAAAACTTGACTCTTAAAGGGCCCACACAAAAATTCACACATCTCAAAGAGCAACCTAAAATCACCAAAAAGACAGCTGCACAGTCCTTTGGTGAAAAGAGATTCACCTGGTAGACTCTGGGTGCATCTCAGTGAGAGGTGTGACATCTCCAGAGACTGAAACTTTGGTGGTGGCTATTGCTGTGACCTAGTGCAGGCATGCTGACACAGATGCTGGCAGACATCATTGAAGTTCTTCCCCTGGCCTGATAGCCCAGGGGTCTGCTACACCCACTAGAGCACAGATTTAATCCAGTTCAGCCAGGGCGGGAAGCCCACCCTAGAGACCAGCCCCACCCAACAGCAAGCTGTCAAGTTACTTGTCAGCCTGCATAGCTCCATAGACTGAGTGCCTTGAACCTCTACAGGCAGGCGAGTGTGTCCACCTTCATGGGGCAGGGATTGTGTGAGGACCAGATGAACTGTGGGGGGTGTTGGTGGAGAGTTGGGGGCCTCTGCAGTGGGGCAACTGGGTATGCTCCAGGGGATCGGGAAGTATGCATGGAGCAGAACTGTGTTGACGGTCTGTGTGGGCCTGTGGGGGCTGGGGCTTATCAGCAGCAGAATACCTGTGCTTCAAAATCAGCCACAAAGAGGATTGATTCCACCTTCCAAAGCCTGAAACAATTGGGTGTTCCCATGCCTAGGGCCAGCCACCCCTCAGCTGCACTCCTAAGAGAACTGACAACAGCCTTGCAGGCCTGAGGCCTACAGCAACTGTAAGCCCCTGAGCATAGCAACCAGCTACACTGGGTACCTACTCAATTAACAGGAAAACTGCAACAGGATTGTGCTGTTAAACCTTGCAGTGAACAGTGGTGGGGCTCCCTAAGCCCAATTTACTAACAGCTGGCCAGGGAGGGAAAGACTAGACTCCCTGGGCACCTGCAGTAAGAGCAACCCTGCCACAGCAGAAGGACACAAGTAGCCCAAACAGGGGTCACTCCTGCATTATTTGGACTGGTGACGAGAGGGAAGCACACTGCTGAGCCTCAAAAGGCATATCTCTTACATAAGGCCACTTCTCCAAGCTCAGGAGACATATCTAACTCACCTAATACATAGATATAAGCACAGAGAAAGAGGCACAATGAGGAGGCAAAGGAATACATTCCAAGCAAGGGAACAGGACAAAAGCCCAGAAAAAGAACTAAATAAAACAGAAATAAGCAATTTACCTGACAAAGAGTTCAAACAAAAACTCATAAGGATGCTCACTGATATTGGGAGAAGACTGGATGAACACAGTAAGAATGTCAACAAAAAATTGGAAAATATAAAAAAGAACCAATCAGAAATGAAGAATACAATACTGGAAATGAAAAGCTCAGTAGATGGACTCAATAGCAGAGTAGATGATACAGAAGAATGGATCAGCGAGCTGGAAGAAAGACTAGAGGAAATCACCCAAGCTGAACAGATAAAAGAAAAAAGAATTAGACAGAATGAGAACAGTCTAAGGAAACTTTGGGGCAATTTCAAGCACACTAACATTCGTATTATAGATGTCCCAAAAGGAGAAGAGAAAGACTAAGGGGCAGAGAATCTATTTGAAGAAATAATAGCTGAAAACTTTCCTAACCTAAGGAAGGAAACAGACATCGAAGTACAGGAAGCACAGAGAGCACCAAACAAGATGAACGCCCAGAGGCCCACACCAAGACACATTATAATTAAAATGTCCAAAATTAAAGATAAAAAGAGAATCCTAAAAGCAGTAGGAGAAAGGCAACAAGTGACATGCAAAGGAAAGCCCATAAGGCTATTGGTGGACTTCTCAGCCAAAACCCTACAGGCTAGAAGAGAGTCACATGACATATTTAAAGTGCTGAAAGGAAAATCCCACAGCCAAGAATACTCTACCCAGCAAGGTTATCATGTCGAATGGGAGCAGAGATAAAGAGCTTCTCAGACAAGCAAAAATTAAAGGAGTTTATCACCAAGAAACCAGTTCTACAAGAAATGCTGAAGGGACTTATTTAAGTGGAAAAGAGAAGACCACAAATAGGGATAAGAAAATTATAAAAAACAAAGAAAACCAGGAAATAAAATCACTGGTAAAGGCAAAAATACATTAAAGGTAGCACATCAACTACCTGTGAAGATGATATATAGATTAAAAGACAAAAGTACTAAAATTACTCATTACAATGATAAGAGAGTAATGGATAGACACACACAAAACAAGAGATTAGATATGATTTCAAAAGCACAAAATGTGGGAGGAGGGCAGTAAAAGAGTAGAGCTTTTAGAAAGAGGTCAAGCTAAAGAGAACAATTCAATATAGATCACTATATACGTAGAGTATTATATGGAAACCTCAGGGTAATCACAAACCAGAAACCCATAATAAGTAAACAAATAAGTGAGAGGAAAGAAATCAAGCATATTACTAAAGAAAGCCATCAAACCACAAGGGAAGAGAGCAAGAGAAGAAGAAAGGAACAGAGAAGAACTACTACAACACCTAGAAAAAAAAGGAACAAAATGGCAATAAATACATTTTTATCAATAGCTACTTTAAATGTCAATGGACTAAATGCTCCAATCAAAAGACATAGGGTGGCCAATTGGATAAAAAAACAAGACCCATATATATGCTACACACAAGAGACACACTTCAGAACTAAAGACACTCACAAACTGAAAGTGAAAGGATGGAAAAAGATACTCCATGCAAATGGCAAAGAAAAGAAAGTGAGGGTAGCAATACTTATATCAGACAAAACAGACTTTAAAACAAAAACTATAATAAGAGACAAAGAAGGGCACTACATAATGATAAAGGGAACAATCCAACAAGAGGATGTAACACTTGTAAATATCTATGCACCCAACATAGGAGCACCTAAATATATAAAGCAACTATTAACAGACATAAAAGGAGAAATAGACAGTAACACAATAACAGTAGGGGACTTTAACACTCCACTTACACCAGTGGATGGATCATCCAAACAGAAGATCAATGAGGAAACATTGGCCTGAAAGGACACATTAGATCAGATGGACTTAGTAGATATGTATAGAATATTACATCCAAAAACTGCAGAATACACATTCTTTTCAAATGCACATGGAACATTCTCCAGGATTAATCATATATTAGGCCACAAAACAAGTCTCAATAATTTAAGAAGATTGAAATAATACCAAGCATCTTTTCTGACTGCAAAGGTATGAAACTAGAAATCAACTACAGGAAGAAAATCAGAAAAGCCAGAAAATTGTGGTGAATAAACAAAATGCTACTGAACAACGATTAGGTCAATGGAGAAATAAAAAAATACTTAGAGACAAATGAAAATGAAAATATGACATGCCAAAGCATATGGGATACAGCAAAAGCAGTTCTAAGAGGAAAGTTTATAGCAATTCAAGCCTATCTTAACAAAGAAGAAAAATCCCAAATAGACAATCTAACAGAGCACCTAAAGGGACTGGAAAAAGAAGAACAAACAAAGCCCAAAATCAGCAGAAGGAAGGAAATAATAAAAATCAGAGCAGAAATAACTGAAACAGAAACTAAAAAAGCAATACAAAAAATTAATGAAATCAAGAGCTGGTTCTTTGAAAAGATAAACAAAATTGGAAAACCTTTAGCTAGACTCACCAAGAAAAAAAGACAGAAGGCTCAAATAAATAAAATCAGAAATTAAAGAGGAGAAACTACAACAGACACCTCAGAAATACAAAAGATGATAAGAGAATACCATGAAAAGCTATACACCAACAAATTGGATAATCTAGAAGAAATGGATAAATTCTTAGAATCACACAACCTTCCAAAACGAGATCAAGAAGAAGTAGAGAATTTGAATAGATCAATAACCAGTAAGGAGATGAAAACAGTAATCAAAAATATCCCCAAAAATAAAAGTCCAGGACCAGATGGCTTCCCTGGTGAATTCTACCAAACATTCAAAGAAGACTTAATATCTATCCTTCTGAAACTGTTCCAAGAAATTGAAGAGGAAGGGAGGCATCCTAACTCATTCTACGAAGCCAACATTATCCTGATACCAAAACCAGACAAGGACAACACAAAAAAAGAAAATTACAGGCCAATATCACTGAAGAACATCAGTGCAAAAATCCTCAACAAAATACTGTCAAATCAAATACAACAATACATTAAAAAAATCATACATCATGATCAAGTAGGTTTTATTCAGGGATGGAGAGATGGCTCAACATCTGCAAATCTATCAACATGATACACCACGTTAACAAAATGAAGAATAAAAATCACATGATCATTTCAACAGATGCAGAGAAAGCATTTGACAAGATACAGCATCATTTGTGATAAAAACTCTAAATAAAATGGGTATAGAAGGAAAATATCTCAACATAGTAAAGGCCATATATGACAAACCCACAGCTAATATCATTTCAGTGGAGAAAAACTGAAAGCTATCCCCCTAAGAACAGGACGCAGACAAGGATGCCCACTTTCACCACTCTTATTTAACATAGTATTGGAAGTCCTAGCCAGAGCAATCAGGCAAGAAAAAGAAATAAAAGGGATCCAAATTGGAAAAGAAGTGAAACTGCCACTATTGCAGATGACATGATTTTATATATAGAAAACCCTAAAGAATCCACCAAAAAGCTTTTAGAAATAATAAATGAATACAGTTAAGACATGGGATACAAAATCAACATACAAAATCAGTTGCATTTCTATACACTAACAATGAAGTAGCAGAAAGAGAAATTAAGAATACAATCCCATTTACAATTGCAACAAAGAGAATAAAATACCTAGGAATAAACTTAACCAAAGAGGTGAAAGACCTGTACACTGAAATCATTGTTGAAAGAAATAGAAGAAGACACAAAGAAATGGACAGCTATTCCATGCTCTTGGACTGGAAGAATTAACACAGTTAAAACGTCCATACTTCCTAAAGCAATCTATAGATTCAACGCAATCCCTATCAAAGTTCCAACAACATTTTTCACAGAAATAGAACAAAGAATCCTGAAATTTATTTGAAACAACATAAGACCCCAAACAGCCAAAAAAAAAAAAAAAAGAAACGAAAGAACAAAGCTGGAGATACCACACTCCCTGATTTCAAAATATCCTACAAAGCTATCGTAACCAAAACAGCATGGTACTGGCACAAAAACAGACACACAGATCAATGGAACAGAATTGAGAGCCCCAAAATAAACCCACACACATATGGATAGCCAATTTTTGACAAGGGAGCCAAGAGCATACAATGGAGAAAGGAAAGTCTCTTCGATAAATGGGGTTAGGAAAACTGGACAGCCACATGCAAAAGAATGAAAGTAGACCATTCCCTTATGCCATGCACAAAAATCAACTCAAAATGGATTAAAGACTTAAATGTAAGATCTGAAACCATGAAACTTCCAGAAGAAAACATAGGTAGCATGCTCTTTGACATCGGTCTTAACAGAATATTTTCAAGTACCATGTCTGACCGGGCAAGGGAAACAAAAGAAAAAACAAACAAATGGGACTACATCAAACTAAAAAGCTTCTGCACAGCAAAGGAAACCATCAACAAAATGAAAAGACAACCTAACAACTGGGAGAAGATATTTGCAAACCATATATTGGATAAGGGGTTAACATCCAAAATATACAAAGAACTCATACATCTCAACAACAAAAAAACCAACAACCCAATTAAAAAGTGGGCAAAAGATCTGAACAGAAATTTCTCTAAAGAAGATACACAGATGGCCAACATGTACAAAAAAACATGTTCAACTTCATTAACTATCAGGCAAATGCAAATCAAAACTACAATGAGATATCACCTCACTCCCATCAGAATGGCTATAATTAACAAGACAGGAAACGTGTTGGAGAGGATGTGGGGAGAAAGGAACACTTGTACACTGCTGGTGGGAGTGCAAACTGGTGTAGCCACTATGGAAAACAGTATGGAGTTTCCTCAGAAAATTTAGAATAGATCTGCCATATGATCGAGCTATCCCACTGCTGGGTATTTATCCAAAGAACTTGAAGACATAAATGCATAAAGACACATGCACCCCTATGTTCACTGCAGCCTTATTCACAATAGCCAAGACTTGGAAGCAACCTAGGTGCCCATCAAGGGACGAATGGATAAAGAAGATGTGGTATATATTCACAATGGAATACTACTCAGCCATAAGAAATGATGAAATATGGACATTTGTGACAACATGGATGGACTTTGAAGGGATTATGCTAAGGGAGATAAGTCAGAGGGAGAAAGTCAAATACCATATGATCTCACTCATAAGTAGAAGATAAAAAGAACGACAAACAAACACACAGCACAAGAGACTGGATTGGTGGTTACCAGAGGGGAAGAGGGGAGGGAGGAGGCAGAAGGGGAGATTAGGCACCTGTGTGGTGATGGATTGTGATTAGTCTTCAGGTTGTCAACACGATGTAATCTACGCAGAATTGGAAATATATTTTGATGTACATCTGAAAGTTATATAATGTTATAATCCAATGTTACTGCTATAAAAACAAAAATTCAATAAAAAGAAGAAAAAAAGAAAACTTCTCTCCAATGAAATAAAACATAAGAAAGATTAACAAATAAATAAACAAAACAATGAGACGGCTACAACCTATTAGAATGGTTAAAATCCAAAACACTGGATTTATTGAGATTTATTTTATAGCCCAGAAAATGGTCTATCTCAGTAAATGCTCCAAGAACACTTGTGAAGAATGATACCCTACTGCTGCAATGGATATATAAACATCAGCTGGGTCAAAGTGGCTAAGAACACTTAGCAGAAATCTGCTCTTCTTACTTTTGTTCTTCTGTGTCTTTTTCACTGACTGCTTTTAAGCTTTTCTGTTAATCATTGATTTTGAGCAATTATGATGTGTCTTGTAGTTTTCTTCATGATTTCCGGGCTTGGGGCTATTGATCTGTGTGTTAACAGTGCTCAATAAATCTGGAAGTTTTTCAGGCAAATAAATAAAATAAATCAATAACAAAATATACTTCCTTTTAAATATTGGCAACTAACTCGATATGTTTAACGAACACTTAGGGCCAAATCAAATCAAGTAACACATTTGCAATCTCTTATCTACCCCTTAGTTTCCTCACATATAAGTAAGAATACTATCTGTTCTGCCTCTCTAACAGGGTTATTCTGAGTGTCAGATTTGTCTAAACTGGTGTTTATTTTATTTTAATTTTGAAATGATAAGAAAACAAAAAAAAATCAAGAAGTTCAACCACTCTGACAAAGCAGGCTGGAGAGTCCTAAGGTGACAAGACACCAAGGAGGCCAGTAGTGCAAGGCACTGTCTCAGATTTCCTGTCCCTTCCCTGTTCTTCAGTCTTCCACACAAATCGTAAAAGGAAGACTTCTCCACAGGCAGATCAGACCAGCGTGCAACCATCTCCAGGAATAATCTGATCCTGAAATAACCAGGGCATAAGTAATTGGCAAAAAGGGCTAGTTCCCTATCATGAAACACGCTCAAGCTAGGTTGATAGATCCCAGCTGACTTTCCTAGTTTGTAACATCATACTTCATCCTTCTCCTTGACCAGTGACAATACCAAAAAAATAGCCTAAGGACATATAATACTGAGAAATTGAGATAAGCTTTCTATGTTTGATTAAATGTCTCAAAAGCATTTGTTTTACTTTAGGCATAGACTCAAAATTCTCAAAAAAATATGTAGATTTGTCTGAGACACTTGCATGATATATATCACAGGTAGGATTTTATGATAATCCTGACATGTGTTTCAGTAAGAATATAAAGAAGATTGAGGAAATGCCGAAAAGGAAAAGAGTAGTCTGACGTATATTTTTTTCTGTTGCATTTTCAGGTTTCACATTGTTCATTGCGGTATGCAGATACGCCACTAGAGGTCACCATACAGTTCTGCTTCCACACCTGGTGTGTAATACTGGGTGGGCCTCCAATTTCTGCACTGAGAACCCTACCGGGTTTTGTCTGTCTTACTCAGGCCAGGTAGCGTCAACATGTCCACCTGAAGGACGCTACAAATCCACACTTGACCCGAGGTCAGTGCCCACTCCCCACATTATTAAGACCTGAGAAGTCCTTCCAGGTGACAAGAGCAAAGCACCCATTCCTCCCCTGTGGCCTCATGGTCATGTAGGTGGCTCCTTATGTCGTCTGGTCACCGGCACTGATGACAAGCTGCTGCCTGCACCTCCGCCTCTGCAGGGTATTCTGCCAGAGGCTGGAAATAGAACAAGGAAGACAAGACTTACAAATACAAGGAAAATGATGGTGCCGGACAACAAATGAACTAGTGTATGTAAGTGCCACAGGAGTTCCAAGCGTGGCTAATGAAGTGATTCTCTAGGAAAGCAGGAGGTCACATGCAGAAAAGTGTTCTCAGAGGCCAATCAATCCAGGCTGAAGAAGGTATGAAAGCTGGATTTTAGGCTGATTTTCCTTTACTCCTTTCTGCCTTTGCAAGGGACCTTCATAGTGGGGATAATCTGAAACTAAGATATGACATAGGAGACATACAAATATATATCTATATATGTATATAAAGATCAGCCTTCACTCCCCCAGACTACCTGAGAGAAATTGCTTTCCTCTGCACTGCACTATTCATTTGTTGTTTATTGATTTGACAAATGTTTATTATCAACTGTGCCCCAAGCACTCAGTGGTGAATAAGATAGCCATAGGCGGGACACACCCACCTGGAATTTGTAGTCCAGTGGGGAGACAAAGATGATGGCAGTGCAATATGGTAAGTCCTAGGATAAGGGAAGAGCAGAGTACGACATGAGTAAGGAGCAGGGGCCCTGACACAGACTTAGGAAGTCAGGGAAGGCTTCCTGGATGAAGTGCTGTTCAATTGAGATCCTAAGCAGAATGGAGGTGAGCCATGCAAGAAGAGAGTAAGCATGTTCTAGGCAGAGGTAACAGCACAGAGGAAAAAGAATCAAACAGGATCTTATTTTTGTATACACAGTTTTGCATCTTGCCGTTTTTCACTTACCTATTTTATCCTGAGTCTCCATATCAACTATTTTTGAAAATATAGTTTTAATAGCTGCCTAACAGTCCACTGTGAGGACAGTGACTAATTTACTTACCCATTATCAAAGGGAAATAGCATTTTTAAGGCTCATGCGAATTGCTCTCCCCTTTACAAAATCATGTGAAATAATTCTTTATGGCTCATATTAATACCCCAAAAATCTCCTTTATTGGCTATCCGTTGAGAACAATTTCTACAAACCAGTCCAGTCACAGGAAATACCGAATTTAAGCAAGCTATTTGTTACTAACTGTTAGTTACATTTAACTGTTTGTAAATTTTGCTGCAGTCATTTTACATGAATTGGCAGGGCATTCAGCGGGACTCCAGGATTCTGGGGCTTTGAGATTCTGGCACTGGCCCTCAGAGTCCCCGCTGTGTCCCTCAGTCTGAGCGTCCCCCAAGCCTGCAGCTCAGCCCCATCCATCCCTCAGCCTCAGGCTCCCCCCTCTCTGGGTATTAGCTGATTCTTATCTCCATCTTTTCCCCAGTAAATGATTTTTCTTCTCTGTGGCTCCATTTCCCGAACCTGCAAACAGTTTCATAAATAGTTTTTATGTTAACCACATTTTGGGTTAAAATATAAATATATTTGACAAATTGTTGACTTAGCAAATTAATTTTCTGGGTCCAGCAGGAAAAACTTTCACAAACAACTCTCCTGGGAAGTAGGACTATTTCGGTGGAGCATCCAATCACCTTTTGAGCTGTTTAAGATCTAATTCACATCGTTTTGTTCTGTCTCCCTTTAAAATTGATCTTTTTCAGGTTGCCACGCCCCTCACTTTAACCTGCTTTACAACAAACTTTGTGGTTTGTCTGTTGTTGAGTGTTTGCGTTTATTGTCTTGGCGTTAACTTGCGCTTACCCAGCGAGGCACGTTTCCGAGAGAAATGGCGCACTGGTGCTGCAGCTGTGTGGGCACTCACTGTTCCGTTCAGACTATTTTGAATCAAAGATTTCTTGTGTCTCGTGTAGTCTTATGTTGCTGTATGACTTGTCGTGAGTTTGAGAATCTTTTCAAACCTCAGAGCACTCAAATAGTAACTAAATTTCTCAAATACATTTATTTCACGTGTAAGACGTCTCTTTCATCCTGGCGCCTGAGAATCTCCACGTGAAAAATGAGACGGTTCCTAACTCCATTACAGCTCCACGGCCTGGCTCCTGCCCTGGCCTCAGCCCTTCACGGTCTCGTTCTCGTTTGTCCAATTGGGCGGCTCCTGACTAGTTACTGCCTTATGATGCCCATTTAATTTATGCAAAGTAAGTTTAACATGTAGCATCCAGTTCCTTGAAGGGAAGATTTTACTTAATACTTTCATGATCTCAGTTAAGCAGACATTCATGTATCTTTATTGACAGGCGTTTAACAACTTTGCATAATTTAAAATGTCACCCGGGCCTATCAACTGATGAGGCCTCACGAAGGTGGGTCTGAAAGATAACAGCGTGCACACTGGAGCTATAGACGGCCACTTTCACTCCTCCTGAGGGCTTTTCCTGTACTGACTTTTGCTCGCCAGCTCATGATCTCAGGATGTACGAAAAAATAATCATTGTATTACTACTGTCAGGTAAGTGGATTTTTTCTTTTCAGCATGATGCTGTTATATTGGATATAAGATTATAGATTAAAACATAAACTACCCCTCTTTAGCACTATCGTATTTAACTGAATAAATAAATGAGTAGAATCTCCGATCCCAGTCTACTGGATGGATTTTATCGGGACTCAGCTGGCAAGGTGGAGGAAAGGTCATAAGGGAGCCCAGTAGTTGTGGCTGGATAACCATTTTCCAGTATGAGAAGTATGCTTCAATTCTAGCTCTAGCTAGACTCAACAGAATTTTATCAAATATTAGAGAAATATCTCTATGTGAATAAATTTGTGGCTTTGTGTTTTAATGAGTTTAACTTCTAAATTAAAGAGTCAAATGAAGGTGATGGTGGATATAGAGTCTTCAGTTTTCAAATAGTTTTCCAAAAAATTATAATTTCCTTCTTCTCTGGCCAGAAAGGTACAAGCCACAAGCACAAACTCTGAAACCATGGGGGAGTGGTTTTCCTCTCCATGGCTCCATTGTTTAGGTGTGATACACGAAAAAGCAAAAACAGCTCTTATTGGCTTCGGTGTTATGTGGTTTGGGGAGAAGTCTAAATCAATCTATTAAAATAAAGAAATAAGGTAGGGGTATTATTAAGTTGTATTAAATTAGCATTATTTCTAGCCTCTTCCTGAGAATATTATGGTTAATGTCTTCTCAAATGCAGTGTTTACATGTTAGAAATACTAGTGCCCAGCACATAAATAAGGAACAGGCATTTCCTGCGAATATATTTAATCCATCAGACATGCTCTAATTCAAGTTAGAGCAAGTATCAAGGATCTCCTGGACACTCGGCAGGAGACCCGGAAGAGACCCAGCATTTGCTAAGACAGGTTAGGGGATAAAATAGAGTAATGGTTAAAGCACAGGCATGAGAGACAGACAGAACTGAGGTCAGATCTGTTCCCGCATCTGAAAGATGGGGAACAACTAAGGCAAATTATTTACCTCGCTTTGCCTCAACATTCCCATCTGTAAAATGCAGACATTGTTGGTACCTGCCTTGTGGTAATCGCATAAGGACTAAAAGTAATTAATGTCATGTGTGTTACCTCAGTGCCTAGCATATAGTAAAGCACCAAATAAATATTTAGCTATGATAGTTATTACAGACTAGGGAACAAACCTGGGTATGTGATGGCGATTTCTGAGAAGTCATGGAGAAGAGGAAAATTAGGGGAAAACAGAAGCCTAACAAAGCTGCTTGAATTTTTTTTAAGTAGCTAAGTATGAAAACATTCAGCTTGAAGAAAAGAAAATGAATGGAGGGTACATGGTGTCATGTTTAAATATATTCAAATATTTGTAGAGCTATGACACAGAAGAAAGAAAAGGTATTCTTTGTGTTGTTCCAGAGGGCAAAGTGGGGCTACTCAATCACTTTAGACATATTACCCATGTTCGGAGGGAGGGGACAAAATATTTGGAAGAATTTTATGTGACTGTGAGCCGCCCAAAATTTGGAAAGGATTCCTAGAAAAGAAATAAATTCTTCATGTCTACAACTTTTCAAGCAGATAGTGGATTAAGGCCTTAAATGACACTTCATAAGGAGGCCGTTGAGCCTGATGACTCTGAAGGCTCCTTTGGCCTTCAGTGCCAATGCTATTGTCATCCTCACATCGTCTGAAGCCTTCCAGAAAAACTCCCTTGATGTGACTACTTTACAAACTAATAGAAAGACGCGGGAACAAGCCTTTCCCCTCCACTCATTAGTTGAAGAGAAGAACCTGCAAGGTGTGAGGCAGGTTAAACATCTTTAGCTACAGAAAAATATACGATTGTTTTGCTTTCTCCAGTCATCTTAGGGACAAAGCCAATATTTCTAATTCTAAAATATATCAGATGTCATCTGCCAAAAGGAGAGTTAGTTTTCTGAAAATAATTTGATTCCCAGTCCCTGAATTCATTCACTCATTTGTTCATTCAGTAAAGTACGTGTCAGTGCTGATCCCTGAGGTCACAGCTGTGAGACAAATGAGCTCCCTCCCTCTGGGGATGCATTCAGGGGGTGTGGGGGTGGGCAGTGGAAGGGAACACAGCCATTGAACAGAACAAGCACATTATTAACATAAGGGCAAACAGTGAGAAATTAAACAAAGAAAATTAAGCCAGGGAAGGTGATAAACACAATGCAGAAAGCTGCTTTAGAAAAGAGTAGCAGGAAATTTTTCTCTAGTGAGAATGGAGCAAGAAGCCAACCTTGCAAAGTCTGAGGGAAGGGCAAACGTCCGGAGACAGGAGGAAACTCAGTGTGTTCAAGGAAGCCAAAGATTTATTTGGGAACCAGATTCTAATGCTAAGACGAAGAAACAGTTTGAGAAAACAGTGTTATATCACTTCAACAAGGAAATCATGTCATAAACCAGGACCCTCTAAAAGTTTTCTGATTTCACTTAAAAATGTATGCAAAATTTGCATTCTAGGTCATAGTATACTGATTTAATTGGAAAATCCAAGGGACAGGTTTCATGATGGCTGTTTTATTCCTCAGTATATCCCCAGAATCTAGCACAGCTCTTGATATCCATTAGGATATTGGTTGAATCAGCAAGGAAGGAAGTAAAGGAAGGGAGGGAGGGCAGAGTGGGAGGAGAGAATATTTGTTTTTGTTTGGTTACGCAAAATGAGAGCTCTGAGTAAATAGACCATGATTACCCCATGCATCTTACTACCTACGTCTGCAGGTCCACCAGTTTGAAAAGCACATGATTAGAGTGACTAAGTAAAGAAACAAGGCACCTCCTTTTTCTTCAGTGATCCAAGAAGAGAGGCTTTCTGTCCATTTAATTGTTCCAGGGAAGAGTTCTGAACTGGGTTTCAGGGACCACAAGACTATGGATTTCTTCAAAATAAAGCCTGTGTCTTCATTTATGCATCCCAAACATTGCTAGGCACATGGTAGGCACTCAATAAATAATAGTTGCAGAAATGATAAATGACCAGAATTTGACTGCAGACTAGTTTAACTATGGAAAATCAGTTAACCCCCACGGGCCTTGGTGTCCCCATGCCTGCTGAGTAAAGCAGAGCCTAGCTGGCATGTAAAGTCCCCTCCATCTCTAAATTTCAATGAATCGTCAGAGGTCAGCCTGGGGTGAGCTGTAGGCTAGTTCCCAAACCTGTAAATCTCCTTAGCTTGGTATGAAACTGGGTTTTTAGGAAGAAATGGACAGTCCACTATGAATACCTAGAGAAGAATTCCTAAGACGGGGAAAAAGGGACAGTATCTCAAAATTGACTTACACTGACTTAAATTGGGAAATTGAATTTAATATTCTTGTGATGAATTTCTTTTTACTATGTTTCTATGTTTCTATGTTTACTATGTTTTCTGGAGAGTTATTGAAAATATCTATGAACCTATTTGGGAAACGCATTTTAAGTAATTTCCCCAACTTGTCTTTATAGGTTTTATTTCTGCACAGTCTATTGCAACTGGGTCACCACCAATAGCAGGTGGGTAATAGATTTCCAGCCGTTAATATCATATCTATGTATTTAATAAGTGCCTATCTGTGTGGTTTTCTGTGATAACGAACTAAATTAAAACTAAAGCAAAAATATTGAAGAGAAACATCCCAGGGTTATCTCTAGCTGTTGGGATTGTGGGTATCTTTTTTTCTGTTTTTTAAGATTTTCTAAGTTTTCTGCAAAGAGAATCATAAAATGTAATTAGAAAAAGTTTAAAAAATTTTAAAAAGTAAGCAAAACACAATGTCTTCTTTCTCAGAGATCTCTAACATTAAGCAATGCTGACAAACATTAAGAGAGGAAAACCAAGACACCAACTTATTCATTTTATTGTGGGTAGTACTACTCAAATAAACTTGGTTATCATGTATCCTGAAACTGATTTCAGGGATCTGGTAGAGAAAAGACCAAGAATTGACAGTGAACGTATGAGATAACTCATCATTAATAATTTTCCCGTTTTCTGTTTTTTATAGCTCTTGTTTCTGTTATAGTACAGTAACACCTTCCCAAGCCCCCAGCTGCCACGCTGCAATAGCTAAGAGTGTCAGAGACGTAGTAGCATACGTAGGATACATGATCCACTGAGAGGCTCTGTCACATCATGGGGGTCAGACAGTGTCCTGACTCATCCCTGTCTCAGAAAAGTAAATGGCTTCAAAAACACTGGAAGCCCCAAATCATAAAACATTGTACATTCTTCTCTCTGTCCTTAAGCACTACACCAACTCCCAACACAAAGGTGCAGGAGGAATGTCTGACCTCATCTCGTCCAGAACCTCGTCTCCCTTGATATTTTAGATCAGACTCAACTTCAGCAACTTGCTTAGAAGGTCCAGAGCAAAAGGGCGGGTTTCCCGCCGAGGTGTGCATCACCTACAGAGGTGTTAAATTTAAGCAATTAACTAGGTAGAACAAGAAAAAGAAACTCACTGGACTCAGGGCAGAGAAGTTGAGATCCCTGGCAGTAAATGGGGAAAGAATCCAGTTAAAGATATTCTGCTAAGCTATGTTTCTTCTAATCAAACTTGAAAATGAGATCTCTTTATGAGTAACATTAGGCTTTTGTACTATTAGCCTCCTGTGACTTTTTCACTTGTTAGTATTCCTTAACAGTTTCCCACAGGTAGCAATTATAGATCTTCCTCTTTTACCTGTGTACCACCTGTGACCTTAGGTCCTGTGAATCCAATGATGACAAAAATTTATCCAGTGGTAGAGAAAATGAGTTCTCTACTTTGCGAAAACCACGTGTAAAGAGAGGAGAAGGTTTAACTTCTGTTGTTTTTGCTTTAATAGGGTCATGGCAAATATTTAAGTTTTTACATATTCATTAAAGTAAAAGGAGCATTGTAAGATATTAATAGGGCTAAGCAAACACTTTCTATGTAGCAGGTACCATGTTAAGCCATTTACATGGATTATTTCATCTTATCCTTATAACAACTCTATGGAGTAGGTATTATCCCCATTACACAGATGAAAAAACAGAGGTTCAAAAAGTTTTAGAATCTTGCCAAAGGTCATATAGTCAGTGAACAGTGAAGCTGGATGCAAATCCAGGAGGTTAGACTTGTAGAGCCCTCATCCTTAATCGACATGTTCTGCTTCTTTCCTCCAGAGAGGATAACAGTCCCTTCTTAATCTGCTATCTAGTAATAAGTTGGCATTGTGGTGCAAATCTTTCAGATACTTTTTTCTAGGTATCTTTATAAATATATACTTTCAAAATTACTCTATGCAGTGTTCTGAAGTTGCCTTTTCTTCACTTAAAAGGCATTTTTTCAATATTAGCAAATACACTTGTAAAACATTTTAATGGCTTGACAATATTACATCTGATGCATAAATGTGGTTTACTTAACCTGTGTCAGCTTTTGAATATTTAGATTGTTTCTACTTGACAGTCTTTTAAACCATGCTGTGATGGACATCCTTGTAGATTCATCTTTCCGTGCCAGAGTGTGCACATAGCAAAGATTTTGATGGATATTGCCAAATTTGTTTTCCCAAAAGCTATACCAATATATATGCTCATCAGTAAATTTTGAGAGTATCTGCCTCAGTAACCTCTTACCAAACTGTGTGCCAGACGTCTTTTTATCTTTGCCAATAGGATAAGTGAATGATATGGTGTATTTATGCTTTGAGTTTTATTTCCTTGATTACTGATAAAAGTAAAACCATTTCACTACGTTATTTTTTAACAACTTTACTAAGATGTAATTTGCATGCAATGGAATTTACTCATTGTCGGTGAAGGATTCGAGGCTGGGATTAGGATGAGGAGAGTGAGGACCTCACCCCGGGCCCAAAATTTAAGGGTGCCCCAAAACCTTAGCCATGGAGATAAATATTTTAATGCAATATTTTAAAAACTCAAAATTAATTCAAAAGATTGACTGTGATTAAAATATTAAAATTTTAAATACAGTCGGGATCCCTCAGAGTCAGGATTAGGGTGAGATGAGTGCGGTAAGGCAAGCCAGTGCTGAGTCAGATCCTGGCTTCTGTCAACAGTCACGGGAAAGGAAACTCATCAGAATCCACTCAGCAACTGAGCTGAGGTGCAACTAGGGTTGTCTTTTTTTTTTTTTTTATTAAGATTATGATAGATTACAACCTTGTGAGATTTCAGTTGTACATTGTTGTTAGTAATGTTGTGGGTACACCACTTCAGCCTTTGTGCCCTCCCCCCACCCCCTCTTTTCCCTGGTAACCACCGATCGGTTCTCCATGTCTATATGTTAACTTCCACCTATAAGTGGGGTCATATAGAGTTCGTCTTTCTCTGTCTGGCTTATTTCGCTTAACATAATATAGGGTTGTCTTTTTAAAGGCTTGTCCTTGTTTCTGTTCACCTCTACTTCTAGGTACTAGTAGCCTTTTGGAGGATGGCTCCTCCTCCTCGGTGGACCCAGAACCCCATTTGTCATTCCTCTAGTTCTGTGAGACTGTCAAAATCTCTGACAAGCTTTGCAGGCTCTCAGGCCCCACTTGCAAAAGACAAATGTCTCCAGAGGAAAGCTGGTGGCTAATGTCAAGCTCACCTCTCTGCACTTCTCCTCCCCACCTCGGGCACCTGCTGTCCTGGTAGCCTCTGACACCCTCCCTAGATGCTTTAAATTTGCTCAGCATTTCTACTTGTTATGAACAGGAGGCTGGATCTGCAACAAGCCAATCTGCCCTGACTTGAAGCCAGAAATCTTTATTTCTCCAAATGAGTTTCCGAATCATTTGGGAAAGTAATCCCTTACGCAACATCAAACTATTCCCACTGTTATTTGGTTAGAATAGAATTAAAGGAATAGATGAGCTCATAGAAAATAAAACATTATATAATAGTAATCTTTGAATAGATCATGTTTTCCCATTGTCGTATCATTTTTTATGTGCTCTGAAGAGTTTGAGAAAAATCCTGAAAAAAGTTTCTGAAGTAAACTTCAGATAAATTTTATATATTTTTCTTTTTTAAGAAGTATTTTACATATTTTGTCATTGTTTCAATTAAAACATGTTTCATTATATTTTCAAACTGTTTATTGATGGCCTAAGATGAATCTATTGCTTTGTGTATATTCATTTTGTAAGTGACATCATTAGCCTTTATTTGTTATAATAGATGATCCTTTTTGGTTTCAAAATTAGGCAATCATATTCCCTATAAAAATGATAATTTTGTTTCTTACTTGAAATAAATATTTATAGCCACTTCTTTTCTTCTCATGTTACATATGTTAGAACTTCTAAAACAATGTTATATAATGGTCTTGATAGTAGTCATCCTGGTCTCGAGTCTGTCTATAATATGAATGTCACATCATTAGTTATGATGTCTGTTGCTTTCAGTAAATAATTCTCATCACGTTGAGAAATTTCTCTCTAGCTAAGCTAAGAAATTTAATCAAGAAAAGATGTTGAATTCTATAAAATACCTTTTCTGCACCATAGTTGAAACGTTGAATGCTGACTTTTATAGCTTAATGTATAATAATAAATTTCCTGACAATTATCATGAGAGAGAAAATATCTGTTATACCAACTATAACAGAAATATTTTTTAAACTTTTGTTTTCTTTTCTTTAGAAATGGCTGTTAATCTTATTAGTTTCTGTTGATTTCTCTGTATTTTTATTCTTTAATGTTGAAGTGATGATTGTATCAATGGATATCATAATATTGCACTGCTTCCCATCCTAGTACAAATTACTCAGCTATTGTAGCATATTCTTTTAATATTGTTCTGCATTTAATATTTGTTTTAGGATCTTTTTATCTATATTTTTGTATATAAAATATTTCTGCATTTATTTATGCACACAACTGTGCATTTGCTATCAAAAAGCTAAATGAATTTTTGCCCATTTTATTCAAAAATAATTTATTAATCACTACTATGGGCCAGTTTTCAGCATGGGAGATATTTAGAAGAAATAGCCATCTCTTCCAACTATAGTAGAAGGGTTTTCTGTTTTACAAAAATAGGTAAAAAATATCTTTTCTTCATATATACATGAACATGATAAATTATATTATCTTATTTCTTTTCTCCAAATTTTCATTTCAAACACGTGGAAAATAATCAAAGAAGACTAAAATTAGTATTCATATATTATCTTCCATGATTCAATAATTGTGGATAATTGGCCACATTTGCTCTTTCTATAAGTGCATAAATATATATATCCTTTTGTTGTATTTGAAAGTAAGTTATAAACATCGTAACACTTTACCCCTAAACATTTTAACATACATCTCCTAAGTAAAAAGACATTCTCCTAAATAGCCACAATTATTTTAACATCTAATAATATTACTAATAATCTCATAATCTTACTTTGGTTCATGTTCACATTTCTCCAATTGGTTCATAAATGTCCTTTATAGCTGCTTTTGTTTTAAAATCAAAATTTAATCTACATTCGTGCAGTGAATTCGTTGTTACATGTATTTTAGTCAAGAACAATTATCCAACTTTTTTTTAATGACATTGGGTTTTTGAAGTTTCCAAAAGAGTTGTCTAATACAACGTCCCACGTTTTGATTTGCCTGATTATTTCCTCATTGTGTTTATTTCTTAAAGGAAATTTTTGGCAATGTTCTTTTTTTAATGACTATTGCTCGGGCTTTAAACCTCTTCAGTAGATGTTTAATCATATACGTTTTTCAAAGACCCTTTTAATTTTAATTAAAACTCTCCAATTTAAAATATTATCTGTGAATTTTATATATGTTTTCTCATTCTTAATAATTTCGTATTTGTGTTTTATCTCCTCTCCTTGTCTTGATCAAAATTTGCGATGGTTTGTTTATTTTATTGATTCTTCAAAAACTCTTTTGACATATTTAGCAATTTCAGTATTTTACATTTAGTCATTTTGGTTCTTATCTTTACTAACTTCATCCTTAATTTCTATAAGGTTTATTTTGCTATTTCTTCGCTCATTTCATTTATTATCATTTTTTGTTTAGTAATAAATCAATTGAGGCTGAGAGTTTTGTAAGTTTACTTTTGGCCATCATTACCAAAGTTTAATAAGAAGCTTTCTTGTTGTTAATTTCAAAATAGTCAATAAAAACTACATTAATATCCTATTTAATTTAGGAATTATTTTAGAAGTATTTGTGTATACGTATGTGTGTTTTAACTCCCAAGTTATTGCAATTGGATTCTTTCTTAAATTTCACTTTTTCTTCACTTTTTTCCCACATAAATTTCTCTTTTTATTGTATTGTGGTCAGATGTTATGTATATAATTTCTACTTTGGGACTTTTATTACGAATTTCTTTGTAACCCAAATTACTATAAGTAAGCACTAGAAAAGAAGATGCCATCTTTGTTTGTAGTGTGTCAAGTTTTATAGATAGCTATTTAATCATCTTTGGTACATCCATCTCTAGATTTACGTAGTGTTGGTTAGGTTCTATATAGAGTTAGGTTCTGAAGAATACTAGCCAGCACTGATAGAGCACTCACTTTGTGCCAAGCACTGCTCTAAGTGATGTACATATGTTTAACTGTTTTTTTATTCTGGTGAAATACATGTAACAAAATTCACCATTTTATTAGGTGTGCAACTCGGTGGCATTTAGTACATTCACACTGTTGTACACCCATAGCCACTATCTAGTTCCAGAATATTTTCATAAATCTAAGAGGAAATCCCAGATGCATTAAGCAGTCACTTCTATTCTCCCTTCCCACCAGCCCTTGGCAACCACTAATTTGCTTTCAGTCCCTATCAATTTATCTATTCTGAATATTTCATATAAATGTAATCATACAATATGTGGCCTTTTGTGTAGAATGATGTTTTCAAGGCTCATCCATGTTGTAGCATGTATCAGTACTTCACTGCTTTTTATGGATGAATAATATCCCATGGCACGGATATATCACATTTTATTTATCCATTCATCAGTTGATGGACACTTGGGTTATTCCACATTTTGGCTTTTGTAAATAGTGGTGTTAGAAAGATTCTTGTGCAAGATTTTTTGAACACCTATTTTCAGTTCTCTTTGGGGTATATCTAAGAGTAGAAATCCTGTCATGTGGTATTTTATGCTTAACTTATTGAGGAACTGCCAAACTGTTTTCGACAGGCACTGCACCATTTTACATTCCCTCCAGAAGCGTATAAGTATTCAATTTCTCACATCTCTACCAACACTTCTTATTTTCCATTATTACTATTATTATTATTATTATAACTGTCATTCTAGTGGGTGTGAAGTGGTATTTCATTATGGTTTTAATTTGCATTTCCCTAGTGACTAATGATGTTGAACACCTTTTCATGTGGTTGTTAGCCATTTGCATTATCTAGAGAAAAGTCTACTAAAATCCTTTGTCCATTTTTAAATTGTGTTTTTTGTCTTTTTGTTACAATGTTAAAGTTCTTTATATATTCTGGATACTAGACTCCTATCAAAGATATTATTTGCAAATATTTTCTCCCATTCTTTTTATTCTCTTGGTAGTGTCCTTTGATGCACAAAGTTTTTAATTTTGATGAAGTCCAATTTATTTTTTTTTTGTTGCATGTGCCTTTGGTGTCATATTTTAAAAAAGAAAACCACTGCAAATCCAAAGTCATGAAAATTTACCCCCACGTTTTCCTCTAAGAGTTTTATAGTTTTATCTGTTATATTTAGGTCTTTGATCCATTTTCTGAGTTAACTTTTTTTAGATGGTGTGAGATAAGGGTCAAACTTCATCCTTTGCATTGGGGTACTAGTTATCCCAGCACAATTTGTTGAAGGGACTATTTTTTCGCCCTGTAATGCTCTTGACACCCTTGGTGATAATCAATTGCACATAAATACATGAGTTTATTTTTAGACTCTCAATTCTATTCCATGGATCCTTAGAGCAGCGCCACGCTGATTACTCTTGCTTTGTAGTAAGTTTGAAATTGTGAAGTAGAAGTCCTCTTTGTTCTTTTTCAAGAATATTTTGGCTATTTGGGGTCCCTAGCAATTCCATATGAATTTTAAGATCAATTTTCTATTTTTATTTTATTATTTGTGCAAAATTTTACATATATTTTAATTCATTGAACCTAGTCAATGATTCTATAAGGTAGAAACAATTATTATCTCTGTTTTACAAATGATGAAACAAAGGTACAGAGAGATTAAGTAAGCTGCCCAAGTTCTCAGCTAGTACTTAGTGAAATTAGTTTGAACCCAGGCAGTCTGGGTCTAGAATGCGTACTTAATCATTACATTATTTTGCCTTGTTTGTCATACACAGTGATGTTCCAGGCTTGACTCCTCCTTACTCTTGCAACACTGTCACTCAGCGTTCTGCTTGTGCTTTCACTAGAATGAAGCCTGTTCTGAGGCTGGTGGTCTGTCTGCTCCTTCTGGTGTGCTAATGAACCCTAATCGTGTGACTATGAGGTTAGCCTTTTGTTCCTTTTATGTGGACTAGAAAAGCTTTTAATCTAGGCGTCTCCCTTTAACATTGCCACTTATTTCTCAGTCATGATTATATTTAAAAATCAAAATGAAAGAAAATAAACCCAAAGGACAAAACGAGAATGTAGTACATCTTTTGGAGCAGGTAGGAAGATGGATCATGCCAGTGAAATTGCATCTTGCTAGGAGAAACATCACAAAAGTTTGTCTCTTGGTAACCTCCTTAAACTATTCTGTCAGGTACAGATCTCAAAAACATCTTGTCAGGCATTTCAGCAATGTCACCTCAGAATGTGGATGGGAATGTGGGAACACATGACAAAGTTGATCCATATTGATTTATTACCCAAAAGAAGTATGCATCCCTCACTGTGATTGCAAGACAAGATATTTTTCAGATCCTCTCAGTGTTTATGTTTTGCTTTCTTGATCTACCACAGTTGGAGAAAACTGTTAAATTTCTCACTGTTGTTGTAATTCTGCCAATTTCTTCTTCTTCTCTTTTTTTTTTTTTGGTGAGAAAGATTGGCCCTGAGCTAACATCTGTGCCAATCTCCCTCTATTTTGTATATAGGATGCTGCCACAGCATGGCTTGATGAGCAGTGTGTAGGTCTGTGCCCAGGATCTGAACCTGCAAACCCTGGAGCACCAAACCAGAGTGCACAAACTTAACCACTATGCCACCAGGCCAGCCCCAGCCAATTTCTTCTTTTGCTTTATATTTCTTGATGGTATGTTATTCGGATATAATGGTCCGTATTTACTTAAGAATCATTGTCTAACATATCTTTTAACAATATAAATTAATCCTCTATGTCCTTTTGAATGTCTTTGGCTTTAATTCTACTTTGTCTAATATTAAAATTGTGATTCCTGTTTTTATTTATCTTTATTTGCCTAATATACCTCTGCACTTTTTTTGCACATTTTGTCTTCTTTTGTTTTACTTGAGTTTCTTATAATCTAGTATATTGTTGGAGGTGGTTTTTTTTTCCTATTTTACTCAATTTAAAGTTCTTTGTCTTTTAATACAAAAATGTAATCCATATGCATTTATGGATTCACAACTGACATTTAGTATCTTTTTTGTTTTCTTTATCCCATACTCTCTTTTTAAATGATTTCTTATTTCTAATCTTTTTATATATATGCTATGCTTTATTTGCCCCTATCCTCTTATGTGGTTTGAAGGTATATAGCCGACTTGTAGTTATCCCATCAGCTAACTATGTTTTAAAAGCATTTTCTCTCAGAAATCCCAACTCATTTTAATGGCTCAGCACACGTAGAAACTTTAACTGTCGTTATGGATCCTGTACAACCTGGATAAGGTTGTTCTAGGCTGAAGCCAACTCACCAATAGCTCGTGGGGCCTTGAATGGATTTTAGTTGTGCCATGGGCAAGAGTCCCTCTGCCCCTCTCAGATAGGCCATAGCCAGGTGTACCAACCTCGTGACATATTCAGGTATGATTCAGATATAGTGAATGTACCCTGCAACTCATTGCACACAGAGATGTACACATAAACACACACACGTGAAACAAAATTCCACCAAATAATAACTGTCCTTACTATGTGGGGTGCACTCTGATGTACTTTCTTCTATTTCATACAATTTAATTTTTTAATGTCAGTGGCAACCCACTGAACTGATTTCATGGCCCATTAGTGCAGAAATTCACTATCTTGACCACATGTTGGAATCATCTGAGGGACTCTAAAAACTACTGGTGATCCAGTTCCACATCCAGGGATTCTAATTACTCCTGCAGAGGCCAGCAAACTGTAACCTGCAGGCCCGATCCAGGCCACTACCTGGTTTTGCACAGCTTGCAAGTTAAAGATGGTTTTTACAGTTTTAAGTGCTTAAAAAAAATCAAAAGAAGAATAATATTTTGTGGCATGTGAATACTAGATGAAATTAAAACTTTAGTGTCCATAAATAATTATTGGAACACAGCCACACTCATTCACTTATGCTTTGATTTAGATATTGTCTGTGGCTGCTTTTACACTGTAAAGGCAGAGTTAAAGAGTTGTAGCAGAGACCGACCATCGTCCACAAAGCCTAAGATATTTATTCTTTATCCTTTTACAGAAAAAGTTTACCAACCCTTGCACTAAGGGATCCCAACCTGCAATTTGAAAACTCAGTTTTAGACTGAGGATTTCTAAGCTAAGTTCCCGTGGAGCTCCTTGAAGCTGCTCCAGGAGGCTGTGGACACAGGGTGTGAGGCCCCAGGCTGTACCCCAGTTTCCACCAGAGCCATCCACTCTGTCCATTAAGCTTACCTTTGGAAAGTGCAGAGAGTAAAACCAAATGCTGCGGAGAGGAGATTTTCTAGGACAAAACCACAAGAAATGTCACACTTAATATGGCAACTTGTGAATGTTATTATTTCTCAAGCAAATCAGAGTAATATCAAATCGTTGTCTGAAGCTGTTAAAGTTTTACATAATAGTGATGTGAGAACCTTAGAAAATGTAAGGATAGACCTCAAAAACCATGAAAACAAAGTTTCCACATGTTAACTAGTATGGAGTAGTGGTTCCTAATGCTGGCAACACGTTAGAATCCAGTGCCTGGGGACCACAGATCATTCCAACATGCAGTCAAGAGTGACAACTACTGATCCAGTTTCCTCTGTTGCTATTGGTCACTGTTCAACCAGTCACAGGAGGAATCAGTGGTATGAGAACTTTGGGATAAAGTTTTCATTTTAAATGAGAATTTTTCTCATCCAGCCTGATTTCCTTAAGCCCAAACCTAAGATGTGTAGAGAGTTCAGCTACAGAAATGTCAATACCTTAAAATAAAGCTGGCACACCCAAAGTATGTAAAATCCTCTTTCATTCTGAGGATTTTTGGTAGGCAGGGGCAACTTGACTGGAAGATGCTTGGCTGGAAAAAGTAAGATTTCAGTTAACAAAGTGATACTAACCAGAAACATCTGTCCTTCCATGGTATGGATCTAACAGCACAGGTCACCCCACAACTCTGTCTTAGAGGTGCAGCCCTTCACCTCGGGTTAGGCACAAGGTAAATTATTATTTTTGTATCTTTTCAATCAGTCCTCATTTGCTGTAAGTGAAGGCTTGCTTGAAAGTTAGTTGTACTATAATTTGGTGAGAATTCAATCTTCTATTAATGAAATTTATTTGCTCTTCATTCATTTTATTCTGTATATATCATGATAGAACTTGGCAGATAGTTCTGCAGTGAAATAGATTTGAATTCAAAATCCAGATCTGCCACTTAACAGCTGCATGATCTTATGCAAATTAGGCAATGTTTCCGACCTTTGTTTTCCTCCTGTAAATAATTATTAATATATAATAATATGCTCTCAGAGAATTGTTTTGAAGATGGTAAGAGAGGATGCCTGGAATGTGGTAAATACACAATAAGTGTTAAATATGTATATTATTATCTCAGACATATAAATTTCCATGATTTTGAAAGGTGAAGTACCTTAGAAGACGTCTTTTCTGTTAATCTCATTTTAGAGGCAAGAAACTGAGGCCCAGTGACTTATTCACTTCTGCAACCAGATAGTAGCAAAGCCAGGACTAGAACGCTGACCTCCTTTCTCACTGGGACAGTGGACAGAAATATCCCTTGCTTTCCATCTGTCTTAGCTGAAGGGTGTACAATGGCTGGAATTATGGACTGAGTCTTCTCTCTACCCATGCTGTCTCAGTAATGGTTTGGGACAGTGAGGATGACCAGAAGCTGGGCGGTACAGAGCCAGGCTATGAAGTTCAGAGTTCCCTGAGGGGAGCTGCTCTCCTCTTAGGCCATGGCAGCTTCAAGGTAGACTCGATGAAGAGCTATTCTCTGCCAAGTTAAGGAAGGCAGAAGTGTGACCAACTGGCTGCTTGGGAACTCCCAAAACATGCCACTCTGAAGGGAAGCAGAAACTGGGTCATTTCACTTGAGACCCGGCCCACTAATCAGACCAGTTACCAGGCTATGTCCTTCTTTAAGAAGTACTGACCCACAAGTTCAAACAAAATATTAAGGGCTATTCAAGACACTAGGATCAAATGCTATCACACCAACAACTTTATCCTTTAGGAAGTTCCATTTTTCTAAATTGTAATTGCCTATTTTGGCTTACTAAAACCCTTCCCCAAAAAACAAACGTGAACAACAACAGACAAGATGGACACCTAACTATATTATTACAACTTGACTCAGACTGAATTTCTCAGTCCTCTAATTCAAGAGCAAGACTGAATATTTCTCTTAAAATATTGCTTCATGGCACTAGCCTTCTCTCAACATCTTTTGGAACAGGCAAGATCCCCATTTACACATTCACTCTGTATAAAATAACAAGGTCTGGCTGAAAAGGCATAGAGTTGGAAATCAGAGGATGTGAGTTTTTGTCCCAGTTTTACAAAAAATTAGCTGTGCAGAACTTCCAAAAATAAATTTATCCATCAGTTTTCCTGGTCATCACAATACCAAAAACTGACAGCACTTAGAAAATTTAATTTTTGACTTGAAAACTTTTGAAGGCATTTCATAGGCAGGGTGTATCCTTGTAAGAGTTTGCTTTTGCAAGATAAGACTTCTATCAGCTGTGAGGCAGGAGGGCTTCAAAAGCAAAACCAGCAGCTGCATGAGCTGACCTTATCACGTCATGACAGAAGCTCAGCTACTGGAAGTGTTGGCATAAAGCAAAACTGCAGGGTATTTGTCCAATGTTGCATTTTACTGTTATTCTTTCTAATAACAGTTGATGTTAGAAATGTCAACAGTTTGGGAAAGCCATGTGGTTTAGTGCATAGAGCATAGAGCAGATGCTAGGCTCTATTCCCAATTGTTGCCTAAGGAGTTCTGGGCCCACAAGTCACCCCACGTCCTTGGTACAATGGAAACAGTGGCAGGAGCCCTCTCATGCTTCCTCCCCCGACACAGAGGCATCTCAGGCTGGGAGAGTTTTCACAAGCAACTGTGAGGTCAGAGTAGTGATGAGACAAAGTGATAAGAGACAAGAAGATAAGAGAAAAAAGAGGTGAATGTTTGGAACAATTCAAATGTTATGCAAATGTAAGCTGTGAGATGATATGATCATGCAAACTTGGAATATTTAATATTCTGGGTGGCATATTAATTAATTCATTGTACCCTTCCTAAACCTAAAATAATATGTTTTGGTTCAGGTCACAAATATGTACTTTGTACAAGTACTATAGCAAATGCCATTTCAGTGTCTGGGGATTGAAAAAGAAACTAAACTCGGAGTTAGAGGCCTTGCTGTACCTACCCTTCTGTTTTATTTTGCACTAATTTGCCTCTTGGACATTAAACTTTTGTCAGTCTGAGAGCTTTGCCAACCTTTGCCTGCTGGCTGCCCCCTAGCCTCCATGTGAATGCACACTGTACTCTTCTTTCTCTATATTTCAGCCCATGCCATTTCGGTTTCCCTTCTCCACATCTTCACCTAAAACCCTACTCGTGCTTCAAGGTTCAGCCAGTGAGACATTGCAAGTAGGCGTGGGGTAAAGACTTCAGAGTAAGTTTTTCAGAGCCTAGTGCAGCTAAGGAAATGTGCAGTGTTGGCCCAAGACCCATCCATTCCTGGGTAGCCAGGTGCTGGACACATCTTCCATAGTACCTCAAGGTAAATATGCATCACTTGGAAAGAGAGGTGGAATTTCAGGTATAGTCTGGATGTGTTCCTGCTAGAAATGAAAGGATTAAGAAAATGACCCTCATGTCAATATTGCTAGAGCAGAAAACAGTTTCTTTTAGTGGCTATAGCAAGAGGACACTGAGGGTAAAGAGATAGAATGTAAGCAGTACAATGAATTGGTGTGAAAAAGTCATCAAAATGAAGACTACATAATTATTATTAAAATTCTAGCCCTTCGGATGCCTGGGAATCCCAAGGAATTTAGTTGTCTTTTTTTGTTTACAACACACCTCAGTGTTCAACAGCTAATATGCTAAAATATCAAACAAATCTTTTTATTTTTCTCAGGTTTCTAGAATTTATTCATTTTATAACTGAGAGTTTGTACCCTTTGACCAACGTCTCCCCTTTTCCCCGCCCCCTCAGCCTCTGGTAACCGCCATTCTATTCTCTGCTACTATGAATTAGACAAACGAAATCTTGCTGACAAGATCTCAACCAGGCGGTGAGATCTGGGAGGTGGGAATAATATTGGAAGTCAGTGGAATAGGTCTCAGTTCTGTTCCTTACCAGCTCCGTTAATTCTGAGCCAATTATTTAATTTTTATATCAAGTTTCTTATCTGTAAAGTAGGAAAGTTGGATTAGATGTTCCGAGTGACCTTGTAATGTAAAATGTAAAAGTAATTATTAATTAAATAGGACAGTATTTAAGTTGATCTTTAATATGTGAGCAACGCAAACAGACGTGGAAAGCTAGCCCTACCCCTCGTGCGCGCACGCGCACACATACAGACGCAAAGCAGGAGAGAGACCCTTCTTATAATCCAGTCTCCAAGAGATTTAGACAAACCGTGTCTGTTGTTTAATGGCTACAGATTTGCTTGGATGTTATCTATCTAGTTGACTCAACTGAAGATTCTATTGTAAAAAGCTCTGTTTAAAATTCACTTACTCACAGAAATTTTGCAACTCAGCATTTCTGAATATGTCCACAGATGTCTATTAGCTGATTAGGGCGTGAGGAACCTGGGAGAGCCTGATAAACATGAGGGCTGTTGCTGTCAAATGTAGGATTAGAACATTCTTGGTGGTGGTTGCAAGTACGTATTGTGGCATTTGTTTTCCTTACCTTGAATTTTGAAAGTAGCTTAAGCATCTGAGGATGTATGAAAAGATAGGTTTTTTTTTGTTTGCTTCTCCTAAATGACATTTTTCAACCAGGACCTAGTTTATTTAATTTGACGCAATTGATAAAATTCTTTGAATTATTCCATGTGAATCTATCTTGGAATAACCAACAAGTTCTTTAAAATTTAATTAAATATTAGAAGATACAAAAATATATCTGTGTGATAAAAGCTGTTGTTCTTTCAAGCTGGTACTGTGAACTATGGATCAATAACAAGTCTTCAAGCGCTCCTCATACCACTAAGCAAGCATGAGGATTAATTCCTATTGAAATACTTATAAGGTTGTCTGGGTTTTTTTCGGAAAATGGAAGAAAAGCTATGACAAAGGTCATTTTATAGATCAGCTACAGATATTAGGTTGTTAAAGAAATATTTAAAAATATATTTTATCAAGTTGTTCTTGGGGCATTTATGTATTCAGTTACTTACCGTGTTGATGGTTTTAGGTGACTGCAACAGAAAATTGTATCAAAGCAACAAATCTGGAGAATTAAAGCAGGTATTTCTAAGAACATAAGTGGCAAGTTTCAGACTCAAGTCAATTTGGCCACCAATCTGTTTTTGTAAGGGCATAAATAGGACATGACATTCACATTCACAGACGGGACTTGGATAAAGAGTATGCAATTTTTGGAAATTATCTCAAAGACTTTGTTCCTCTAAACAATGTGTTGCCTTCAATGTTAGATATTCCTGAATTTTAACTATAGTTTAGAGCCTTGCTTAGAAGCAAGGATGGAAGACGTGTAGCTCTGAGCTGGAAAGAGGCACTACAACCAACTTCGGACAAATGTTAAGGCCAATGTCAGCTTGTGAGTCCTGCTCTGTAAACTTGGGTAGTTTTTATCTCCTGGGTCTTCACCCTCTCCTTTCAGAATAAATTTCCACTAAATGCTCCTTTTCTTTGAGGAGTAGCTGTTGGAAAAGAAAGAAGTCTACTTATTTGCTAGAGAGTTAAAATTGTCTTGATAAAGTTCAAAACTTTTTAATGAGTGTTCTCTCCCTAAACGTTTTCTCATTTTAATACAAAAAAAGGTACTTTGCTTATACATTTAAAACACTTTTTTCTCCTTCTTTGACTTTGTTTAAAATTAAAAGATTAAAGTGCCAGTTTGAAGAGATGTTAGATCCTACTGTAGGGTCTTTGCCATATTCTCTTTACAACTTGCTATAATTTTTTGCCCCTTTAAGCTCTTAGATTACAGACCTCCTCCATGAAACGCAATGCCGAAAAGTGATAAGAACCCTCTGCAAGGAGGAGTGGCTTGTTTGTAAAGGGACTGCTTATCTTGGCCACTCATGATCACAAGGTGGAATCCTCCTATGAAGGGTTCTGGGCATGCTGCATGCTCTTTTCCCACACCATCCTCCATGCTATTGACAGTGATCTTTCCAAAATGAGAATCTGGTTCCAATCCTTTGTCTTTCTGCTGCCTTCAAGATAACGTGAAAATTCCATACTATGGCACATAACACATGGGGCTTCACTACCTCTTCTGCCTTTTTCCTTGTCCACCATTTCTCTATTCCTCTGCTTCTCACGTCTTACCCTGCAGCCACATAGACACCCTGCTGTTCTCCCAACTTCTCCCAATTTGATGTCTCAAATTCCAGGACGTTGCTGACTCTGTTCTTAACTGTCCACACAGTCTCCCCAGTAAAATCCTAAACTTCTTTCAAGATGAGTTCAAAGAACACTTCCACGAGATCTTTCTACATCCTACTCCTTCAAGTAGAAGTGACCACTTATCTCCTTTGTGCCCCGACTTCCACCATCACCCTAAAAAAACTGTATTATACTTAGCTTAAATTTCTATCTCTCTCTGCTAAGCTGGAATTTCCATGAATGGAAAGACAATGAATTATTTATTAATTCATTGTATTCCTAGTACATAGCATAAAGTAGGCTTGCTAAAACTCTTTTGTAAATGAATGAACAAATGGACAAATATACCCAAGGTTCCCAGTGACCATCAAGGCCCATGGACACATGTCTTAATCCCAAATAGTCAATCATAAAATTCCATTGAGACTTTACCATACCACGCCAAGTGCTGTGGACTTCATGGAGTTTTTAGTCTAAGTCTAAATAGAGGAGGTCAGAGAAGACCTTCCAAAGGAAATGGCATTGAACTCTAAGACCTGGAAAGAAGCTCGTTAGGTGAGATGGGTGTTGGGGGTATATTTCAGGCAAGAGGAAGAGCAGGAACAAAGGCCTTGGCATGGAAAAGAGTGTGGTGCCTTTGAGGAACCAAGAAATGTCCAGCATGGTAGAGTGGCAAGCAACGAGGAGGGGAAGCTGGTGGGGGCTGGGTCATGCAGGATCTTGCAGTGTTCACAAGGAGGAGTAGGCACCATCCTACAGATTCAACACACTTCCCCAACTGACCCCTACAAATCCTGCTCAGGCAGTCCCTGATGTCCTGCTGAACACTTCGGAAACCTGGAGGAGGGGTATATTTGTCTTCACAGTCAAAACTACTAGATGTCCTCAGGTGCAGTTTTAACATTTGAACTCATTTAACTCTTGAAAACTTCAAGTTTGGTGTGGTTTTGTTTTGTTTTTCACTTTTAGATTTTTTTCTTCAGGTTGTAAAAGTGTGTGCTTCTTACTGAAATGTTGAAAATATTTTGTTGCTCTTCTATCAACACACGTTTTCAATATGCTTGCACTCATGCTGTGCATGCCTCTTTGCTGTATGGCTTGTTTTATTCATTGTTATGTTCATTTTAGATGCAATCCGGAAACTCACTTAGTTGTTTCTCCATAAGAAATTGGCCAAACATTTATAACTGTTAGCATTTTACTGAATACCTATCATGTACGAAGCACTATTCTAGTGCTGAGGAGATTCAAAGTGAGCTAACTCTGGGACCTTGGAGCCCTGAAAACAAGTTTTATGTTTCAGAAGATCCCATTTGATATTCATGAGGGATTACAAATGTGTGCCCTAAGTGTGAAAGAATTACGCTGAATCGAAAGGTGTAAAGGAGATGTAACGTTAACTAAGAGACAGAAATCATTTTGTTCATTAGTTACCCTTTTTTGTAATTTTTACATACTTTAATTGATTCTTCATGAAAATATTTCTTTCCATAATTTTAATATTAATACTTGCTGAATCTCAAAATCCCAATCATCAGGTAATTATTTAAAACATTTGTTCTACAAACATGACTCTTTATATGCTTTTCCAGTGTCAGAGAATTTGTTGGGGGTCCAAGCAGGTATATGAACCAAAATATTCCTCTAGTGCATTTCTAAGAGAAAAGTGAACTGATTTGTAGGGGCCAACTCATTTTGATATAAAACTTTTAAAATCACAAAAAAAAATAAATAAAAACATTTGTTCTTATGTTATCTTTAAACCGTGACACCTGAATGTTGAAGAATAACTTAGAAATATTAGTTATTTGTCATGCTATTTGCTTAATTTGCGTCACAATTGTTTACATGCATGTGATGAATTGGGTTGTAGGACAAGTCAAGGAACAAGGTGAAAGCAGGATTTATGAGAAAGCAGGAAACATTGCAGACAGTTTGGGGACAATGATTCTTACCTGTGCAATTTGGGGGAAAATTGATTAGCTGACAGCTGGTAGAAATAGGCAGATTTTGTACTCTGTCCTTGAGTAGACTGACCAAAAATGTGAAAGACATTTTCAGTTCTTTGTGGATTCTCCAGAAAACCTTGAGCATTTAGCTTAGGAGCCAAAGTGACACTGTCTCTGGGGAATGTCTGCAGGTGCCCTTCAAACCTCGACTCCGTCGTTCTTGGGCACCATTTCCTTCACTAGAATGCCTCAAAGGAATGGGTGGAGCTACATCCATGGAGTTTAGTGCACTGCTGTTTATCCCAGAATGATGTATAACTCTCTTAAGAGTAAAAATAATAGGAATGCTTCAAGTTGGAGACTGATAAATAAACTACAGTACATTCATACATGGAATACTATGTAACCATTAAAAATCTTGTCATAGAAGAGCATATGAAACATAGGGTATATGTCCATATATAGTTTAAACACTATGTACATTTTTATGCATATTTAAAAACAATGATTCCATATTTAGAAGCAATAGCTAAAAGTTCAGATGGCACCAAAATGTTTAAAGTGTCTATCTCTGGGTAATTTGATGATAAATAATTTTTGTATTGTTCTTTGTGCTTTCTTATGTTTCCAAAATGTAACTCATTGAATCTAGATTACTTTTGTAATTAAAAATCTTATTTAATTTATAAAACTTTATAAAATAATTTATAAATTTTTAATTTATAAAACTTATTTTAAAATAAAAATATAATTGCTTAATTATAAAAATTAGTTTATAGAGGCTGGCCCCATGGCCTGGTAGTTAAGTTCAGTGCACTCTGCTTTGATGGCTTGGGTTCCGTTCCCAGCTGCAGACCTACACCATTTGTCAGCAGTCATGTTGTGGCAGAGACCCACATAGTAAATAGAGGAATATTGGCAACAGAATTAACTCAGGGCTAATCTTCCTCAGGCAAAAGGAGGAAGATTGGTGACAGATATTAGCTCAGTGCGAATCTTCCTCAGAAAAAATAATGATAGTAATAATAACAATAATTTATAAGTATTTAATGAGATTTTTAAAAGATGTGTGAGAATACAAGTCCTATATTCATATTTGTGTGCATATATATTTGTGTTAAAGAATAACCATGACCCAGAATTCATTATATTACTTGGTTATCTGGACCCTCAGCCAGGAATCATAGACTGGAGCCAGCATTTCCTACAATTCTATTACAACTCTGAAATTCTACTTTTGATAGAGAGAAAAGAAGTATGGATGGGAACCTTAGAACTGACTCACCCCCTATCAAGCTAGAAGAAAACTGAATTTAATAGCGTCTTTGTTTGTTTTAATTTTTACCTGGGAAGTAGGATTGTAACTAGGGGATGGAGGCAGGGAGGCACAGTCAGAACGTTAGTCTTTGTATAATCACCACGAGTGTCCACCTTTCTTTAACATGGACAGTCTTCCAAAATTAGGTAAAAATGCTATGCAAATGAAGCTTCAATCTCCCCCTTTAAAAGAATGATAACAACAATAGCCAAGCATATGTACTGCTCATTATGTGCCAAGTACTACACTAACTGAAACACACATATATACGTATTAAACTAATTTAGTCCTCACATTTTGAGGCAGGTATTATCATTTTACAAATGAGGAAATCAAGGCACACTTTTTCATCTGTAATGCCCCGCCATGCAGAAATTCTGGAGCTGCCACTGGGAGGGACGAGGGATCAATTTGTCTTTTGTGATGTGCTCTATGGTCCACTTGGTCACCTCATTCTTGATCTCTTTCTCAACTTCTCTTTTGTACAGGTACAAGCGACTTACCAGCTATCACTTCTGCTGCTACACCGACATTTGCTAGAGAACAGGATGGAGGTTTGTTCATATTTTAAAATAGTTGCTCTGGTGTCATTGTTATGGTGCACCTCTATATAATGGCATCCGTCACTGTGGGGAAACTGTGACAAAGACTGAGAAATGGAAGCTAAGTAGACACATGTCCTACTCCAGAGGAATCCTCACTTCTGGAATATCTCACAGAAGTAATGCTGTGGGTTAAAGAAATCAAAACAATCTAGCAAGGCACATAAACGATCAGTGTGACCATGAAATGGTGGGCCAGATAAAAGGGATCCAATAGTCCAGTGGTGAGGAGGGCTTGTGGTCAAACCACGCTGGACTCAGTCCTGGGCTTGGTTTTGTCCCAGCTGCTGACCTTGAGAGAACTGAACTCTGAGTGCCCCAAAGGGCCTCTGTTCCCTTAATTTTAAAATGGGGCCTCTAATACTGATCTCACAGTGTTTCTTTAAAGATTAAATAAGATATATGTAAAATTGCTTAGCTCAGAGCCTGGCACTTCATGAGAGCCTAATAAACTATAAGCCAAGCTGGGCGCTGAGATAAGGGAGGTCAGGGAGCATTCATTATCTCTCTGGTTATTTTTCTGGGAAGAAGATGACTTTACAAGAGTTCATTGAAAGTAGAAAGGGAGAGAGTCTTTCGTAGGTGGGGTTTAGGCAGGATACTCAGGATTTAAAATAAAGCCTCAAAGAAGACTTAGAGTGGCTACAGGATCTTTAGCTAATAGAAACATTGAGAAAATGTACTGAGATGAAGGAAAACAATGGATTTTAAGAACAGAAACTAAGGGAGGAAAATTAGACTGAGTGCTTGGAACTAATTATTAGGCTTCCGGGTCCAATTAAACAATCTATTTTCAAAGTGATTTTAATGTGCAGCCAACATGATGATGCCACTCCAGAAAGCATTTAAGGGTCAACTACAGACACACACACTGCTACCTCCTGTGAATCCTATAAATAATGGCTAGCATGGTGGAGCATGGTACTAAGCATTTTCACGCATTATCTGATTTTATCCTCACAGAAGCCCAAAGAGACAGGTATTATAATCTTCATTCACCTGAGGGAATGCGAAAGCCCAAAGCAATTACGTAACTTACCCAAGGCCACACAGCTACTAAGAGGTGTACTCATGATGCTGCATCTGTTTTATTCCAGAGCTCATACACCAACCACAGCTATTAACTGACACAGAAAAAGAGCAGACAAGCCCTAACTAACCTTTATACATAACTGTAAAGAATGACCAAATATAACCAAGCCCTTGACTATGTGATACAACGTAGTGTAATATGTTATTTGTAATAATTAAATTCAAGAGAATTGTGTGGCTATAGTAGTAAGAGGGCTTCATGACGTAAAATGGCATTTGAAAACATCAGAAAATAAAATTTAAGATGTGGACTGATAAGGGAGAAGCTGACTCTGGGGAGGCGTTAAGGCAGCCATACTAGAAACTTCTGCAGACAGGGAATCTAGTGGTACTGTTGACAAAAGCTCAGACTAGACACAATAACGATTTGGATTCAGATGGTGGCTGTGGCATAAATCTGGAAAATTGATAGCAACATGACCTCTTTTTTGGGTTGGACTGAAGTCCACGTGGGATGATGATTGAATATGTTTGTTTTCTGCTCACCATTTTTACATTCTTTTAAAAAGTGCACTACTTCTTGTGGAAGTCAATAGGTGGTTCTTCCAGTACTTTCTCATACCCTACCTTTTAGATTTGCTAATTTCTGACCCATGGAAACTTATTGAGCAGTTGACAGTAGATATTGGAATACCTAATGTGAAGACTGGCACATTACCTCCTAAGTTTTACTAGCTAACTGTTGAAAGTTGAACAAGAACTCTCCACACTTAGTTAAGAAAAAGTAATCCACTAACCAATCTAATTCCAGAATGATATTGTTTAGACCCATGCTATGTGCTATGTATTCTGACTTTATTTTGAAATTTTGTCTCTTTAGCAATAGGACTACAACTTGTTCATGGTTTCTCACAACCAGGTATGTTATTATTTGACATGGAATGACAATAATTCCATTTTAAATTATGTATTGCTAGTTCCAAATGCCTAAGAAAATAAGAAGTCAATTTTAAAAACAAAAAAGTAAATGTAATCAACGTTAGTCACACAAAATGGTAAAGGCAAACAAAATTTGCTCTCTTTAAAATTAAAATAGACATTTCTTATTTTCTTAAACATTTTGGAAATAGCAATGCATTGCTTAATAATTTTTCCTATTAAGTTTTTTAGCTTTCTAACCAACCATGAGTACTTGAGAAAACTCTCTTAAAAGCTTATGAAACAATTGAACTTCTCTCTTCCCTACTGTAAAGAAAGCAAGGAGCTTAAAATCATGTAATGAACTAGCACCATCTCAAGAATTAATATAGACCATTCATGTCTCAATCCTGATTCACTTTTGGCCCAACGCCACCACTTTGGGGCTATCCTCCAAACCCTCTCTAACTGTCGCTTCCCTGTTTAGATGCTGCTATAGCTCTGGCTTTAGTTAGTTTATGTGCTCGTTTACTCTTCTGTATTTCTAAGCCTCCTGTCACACTTGGCCTGTGTCCATACTTCACACAAGAAAAGTGAATCCTAGAACTGAATCAATATAAATTAAATCTTATAAATTAAAGCTAAGTGGACAGGAAGGCTGGGCAATACCAGTGGGAGGAAAAGCTACTTTTACTTTTTTATCAGTAATAAGACTTTTAAATATAAATTAGCCAAATGAATGTGCCCTTTTCCCCATATGTCTTGCCTTCAGTTCCATTTACTTCATTTGGAAGCACTGCAAATATCCTATGAACATAGGAGAATACCTCTAACTTAAAAATTTGTTTCATTCTCAACATGGAAAAGATTTGAAAAATATTTTTAGTGATTATGTTATAGATTATGTGTAAGGATATTCTGGAAGGAACAGAAGCTTAGAATATAGGTGACATGGATTATAGTTACGATTCTGCTTCTAACTAGTTGTTATCTTATCACATAGGATAAGGATCTTAAACTCATTAGATTTCTTTTCCCCATTTGTAAACTGCTTATACATACCAGTTTCCTTCCAGACTTCTGATTCTAGGATCTGTCCAATACCTTTTTATACATCGAGACATTATTTTCTCTCATGTCTTTGGAACTATGAGTTTGTGGGTTTTGTCATCTCGGGGTAGAATGTCCACCTAGCTCTCATCCATAGGTCACCTCTGAGGCCCTGTAAAGAACACTGGACTTGAGTTGGAACCTTTGGGTCTTGGTTCTGTCACTAGTTGTGTGACCTTGGACAAAAAACTTTACCACTCAAATTTCCAGTTTCCCACATGGTTATTGTGAAAAACTTAATTTTTCAAAAGATAAAGTATGTATAAAAGCATATTAACGTGCTTTCTACAAAAAGGCAAATTGGTATTATGCTGACTTTACCTTTTATTTTTCAAATGCTATGTGGTAGTTTATTTCACACTTTTGTAATTTTCTGCTCTCTTTTTCTCCCATAGTGATAACAGTCATTATTTTTGGGGTGATGGCTGGTATCATTGGAATTATCCTCCTTCTTGCTTATGTTTGTCGCAGGCTGAGAAAGGTGAGGATTCAGTTTTTGAATTTTGCTGTAAGTACTGGTGTGAACAGCTCGAGGAGGGTTTATCCCTCTACGTTCAATTAAACTTAAAGAGAAACAAAACTGCCTAAAACTCCATCTTTTCAACTGGACACATAGAAGTCACTGAGTTACTCTGGTAGAAATTGTTTTTGCATTTGTCCTATAAAGCAACCCCAAATATAAATCTATCCCCGTTTTCCAGTCAAAGACCTTCCAAAGTTTTTTCTTGTTTGTTTGTTTAAAGGTATGCTTCTTGATTTTTTGTGAGGAAGACTGGCCCTGAGCTAACATTTGTTGCCCATCTTCCTCCTTCCCCCCCCACTCAAAGCCCCATACCTAGCTGTATATCCTAGTTGTAGGTCATTCTATTTCTGCTATGTGGGATGCTGCCACAGCATGGCTTGATGAGCTGTGCTTAGGTCCGTGCCCAGGATCCGAACTGGCGAACCCCAGGCCACCAAAGCAGAGCACATGAACTTAACCATTTGGCCATGGGGCCAGCCCCCATCCAAAGTTTTTGTCTAACTTGATTTAATATATTTTGATGGATTTAGATGAAATAGTCAAATTTCTAATCATAGTATTTAGTTTATTTAATTTGTATATGAAAAATATTTAAAATAACATGATATATTTACATATGTTTAAAACATTTGTTTTTTTCCATTCTCCTATTTCCTGAAATAAATTTTTCAAACTCCACCCATGAATTTTCCAGCAGGAGTGATTTTTTTCCTTCACTAAAGCTAATTTTAGGTTCATATGCCACAGCATTCCAAATCACATAACCTTTACTATAACCTTCTGTTTAAGACCTTTAAGACACAACATTTATGTGTGTATTTCTAATGCTGTAATTGGAACTGTAATCCTAGGTCGTTAAGTACCTAGTCACAGAAGATGGTACAGGTGAGTTGTCAGTCATCTTCTATCCTTGATCTCTCTTTGTGATCTCCATACCATAACCACTATACATATTCCTTTAAAAAGGCTTGTTTAGAGGGTAACAACACTGCAGTCACGGGCTGTAACATGATTGATAATAAATCTACATGAAGTTCCTTTGCCCTTTTCTTTTTTAACTACTTCTATTAGGTGACTTCTATAATCATCCAAACCAATGATTGATCATCATTACTCTATGTAAATGTATCTTCTCAAAATAATACTTTCTTAATAAAAGTAAAGTAATTGAGAGTGTCTGCTCTAATATGAGAGATTTTGTAAGGACGTGAACATCCGATGACTCCTCTTATCTGCACTATAAACATTGGGGAAAAATCATCTTCTTGTGTTTGGGCATATATGGCAAACTGAGTTGTTTTCTCTCCTGGTTGATGATCTAAAATCTGAAAAAGTCAATGAAATACTTAGCTGGCAAAATTCAGAGAAAATCTATATGAAATAGAAGAATTGGGTCATAGTCAATATGACTAAGACATCATACCTCTTTCATAAAAATTTCCATTTTAGCTTTTCATTACAGCAGAGAAATATGGCAGAGCCAATGTTTGTGGTAATAATTCATCTATGGAAATAACAAATACTATTTAGAAATACAAGTTTAAATCGAAGTTTGCAAATACCTATGAAATAGTGACTTTTCTCTAAAAAGAACTCTACAAAGTGAATTTTAACCAAAAGCAAACAAACTTTAGCTCAAAAAATATATTTTTAATCTGAGACATTTTTCCTTATAATGTCTTAGGTTTAGAAAGTTGTGGCATTAATATTTTTCTGTTTTTATTCGTAGAGACCTCCAGCTGATGTACCACCTCCAGCATCACAAGTGCCTTCGGCTGATGCACCACCTCCAGTGTCAGAAGACACAAGCACTAATTTAACTTCTGTAGAAACAGACTATCCAGGTTGGTGCTAATATTCTTATTGCCTTTTGCCTTTTTGGAAGGGAAATCAATTATTGAGTTATTTCTTCCTGAGTTGGGAGAGGGGCACCCAATTGGGGCCCAATTATTTATATTCTATTTCATCAGTGCTGCCTCTATAAGATTTTTTATATGAACATTTGTCTGCAGCATAATGAAATGCTCCTTTAGGCGTAAAGTATCTTAAAAAAAAAAAAAACAAAGAAAAGTGAAACAAATACTATAAGTAAAAGTGAAAAACAAGCTCTTTCATGCACTTCTTATTTTCCAAACTGCAAAGTGGATATAGTTTAACACCCCCAGATCTGAATCCAGACCTGGTTTGAATCCGTAATCCAACTCTTGCAACTTTGAGCCACTCATATGGAGATAACGATAGTTAATGTGGAGATAATTTAATATGGGCATAATGATAGTGTCAACCTCATAGAGTTCCCTGGGGATTAAATGAGCTACAAGTAAAGTGTCTAGAACAACTCTTGGCCATAGTAAGTGCTCATGTCTGTTAGCTATTATCTATATTGTAGGTTCCATTCCCAAATGACCTCCTCTGCACAATGCGGCCAGTCAATTGGTCCCTGTTTTCATTTCCCCTCCCAGGTGCTAAGTAAATACACAACCTGTGGAAGACTGCCGGTGTATTTTGTTCTCACAGAACAGTATTGACCTAGGCCGTGTTTTTTAAAAAGAGTGTTTATTGCCAACCTTAAAAAGTGGGAGATTTCTACATTAAAAAATATCCAAATATCAGTACTCCCTTACAGAAAAAATTGGAAACCCTAACAATGCTGGAGCCTCCTTAACAATATGAGAACAATTCATCAAAGCTGAATGGTGGTCCCTGCCTCTACTATCTGTTTAAAGACCTAGCCAGTTTCATTCATTTTGTTCATGTGGCCTCTTCTGTAACCTCACTAATTGAGCATATAGTTTCTATTAAACTTTGCCTGAAGCATAAACCCAAGTAAAATCTATCTTGGCAGATGTGCCCCAAGAACCAGTCTCTGTGGATGCTTTAGTGTTCAGGCTTTAAGGGACCTGACTTTGCCTGCTACAAACTGACTGAAGCTTTTCCCATGATTATCCAAAATCAAAACAGAACTGAGGTTCTGTAAATTTCCTGATTCAGTTTTTAACCCTGGACCGATCACCCATCTTCAAAGGCCCTGCTAGGTTTTCTAGACTTTGAGGTCATAGAAAATAGAGAGTTTTAAAGATCCACCCCAGCTACATAACCTTTTGCTGGATTTGCCTCATCATGGTATCTCGTGGGTTCTTAAAGCTTAATGATGATTGTTACGTAATTACTTAGTTCTACGAAGTTCGTGCTCTGTAGAGTGAATGGCGTTATTCGTAATTCTCAGCTAAAAGGATTAATCAAACCCAATCTGCAGATACTTAAAACAACAAAAGTTGTGAGTCGTGTACCAGATTTACTTCATTTACTAAGGTTACCTTGTTGTAGGACTTGGAGCTGGAACAAATATTGTAAAGTATTTTTTAATCAATATTCTGAATTGTTTCAAAAACGTTGCTTTGAGGAGTTGTTAAAATGGAGCAATTACCACTCAAAGTCTAATTTTTTATTACCTAAATTTCTCTATGCTTTTAACTACCAATTTTTTCTGGTGACAAATTTAGTGTGTAGCATTTCCTCTGCCATTTTTTTTTCATACCATCTTGAGCCTCTCTGTAGAGTAGCTCACAAAAGTTTAGGACAATTTAATCCACCAAAATGTGTTAAAATATCCTTGTAAGTTTAAGTGCAACAAACATTTATTAAATGCCTACTGTGAGCTGGGCACCACAATCACATTAGATATACCAATGTAGGTCTCTGCCCTTTAGATACTGAGAGTCTAGTGGGGGAAACAGATAGAATGTGGTCATTGCAATGAACAAGTTTTAAGGTAGCAGAGGCAATAGTATCTAAAAGAGACTAGGGCAGGTAGCAAAGGCTTCTGGAGACAGAACCAAAGGTCAGTCTTAAAGGATATCGATGTTACCCAGAGCAAATCAGTTCCAGGCAGAAGGGCATCATGAGCACAGGCATGGAAGAAGATGGAATATGTTGTACCCAAGGAATCATGTGCATTTCCACATTAGCAAGATTAAGACTTCAGTTCTCTGTTCACATCTCAAGTATACGTAAAGGCAGTGGAAAGTCAGATGAACCAAATTTTAGGTTTATTTCATTTCCCCATATTTATGCAAATAAAGTTATTAAAATGAGTCTCATTAAGCTAGTAAAATGGGTTACAAAATCTGACCTCATCTCACAGGGAATTTTGGGAAACACATAAGGTTACCAAAAAGTGTTTTAATCCTATCTTTATAGAATACTGCTCTAAAGTAATTTACAAGTCAAAGGCATAATAAGAGATTAGAGTGATCGCGCCATCTCAGCAAGAAGTAGAAATGTTAAAGTATATAGTATGAATTGTTTTAACCTCCTTCAACTTGCACATGGTTAATGCTTGGTAGAAAATGAAAATAAGTGAGTCTTAGCTGCCCATGCTATCAGTCACATATGACCCCTGCCTGCCCATTTCTCACGGGAGAATGTCTGGGATGCACAGTTCCTGTGATTTCCAAATAGAAGAAAACTGTGGAAAGTTCTCTGCTTCCGTAAGAGCAAAGGATCTCCCCATCCTTTTCACACACTCTCTGAGAGTAACATAAATCCAACCTTCCAACCAAGAATGGTGGGGTGTTGCATTGGTGGGGGAGACCAGTCCAGCGCCCTTGTACATGCTAGAATCAGAGAGGACTTTAGCAGTGAGTTTCTGTACAGACTTCCCCTTGCTTACGTCCAAGAAAAAAAGTTATCCCTAAAAGAAATTACAATCTAGGGAGCTTGACTTAAATTCAAGTACACATATGTAATTCAACTCATTTCTCACTATAATCTGCACCTACGTAAGTTCTCTGTTAGTTTCTCATCTCTGTAGAAACTAAGAGCAGAGCAATCATGTTTGTTCCTTATCTAAGGCTTTTGGAATAGATTTCTAAGAAATTCTGTATCTTTCTTATCACTTAACTCTCAGAGCTAATGTAAAAGGAAATTCCTTTAATTTCTTAACAATTATATTCAAGGACAACTCTGTTAGAATGTAGAATCTTGAAATTTAGTTTATGCATTAATTTCCTGTTGTATTTAAATATAATTGTCTCATACTAATGTTTTGTATTTTTTTTCTCTATAATCCTTTTACAGGAAATAGTCAATGAGAATCTGCTCACCAAGCCAGTTTTTGGAAGAACATAAAGACACAAGACTTCAGTCAAGTGAAAAATAAACATGTAAATTAGACACTCCAATAATTGTATACCTTCACAAGTTATACAATTTCAGGATGAAAATTTCATCATGAGTCCAATGACTCAATGATGAAATACGTCTCTATTCAGTAATATTTCAAAATGAAGACCAAATATTTCCTTTCATTCTTGCTTTTGTGTGTTAGCATAATTTTTTTTTCCTTTTTTTTTTTTTGTTTTGAGGAAGATCAGCCCTGAGCTAACATCTGCTGCCAATCCTCCTCTTTTTTGCTGAGGAAGACTGGCCCTGAGCTAAGATCCATGCCCATCTCCCTCTACTTTATATGTGGGACACCTGCCACAGCATGGCTTGCCAAGCAGTGCCATGTCCGCACCCAGGATCCAAACCGGCGAACCCTGGGCCACCAAAGTGGAATGTGTGCACTTAACTACTGAGCCACCAGGCCAGCCCCAGCATAATTTTTTATAATTAATTGATTTGCAGTTCTGGTCCAAAACTTCAGTGGGCTTCATCTGCAGTTCTTTAAGACTGACTTATTCTATTCTATTGTGTTTTAAAGATTGTGTTGTCAAATGAAAGGCTTGTAATATCTAGAGGAAATCTAAGTTCTCTTCTCTTCTCATTCTAAACTTCTAAGTCTATTTTTATTGTATTGAGTAAATTAGGGGAACACTAAAATCTTATCATTTCCCCCATTGCTGAAGAGGCAAGATATGGTATTACACTAATGATGATGGTATTTTAGTCACATTGATAAAGCTTGCTCTTGGAAATGCCTTTCATACATACATATATGTATATACTTAGATAAAGATGTAGACATGGATATATAAAATGACACCCACATTCATCCTTTAATGCATAAATCAATACAAAAATTTTTCCTATTTAAAAAAAATGAAACGTTACATATGGATAAATGGCCCATTTAAAATAGTTGGTCTGACAGGACCCTTCACAGCACTCACTGATGCATTCACCGTGTTCCACTAGAGACTTATTTATGGAAGTGGTTAGAGTATCCTGAGAAAGAAAGCTATTGATGACTTTTCCTTGCAAAAGAAACTTAACTCCATAAATACAAGAAGATGTGCAAACTTGACATGCAGGTGAATATTTTAATAGGTCACTCTGTATTCTCAATTAAATTCTTTAATCCATCCAGTCCTAGTTTCTCTTATTAATAAAGCTTTGGAAATTGGTTTACATAATCTAAAAGAAACTTCTAGATATAAGAGACTAAGGCTTTATTACTATACAGATGTCAGTCATTTATAGTGAAACTTAAAAAGCAAGGTAAAAACAAAGTGCCTTCTTGTGATATTCTACTGCCAAATTAACAAAAGCCCATCTGGCTTTCCCTTTTTGTAAGAAAGTTAAGTAAATAATATTATGTACATATTTGGACTTGACAACTTAAATTTATTTTTTAATAAATTAAAAAATCTAAATCTTAACCTACGTGTATGTTCAGAGTGTTCTTCTACTAAATTGACTATTTAAAATAAGGAATAAGAACAGAACATTTCTATTGCTATATATTTTTTAAAAGTAATTTTAACAGTGTCAATGGGTTAATTTAATCAAATGAATGACCCAAGCACCAAGGCAACTTTAAATGTACTTTTTTCAATGAAAATAAAACGTTGAACCAAGAGAGAGCATGAGACCAACCTTGTCTCTAAAGTAATTTACAAGTCAAAGACAATAAGAGGTTAGAATGACTGTGTCATCTCCACCAGAGCTAGAAAATTCAGAGAATAATTAAAGTATGAATTGCTTTAACTTCCTTGAACTTTTCTAGTCAATTTCTCATTACTTCTCTCTTTGGACTTTTCACATTTAAATTTAATGTTTTTAGGAAGAAATTGACCTTAACTCTCTTCTTATTTCTATAATTAAATCAGCATAAAATTATGACAAAAAATGTTACAAAGAATCCAACATAACCCCATGAATGTTTCATGCTGAATTTCTTAAAATTTGGGACTGAAGTAGAAGGTGGAAATGATTAGAAAATTTATTCTTCAGGCCTAGGTGTTTGCTGGTATAGATAGGAGTAAAGGATCTAAACTAGGGAGAAAGTGAGTGGAGAAAGATGAGCGACTTTATGAAGGGCGAATTTGGGGAGCCAAGGAATGGCATGGTGAAAGGGATATTTTAGTAATATTAATATATAGTAATCAAGTAAGAGCCTTTCAGTTTCTTCTAAGCATTTGTCTTATCAAATGTAGCAAATTTCTCACAAAGAAACTCCGAAGAGCCAAATATCACCCAAGCAAAAACGAACACAAATTTCTACACAATATGATGCACAGGCCTGTTATTGTGTTAACCCAGTTCTAATATGCTTATGCCTCCAACTCTGTTTAGCTAGAATATATGCACTAGCAACTGATAAACCAATTGCAGCCTCTAAATTTAAACATGTCCTCTGAACTCTCACAGCGCTTGTACAGATTTTGTAGCATCTACTATGATCTGAATTCCATCCCTTCTTAACTGTAATTCGGTGAAAGCAGGGACTTTAATTCATTTTTGTAACTCCTGTGAGGCTTCACAAGACTTGCTTCTTATTTCATGAAGATTTTCTTAATATTTAAAATGGCATTAAATGTAGTAATGGCATAAAGGTTTAGTCCGGTATGGTCTGGAAAGAGAATCAATTTTGTAGCTGGAGTCTGAACCCTTGCTATTTATTCATGTAACTTTGGTTTCCTTATCTGTAATGTGAGGATAAGAATAACTGCCTTGCATAAACGTTTTGAGATTTATGTGAAATGAGGTACTTAGGGTGCCCATCACCAAGGAAGTGTTCAATAAATGTCAGCTCTCCTTAAAGTCACCTCTGACAAATTCTTCCTTACTTGCTACCAGCAAGGCAGCATAGAGTTCAAGAGCCAATCCACTTTAAATGTCCTGTGGAAACATTTAGCCTTTAAAAAATGTTCCTAGGTTTCTTTTGGCCATCTCATTTTTGTCGTGCGAAATAGAAGAGCCAGTATTCCTTCGTCACTGGAATATTAAAATATAATGATAATATAATGATATAATAATATTACAATGTCATGATATGCTTTTTCACTGAGTAGATGTACAAAAAGAAATCAGTTGCCTTTTAACCTTTCACTTCTCATCAGTAGCTTTAAAATGTTACTTGAGATAAAATTGAAAAAGTAGGGTTGTTTTGAAGACAATAGGGTTAAAAAAATTTGATCTCAATGACAAAAGGAACTAATCTACTGATTTTCATCATTTGTTTATATACCCAACCAAACGACTTACTGTGGGCACCTGTAATTTGAAAAAAAAGCCCCACCCTCTAATAATTCTGACTTACCCTCTTTCCCCTCTTAGAGGATTAGTTGGAAAGCAGGTGGAGATTCAGAATGTTATAAAATTCTTGCCATTTGTAGGTAACAGCTAATAATAGAACCAACATACAAATTAAGTATTGTGTAACTCTTAAGTGCCAGCTACGATGTATGCAATTTACCTGAAAAAAATTTCCTCAAAGTAAAAAGTCATTATTTTTTGGATATTAGACACGTTTAACCAAAGTAGCATAGCATCACTTTTCAGAATCTCTGATTCTGTTGACTTTTAGACCCAGAAAGTTTTGACAATTCTATGACACATTCTCTTCGAAAAGATTCTTCTCTAACACCAGGCACTTTCTGAATTCATAAACCTTCCTAAACTGTCTGTTCTCTTCAGTGACCTGGTTGTGATTATAATAATTGACTTGTTTCATTTTGTTGCCTGCATAAATGTGGGCTTTGGCATTGTGTGCCTTAGATTTTAAGGTCTTAGCAGAAACAAGGTTAGAAATGTTTTCTTTTTTATTACCACAGCACCATAGTACTACTATGCATTCAATAAATATTTTACCATTTGAATTTGTTTTAAACACAAACATTTGGATAGTGATGTGTTAACACAACATTTATTAAGCATTTACCATGTGTCAGACATTGTTTCAAATGCTTTAAATGCTTTGCGTGGGGTTGGGGGAGAAGTTGACCACCCCCTCCTGGTTCCAGATGGGAGAGGGAGTACAGCATCAAATTAAAATCAGAATGGAAATTTTGATGATTGCATTGGTAGATATTTTAATTACTAACAGGAGAACCATTTGTATTACCTAATAGTGACCAGAATAGTGATGAGGTCTACCCAGGTTTTGACAGGGGAACAACAGAAGAAATACTTCCACAGAGTACATTTGAAAGGACATAGGAGACCTAACCAAAGTTATTTTTAATTGTATCTTATGAGTCTTGTTCCCTCAATGTAACCATTATATTGATAGAAAATAGATAAGGCATAACAAAAAAATAATACTTGTACATTGTTAGTAACTGTAAATTTCCTCGAAAACAGTAGAGCAATGTATCCCCAAATTCACAGATTTGCCCATACATTTTGGCTCAGTATTTCCATTTTGAAGAATGCGCTCCAGTAAAAAAATAAAAGAGCAATTTGTAATTTTTTTAGAATTTATTTCATATATTCATAGCAACAGCTAATAGCAAAAAGAAAATAGCCCAAACGTTGAACAACTCAGTAATGTTCATGTGTCAGTAGTAATTTACTTGTTAGTGTATTAACAAAATAGACTATTACATAGCCATGAAAAATTACAAGTATATGGACTTTGCTTACACATGTAAATGTGTGTATAAGTTACTTTTAAGTAAGAAAGTAGAAAATGGTATATGTTTACCCTGAACTAAACAAAAGTACAGGTGCATAAATTAACAAGTTCAGAAAAAAATGTGCAGTAATATTCAATAGTTTCTTCTTGTGGTTCTTTAAGAAGAAGCGCCACTAATTTAAAATGAAGTGCTTTCCAACATTGCTGGTTCCTGTCGAATATTTCTAAGCTAGAGCTCTATTTCAAAACTGAAGGCCAGAGACATCTTGGTATTGCACCATTGTCCATATCTCATGAAACACGTCTTTTGGGTGTGCTCAAAAAGTGCTGTGACTCTGCAAAAATAGGCCTTGAAAGCTGAAGGATAACAGCTTCAAAGACGGGACAAAACAGAAATATGTGTTTCCTAATTCACCAATAAAATAACTTAGTCTGTACACCTTAGAAGGAATGTGATCCTATTTTTTTGATGTGCTGTAGTCTTAAAAACTACTTTTTTCATATTAAGATATAGATCAGTTTGGTGTAATGTTAGGAGCAGGTGTGTATATGATCTTTCATCAGCTCAACAAATTTTAATCATCCAAATCCTAGTTTGAAAGAGCTAGGTTACTTCTCCCTCTTATTACCCGAGGAAGCATTAGCAGAATGTCGTCCCAGCAACAGAAAGCAGAAAAGTGTGCATCTGTTTCCCCTCAAACTAAGTCTGCTCCAGGATAGACTTTATTTCCGGATGTCTAATGGCCACCTCACACAGCAGTGACCATGGTTCCCACAGGGGTTATAAAGAAAACCCAAAAGGACAGCAAATGAAGCCTTCATCTCACTGGGACCATTTGAGCAAAAGGTGTAGGAGTTTATGTTGCCCATTTCCCCTGACAAATAATAGCTCTTGTGTTCTCTTTTAAAGCTAAACACAAACCTCGAAGAAATGATAATCATGTAATAATTATTTTTTTAAAAAAACCTTTGATAAATTGTTTTGATCTACTCAACTCGAGGTTTTGACAAAACTGCCAATATATGGGAGCTCAGGGTTCCCAGATTTCTTCCCAAATTCCTGTTGAATACAGCTGTACAGTATGACCTCTAGTATCATGTGATCTGTTTCCTCTTGTCTTACTTCCAGGGTACTCTGATTCTCAAGGGCAATGACAGAGCATCCACACATCCTAGCTCCTTCACCGAGCCCAGAATAGAGTCCACCAAAATGGTACATTGTTGTATAGATGACTAGTAACTCTTCTTGAAATGAAAACCAGGACAGACTAAGAGTTCATGTATTTTTTTCCCTATATTCTGTTGGTAGAGAAATGAAAATAATACTATTTCCTGTTAGTTTGAAAAAGTTTCTTAAAGCAAAGTAAACAGTGTTGATTTTTGAATTTATAAAAATGTCTTTGCCCACAATTCCTCTACCATGATTGGAAAACAGACTTGAATCCTAACTCTTTCGTCTGGTTTCTTACCACTTGGGTAGTCCTCTTCTTGTGAGTAGATGCTTCTCTTTATCCTCAAGCCCTGATGTGATCATGATTCTTAAGCCACGTAGCCTATTTGCTGCCACACATTTGAGTCTGAGTATTGTCACTGCCTGAAATTACTGCTACATTATCCCATCCATGTGATTGTATATGGTATAAATTATGGAAGTTTAAGATACAAAGTATAATGATGCTAACACATGAGAAGCTTATTTCTTGCTTAGGCAATGTTACAGAAATATCCCAGGTCAATGGAGAACAGAGATTATCCTTCACATATAAAATATTGCAATAAAATAAGAAATACCAAGGACTACAGCAAAATCGATAGCCGCTATTATCAGCCTTTCAGTGGGGGTCTCTTGTAGATATCTTCCTAAAGTTACAAATAACCACTGCAGCACTGTGCGTATAGTACCTGGACACCAAATATATTTTCAGGACTGCTCTACTTTACGTAAGACAAGAACATTTTACTTTTTAAATTGACAGGAGAGAACACGAACTCCCATCTTCTTGGCAATCTCAATGCCTTTGCTTCTGAGCAGATGCCATCTAGTCTGAAGAGTACCATCTGCTTTCGTCTTCCTCTTCTTGTCCCCCACCTCTACCTTTCCCAGCTGCTTCATCTTTCCATACTGTCCCTCAAACACCCAATTTCAGGTGAATGAGGGAAGGCAGAATTATGTAAGAGAGTTGGTGACAAGAAAGCAATTCTTTTTCTGACCCCCATAATACAATATATAATACTACATATAATATAAATAGTATTGAATTAGGAAAAACCACCCAGTTTTTCCCTCCTGTGTCTTTCTTTCCTATGTGTCTCCTTTACTCTCACACTACTACCACACTCACAATACTTCAGACATGAAGTGTGTGGAAGTTTTTCCCCACACCAAGCAATTCCTTGTGACACCAGCTGGGTGTCCTGCAATTTAACTCACTTCTAACACTATCCATCTGAATATAGTGTCAGATCCCACGGGTGAAGGGTTCAGTCCCACAAGACTGCTCCCCATCACACTTTAGATGCCAATCACAAGTAGTGGGTCTCCAGGTTACCCACAACTTCTGTCTGATTTGGCTAAAAATCAGAGGTTCCCATGACCCCCTCTTTGAGTTCAATTAATTTGCTAGAGCAGCTCACAGAACTCAGGGAAACACTTACTTACATTTACCAGTTTATTAAAGGGTATGATAAAGGATACGGATGAATGTCCAAATGAAGAGATACGTACTGTGAGATCTGGGAGGGTCCCAAGCTCAGGAGTTCCTGTCTCCATGGGGTTGGGGTGTGTCACCCTCCTGATGTGGATGTGTTTGCCAAACTGGAAGCTCTCTGAAGCCCCAGTTATTAGGATTTTTATGGAGGTTTCATCGCGTAGGCATGATCCATCATTAGCTCCATTTTCACTCCTTCTTCCTTCTCAAAAGAAAGGAGGGTGGGTCTGCAATTTCCAAGCTTCTAATTATGGCTTTGGTCTTTCTGGTGACCAGTCTTCATCAGGAGTCATGCAGGAGCCCACCCAGAGACCTCACTAGAACAAAAGACACTCCTATCACCTAGGAAATTACAAGGGTTTCTGGAGCCCTGTGTCAGGAACTGGGGTCAAAGACCACATGTTAGAATAAAAGATGCTCATAGTGCTCTTATCACCCAAGGAATCACGAGGGTTTTAGGAGCTCTGTGCCAGGAACCAAGAACAGTTTCTATTTTTTACTAACTAACAACTATATATACATTTTCTATTATCTCACAACTATAAACAACAGTTTCACAAAGCAACAGAATATCACACCACAGAATTTTACAAAGCAAGGCCTTTCTCTATGTTCAAAACTACGTAGAGTAACACTTCCCGTTTTATAGGACCTTCCCCCTTTGAAGCCAGAGTCCTCTCCCCATTTCTACCATCTCCTCCTCCAAGAATTCAAGAAGATATCTTAGATACTAGACAGATTTCAGTCATCTTAAGTTCCAGAAAGTCTAGTACAAATCTAACATTGGTTTCCTCTTCCTAGAGAACAGATATATTTCTAGAATTTGTTTTTTTGTTTTTGTTTAGAATAACATTGATTTGTCAGATTTATTGTTTGCTTTTTTCTCAGGAGGGAAAAAAGAGCCATGATCATATTTCTTACCTAAGTACTGTTTAAGATGAAATGAATAATCAATACACCAAAGATTTCTTTGCTGGGATAAGGGTAGAGAGGTTATGCAGAAATTGGAGGATGTATAATCACATTTTGACACAAACTTATGAATCCAGAGTCAATACACTTAATTAGAGCCAGACCATTAGTTTCATTTGGAAGCTTAGGCTTAACTACATGACTTGGATGAAATTCAACGTTATATTCTGGCTCTGAAGCCACATAGTATAAACAATGGTTTTACTAAAGCAACAGAGTATCAAACCACATAATTTTACAAAGCAAGGCCTTTCTGTGTCCAAAAGTCTTTGCATTAGTCTCAACATTTCCTACATTCCCACAGAGAAAATAAAATCAGAAATGGTATAAAACTATTCAGCATTACTTGAAATTGAGCCTCATTTGGTTAGCACTTGAAAATTGAGTGTGGCTATTGGGGAAGATGAGTTCCACTGATGCTGGTGTTTTTGTTATGTGGACCAAGTGATGAGCTTTGCCTAGTGGCCCAATACATCGTTCTTTATCAATGTACTTAATCTATCCATGTTTTTTCCTCTAGCCAAAACTTCGTATATATAACTCCTGTTTCCTCAACTGACTGTGAGGCTGACTCATATCATCAATTTAGCAGGCAACTGGCCCTTATCTCCTTCCCTGAGGTCCCTCTCTGCTTCTCTCAATGAGAGTTGAAACAACCTGCATTTCCTGGGAACTAGAAGATAAGAGAGTATCAGAATTACTTCTCTAGCAAACAATGTTTGCCCATCTAGAGTGACATTTCCCAATTTATAGGACCCACCCCTCTGAGCCAGAATCCTCTCTCATTTCCACCTCTCTCCCCCTCATAATTCCAGAGGGTATTTGAGATGTTGGACTGTGAATATGACCTACAGTGAGCAGTCATGTTGACATCAGAGCTCTGGCTAAGCCAATCATCCAAGATTGCTCTGTTTAGTATTCTTTTAGAATAGTTCTGACAGGATTAAATTTATTTTGTAATGTGTTAAAGAAAATGTGATGCTATTTTGGGAATGTCACCTGTTCATAACTTGATCACTGTCCATAATTTCATCACTGATTATAATTAACTACGATTACTAGGATAGGAAAGCTGGATGATGTATGGGAAAAACATTGGATTAGGAAATTTGGGTTCTTGCTCTGTGATACAAATTATCTGCTAGGTCTCCTTAGTTAATTATCTTAACCTGTCTGTACCTTGCTACCCTCATTGGTTAATGGTTAGTGAGACACCTATCCCACCTACTGCATACAGTTCTTATGAGGATTAAATGAGATAAGCGATTCCAAAGTGACTTGAAAACTATAAAGCACTGTACAAATTTAACAAAACAGTTTTAACAACCTCGGAGACATAACCTATCATAAGTCTACTTATTTCTAAAATAGAATTTGAATTTGATTATGTTAAAATTTTCTCTTTCATCTTTACCCTTTATGTTGGGCATCTTTTATTCCCTGTCTTACAATCTCTAGGCCTATCCCTCTTCTCTAGCAATTGCTGTGCTAACCAGTTGCAAACAGGTGTAGTCTGACAACCCCTTGCCTCATCTCGACCCCATTTCTCTTGCTGTCTTCCCCAGTGCTTCTGTACTCCTCATTGTAGGATGACTGTAGGAACACACTCAGCCATTCTGGCCTATGTGAAGGTGTGAGAACTGAATCCCCTTTGGGTCAACTCTTGACCCATTAGGGCAAGAGCCAGTGGATAAATTTCCCCCTCCTGCATGCTTTGGGCAGGCAGCTCTGAGGGGCATTTTGCATGGTTTCTCAGAGGGACCCCAGTGGAATTGAACACCAGTTGCCCACACCAGTACCCCAGTTTAGTAACATACCCTTGAATTTCCCTTCCTTCTCTCGCTAGTTAACTCTTCTCAGTGTCCTCTCTCCGGTCTCCTAGGATTACCCCCTGTAGGGGAGGAAGACATTTCCTCTACCCTCTCTGGGTTCTTCTGGCCAGTGAATGAATGAAATTCACATGAGACAGAACAACAGGAGAAAATTAAACACAGCTTTATAACATGTATACATGGGAGAGGCTCAGGCAAGCTGAGCAACTCGCCAAAACGGCTGAAACCACCACCTTAAATATCATCTTCAGCTAAAGGCAAAGGAGGATGTTGGGGGGCGGAGTTGATCATGAGAGATTACCACACAAGTATAGTAAACAAGATGCAGATTTAAGTCCTTGCCTTTGGCATTGATAAGAGTTTCTAGAGATAAGATCATCCCCCCTTCTTCCTGGTACACAGAGGGAGACACCTTTACAGATGGAGATTTCCTTTACAATGTAAATGTCTCTCCACAAAGTGTAAATAAATTCCACTTTTCAGAGTTGCTTTCCTGTCTGCAGTTTATTAAAAGTAACCAGGCCCAAATAATCCTCATGCCAAAGAGACATATCTTGGGGTGGCCAATTTCAGTCCCCCACACCCCTAAATAATCTACCTGTACCCAAATACCTGTTCAGTGCTCTAAATTTAGGAGCTAGGGGAGTATTCAAGCTAAAACGTTCCAATTACACTTCTCATCTCCGCTAATAAAATAAGAACACATTGAGGTCAAAAATTATATTTTCTTTATGTTTATAACTCTGACAATTATTGTAATACTTAGAACATAGCAAATATTCAATAAATATTTCTTTCAATAGCAAATAAATTATCAGTTGAATGAATATGTTCAATTTTAAATTGGAAATCAGGGATTTCCACTTTTACCTGTGATGAATTTACATGTCACAGACCATTCCTCATGCCAAGAACATAAGAAAAGCCAACTAAAATTTAAAAAGAAAGGAAAAATTGTTTGAAGGCATTGGAGAGCTTCTGAAGCAGCCAGAACTTGAGGTATCAAGATCCCAGTGATAAGGGAAATGCAGAAATGTGATAGCAATTCTGAATGCCACTTACTCCATAGGGCATTTGACAATTTTAAATGTCAGCTGAGAGGTTAAGACTCCTTAGTAACTATAAAAAGTAGATAATTTAAACTAGGTTAGATAATCTAATCTCACAAGGCTGGTAAACAAAAATTAGCGTTTGGTGATGCCGAGGCAGCCAGGATTTGAGAGTTTAAGCCTGGAGGCAAAAGAGATGCAAAAAAGTAAACAGATACTCACCTGGTTTTCCCCTCAAGGCATTTTCTGAATTAAACTCTTTAGGCCAAGATGGTAAGAAGACCAGCACAAAGCCTTTGAAAGTCAAAGCAGATTTTTAAACATCTTTTAGTGTTGAGAAGATAAATTTGGAGGCCATGACCCTCCAAGGGAGAGGCGCTCTAGTGAACACTTTGTGCTCTCATTCAAAACCTTTGGGATGGTATACCACTCAAGAAGGAGCTTAAATCTTAGGAAGACTGAAATCCAGCTTTTGGTCATCTCAGCGATTATGGTGATTCATCTCCATTAGAGCCACCAAGCAGAGGGTAAACTCTCTCCGAAAAGAGAGAACACAATCCAGATCATCTCCAATTCTTCATATGCCCTGTCTGATAGTCAACAAAAATCTACAAAGTATACAAAACAAAACAACAACATATAAGACCAAGAGAGAAAGTAGACGATGGGAAAAAACTCAGAGATGACCCAGATGATGGAATCAGCAGTCACAGACTTAATGTAACTATGCTTAATATGTTTAAGAAAATAGAGGGAAAGGTGGGAAATTTCACCAAAGAACTGGAATCTTTTAATAAGAGTCATAGAGAAATTCTAGAACTGAAAAATACAGTAACAGAAATTAAGAAATCAATATATGGATTTGACAACAGACTGCATATTGCAGGATAAAGGATTCATGAAGTATAAAAGTGGAAATTTAGACAGATGTAGGAGGTATTTTGTTACTGTAATTAACTGTAAATTTTATTTTATATTACAATCAGTAATGTTCTTTATTGGTGGGAGAAAGGAAAAGTCCAAATGAGTTTTACTCAAATGAAAAAATGAGACAAAGAACAAAAGACAGTCAGTGGGGAAGAAATAGTCCTCTGAGCAGGACCCATTTAAATGCGTTCATATTAGCAATGAGAAGTTCACTATATGACTGTGCTTTCTTTTTCAGAAGATTTATTTTTTTGTACGATGGTTTCTTCCTCAAGCTGGAAAACCAAAGTAAAATTGAAACTTAGATCATAATAAAGCTAATAATTAGGTTATGATAATTATAAAGCTTATGGTAATTAAAAGACTCTTACTAATTGAGATAAGGAGGATGAGCTCCATAAAGATCTTATAGTTAAAACCGCTGAAAGTTATTGATTTTGGTGCATAGTGCAAATATACAAAGTAAACCAAAGGGAGTAATCGTTTTACTAAAGATTGGAAAGAAAATAAGAGTTAAATCATATAGTGTATTAATTTAGGTTCCCACCAGATCCTAAGACAGGATTTCAAGTATAAGCAATTTATTTCCAGGAAAACAAGCAGTAAGGGAGGACATCACTGAAACTGCGGAAGGATAAAAGATATACTATCAAGTCAGCTACCACTGTGAGTCCTTAACATCTTAGAGCTCTAAATTACATCAAATATACGCCTACCAGTTATCCTACTAAAGCAGTGAGGGAGCTGAGGTGTTCGTATACTGACTCCTAGCACTCATTGCTTGAGGGTTGCTCATGAGGGCAAAGAGTTAATTCCCCAGAACTTCTTGCCTGGAATTTGCATGTGCAGACAGTGTGCTCCTTAGGAGAAAGCACTCAGCAAAAATATGAACATGCTGCCAATTGGAAGTCACTAAAACTCACTAGACAGACTGCAGTGGCAAGGCTCAAGGAATAAGCGTGGGGCACTGTCAGCATCTGCTCCAGACAGGGATTGAACACTGGTGAGATAATGTGGTAGGTTGACTGCACTAATGGCCCAAGTCTTCACCTCTTCCTGGATCTATGCCTTTTGCTATGTGACTTTGCAGTTCCTCTCATAAGGAGGAGTCCACTCCCCTGCTCCTGATTCCGAGTTTGGCCTTATCACCTGCTTTGGCCAATGGGATGACAGCAGATGCATGTAGACTTGAGCAAAGCACTTTTGCACTTCCACTATTTCTCTTGCTCCTCTGCCTTTGCCATGAGACCTACCTGAGCTAGCCTACTGAAGGATAAGACAAGGTAAAGCAGAGCCAGGTCATCCCAATCATCCCAGATGAGGTCATACTAGATCAGTTGACTTGCCACCAAACTCTAAGCATGTAAGACCAGACAAACTAAATAGCTGGCCCACAGATTCATGCATTAAATAAATTCTTATTGTTTTAAGCAACTGAGTTTTGTGGTTGTTTGTTTGCACGATTATTACAGCAACAGATAATTAGTACCTAGAAGGAGTGTACTGCCATAGCATAAATCAAACATGGAGAACTGATTTTGGACAAGGTGGCAGATAGAGGCTGGAAAAATGGCAAGGAACTATTCAAAGAGACTGGGGAGATGGCAAGGAAATTGCTAGAACAGACTGGGAAAATGGCACCCATGTTACATAGTCACAAAACATTTGGTAGAACTGTCATGTGAAGTAACCTGAAGATATAAAATGTACCTCATAAATTTTTGAACTTTACTTCTAAGAAAAATGTTGAAAATATCAGCTGACTCATTAGTTGCATATAAGGTACTGCAAGAAAGCGACAAATTTAGAAGAGAACACACACACAATTTACAAGAGAATTTTGTGGAAATACTGAGAGGCCAGAACTTGCTAAGATGGAAACCAAAAACCAGAAAAAGATTCTCAATTGAGACTTGGCCTCAAAGTAAACATAAAATCAAGGGTGTGGCCATAACATTTTTTTTCTTAACACCTTTTAAAGAATTAAGCCAGTGTCCAGTAGAAGTTCTGAGCTTGACAAAAGAACTTTTAAGAAAATTTAGGATGCTGTGCCTCAATAGCCCAATGTGTGCAAAAGCATCAATGGTTAAGAAAGGCGTGATTGCAGCCTGACTATGGGAGACCACCACCCACGAATCAACGTTGTGCTCACACTTTCTCTCTCTCTCCCTCTCTCTCTCTCTTTCTCTCTCTCCCTCTGTCTATACCTCTAAGTTTTCCTCTCTCTAGGGTTTGTAAATATCCCCAAGTCATGGCTAGAGTCAGACCCAGGTAGGAATTCGGAGTTTCATATCTTCTATAACATTGCCATTGCACCCTCTTGGAGCCAAACCAAGGATCACCCTGGTCATATGGTTAGTTGGAGGCTTCATTTCTGGTTCTTTATATCCTTTCAAATTAATATAAATCAACCTCTAGCAGTTAACAAACCAACAATGGCAAGGGCCAGCTGCCCAGGGAATACAATCTAAGAAAGGAGATTGAAATAGTCAAGATATTCCAAATTCAGCGGTGGGAGTCATTGAAAGAAAACCCAGGAACAATGAGCTTTTCAGAAATGCATCTTGAGAGACTGAAGGGTGGAGTCTGAAAAGTTTGATTTGTTCGTCACTGCTGACTTGAGACGTTATCCCACATGCATGTAAACAGCTCCGAGCCTTGCTGTTGGCCCTCCATACCTTACTCTTTTTTAATAATCAAATATATTATTTCTCAAGAGAAATCCCTCGTTTACAATTAGTGGCAATATGACAGGTCAGAAAGACAAGCTGCTTTCCTGAACTCGACTTGAAAATCTCCTTTTTGATCTCTATAGCCAGAAGCAACAGAGTCAATAAATTTCAAACGCTACAACTCCAGAGACACTAGTTTTTCTCTTTCTTATTTGGAAAAGCAAGTATGAGATAAAAATAAGTATAAAAATCATGCCATGGAAATAGTTATATTTCTGGTCAAGAATATTTTTTAAAAACTTAATAACGATAATAATAATTAATAATAAAAACCAAACATCATATTGGCTAGCAAAAGAGACCAGGCCAGTGTCTTCTGACTCCCAATCCAGTGCTCCTTCTATTTCTGTCTCATTTGACTGGATGTTTTAGATACTAGAAAGACATTTCTATCCTAAATAATTTCAAAGTAATTTTCTTCGATATTGAGATCCTTTAAATTATTATTTAAAATAAAAACATTTTGGAAAAAAGGTATGTTACAAACAGTATGTAATATAGTCTCATATTTGGAATACATTTTTTTTAAAAAGTCTAATATAGTTGACAGTTGACCCAATTACATTCCTATTAAGTTAAAGGCATTTCACCAATTAATTGGCTGAAAACAAAATTAAATCTAAACAGAAGGAAAGCCAATATTTCATGATTATCTTTGAAGAATACAGATGAAGGGAAATAATTGCTTTTTCAACAAATGTTTTAAATCAAACCGTGTCCAGCTGGTAATTTAAAGGGGCTACTGAGTAGGAATTACCAAATAATATTATGAAATTGAATGCATGGGATTATGGCCTGACAAATTATTATTTAAGTTAGTAAAACCTTTATTTCCAAAGCAGCTCTACAAGGAACTGAGAAGTCCTAGAATGCTTGCAATGAAAAGGTTTTGAAAGGACTTTCAATGTTCAGGCAAAACCATCTTTAAACGTAACTAGTGGTAAGTGTTGCTTATTAATCTGGGGCAGGGTTGATATTCAAAACATTTAACCACTTTGACCACACAGTACCAATCAATCAGAATGAATTCTGGCTAAGAGCACAGGCCAGCTAAATATCAGCCCTGGTTTTAGGTAAAATTAGTAAAATGATTTAAGCAATAAGGAGCCACATCCTATCTTTTTTCCTCTAAACCCTTAATATAAATGCTTGAAAAGTTACGGGTGCACACTCTTTAACTGGTCATATTGAGAGATGTTCTAATATTGATGCTGGAAACCAGTGGAGCATTTTTGGTCTGAAGGCAAGCTTTGCTTGGCCTGCTCAACATTTGTTTAATGTGAATTAATGGACAATATTTTGTAATAAGTAGACCTCACATAAAATGTTTTGGCTTCTCTTGAAATATCAAAGATCTATGAATAATGACCTCACAACCCCTCATGACAGCAATTAGCAGCTGTTCCCTTCCAAATGGGCTTGCTCTCCACGGGCACGCAGCTGCAGCCAGACTGTTTGACACCTTTAAGTAAGCTGCTTCATGCCTATAGACATGTGAGTTTGGAACCCGCATAGAATTCAGTTAGGAAAAAAAGCAGAGAACAGCCTCAAGCTTCCTATGAATTTAAGTCACCTACTTAGCTCCTCCACCCCGTGTGTCCTTCCACAAACCAATCAAACTGTCAGCATGAGTAGGAGCAGCCTCAAAGGTGAATAAGTGACTTGAAAAGGAATATAACAACATGAATTGTCTACAAAAAAGCAGGGTAGAGAATATTTTATGATTTTACAGAAACAATAGTGTTTCCTGTGTCATTTTCCTACAATTTGTCACAATGCCCCTTTACAAGGAGTTATTATTCCAAACAGAGTGCCCCTAAATTGCAGTAGAAATTGGATTTCAGATGAACAATTTCATGTCTCCTAAAATTTCAAAAGACAGTTCAGGCTTGTTTTATTTTGCTAGTAAAGTCCTTAGTTTAGCTAAGTGTAAGAGACACAAGCCAATTAGTGTGCTTTGAATCTTTTTGTGACTCAGAAACACACATTTGTAAGATCCTTGTACTATAATCCTACCTATTTTGCTAGACAATGAGAGCATAAAACACTTCCGACTCCAAGTGCTTAATAACAGTTGATTAATATTGATCAAAGAATGTACAAAAGAGAGATGCACAGTCCAGTCGATATTTAGTCATGTCAAATAAAACTCATTTCCTTTTCCAGTATGATCTCTAGGTTGGTAGATTATGAGAATGTGGCTATATATTGTTATCTATAAATAATAGGTCTTTATATAAGCTTTTCCATTGTATTCTTGCAGAGTGATTGAGGAATATGGACCAAATTAAATCAGTTAGAAGGATTTTATTGTTTCCTTAAAACTGGCTCTTTCTCCAGCATTTTCTTAGCTTGTGGCACTATAATTCACCACTAGATATCCAAGACAGAAATTTTGGCATCATCTCGATTCTTTTTTCTCCTCCTTCACCCACATTTGATACTCTACCATGTCTAAATCCAGTCTATTTTCCTCATCCTCATTACTGCTTCTCTGAAGCAAATCTTCCTACTACAACAGCTTTCTAACCTTGCCCTCCAATCTGTTCCCTTTAAATCCATCCCCAGAAGGTCACCAAATTGATTATTTAAAATAAAAATCACTCCACAGCACTACTCTACATAAACCCATCGATGATTCCCCATTCAAAGTCCTCACTGATCTTAGGTTGCAAACTAGAAAGAAACCAGAATCACCAACAACCACATAACCTTTTCACATGAATCTGGAGATGTTTTGTGTGGAAGTGAAAAATCTCTGGGTATATAGAGCGATCTGGAAGTAATTGTAGGATTGTAGTTAGATTTTTTTCTGCAAAGGTCCAAGAAATGGAACAAGGATTCACATATATTAGAGAATCAAATTTTGATTACTACAAGGGACAACTTTTAATGCTCAGAATTAAAGAAGATTATGCCAAGAAAGTGATGAATTTCCCATCACTGAAACTGTTCAAACATAGACTGGACAATTTATTTTCCAGATCAGAGTATTATAAAAACTGTTCAAGTCTCTAACACTTCAATTACGTGAATTTTGTGAATTCAAAGATACTCAATACCACTAACCTTTCTATTATAAGATTTAATGAATCAAAATATTGACAACCACTGGCTTTTTTTTATAATAACACAGTTTCTCTCTCATTCCTTTTGGCCAACCATACCCACCTCCCAATTACCCATCTCATCAGTTTTAACAGTCTTAACTAGAGTAAGTAAAACCTCCTTGGTTTAGGAAAAACTCAATAATATTCACAACTACTACCCACCAATTCCTCACGAGAATCAGTGGGTAAATGCTATCACCCAGGAAATACCAGTCACAAAGCATTTGCCACTCCAAGTCCTACAGAGATACCCTTGCACATTAATTAGGTAATAACATTTTTTAAGAGATTCTGACTTTAAGTTCAGGTCTAAAGTTCCTGGTAAAATTAAGAATTCCTATGAAGATTCTTTTTTTTTTTTTTTTTTTTGAGGAAAATCAGCCCTGAGCTAACTACTGCCAATCTTCCTCTTTTTTTGCTGAGGAAGACTGGCCCTGAGCTAACATCCATGCCCATCTTCCTCTATTTTATACGTGGGAGGCCTACCACAGAATGGCTTTTGCCAAGCAGTGCCATGTATGCACCCGGGATCCCAACCAGTGAACCCCAGACCGCCAAGAAGCAGAACGTGTGCACTTAACTGCTGCGCCACCGAGTCGGCCCCCCTATGAAGATCCTTACCTCTCCCATCCAGACTTTATGAGACCCAGATCCAGGAGAGGTGGGAAAAAGCCATGCAGGAGAAAAAGAGACCAATCCTAAAAGAATAATGCAAAGTAGCTTATGTGGTATTATTTTCGTTACTCTGGGTGATCACTTTTGTTATTTTTTATGGTATGAAACAAGTTCCAGGATAGAACTCTCTTCCAGGAAAAAATTAGTTCATAAGTTGCCCATATGCCTCATTTCAAGGAAAATTGGGAAAGGCTAAATAAATACAACATAACTATGGCAAGAACCATGGATTCATATCATTTTTCTGCATCTATTCAAGCCTCTTCCTCTTGCCAAATTCAGAGGAACTGACTGTATATAAAGATTTAGCAAACTTCAACATTCTGGCCACTGCATGGAAAAGATGTAACCAAGCGCCATCTTGAAATTCATAACTATGGAACTGGGAGTCAGGATCCTCCCTTGATGATCCTCCAAGCATCTAAAAGAAGCAGGCATGGGTCAAGTTGAGGTTTCTGAAGCTCAGGGGGAAGGTTACAATATAGCAACCAGCCTACAAGCTAAAGATAAATGGCTCTCGTGCTCTCTCTGGTACACATGCTATATATAGCATGCCAGCTCCTGTTCTGAGGCGGCAACCCTATCAGAGGACAATCCAGAAGTGGAAATGCAGGAGGATAGACAGATCTGGGGAGCATACAGGGTAAGAGACATGGTAATAGTAATTCAGATTCTTGCATAGCTTACCCTTCACTGGCCAACATGCCACGTGTCCTAAGTGGGAGAATCTGTGCCAGTTCTCAGTCTGGACTTTGGCAGGGAAGGGGTGGAGGGAGGAGGTTTAATGAGCTTTCTGGAGCCTTCACTTTAGAAATTCAGATAGAGGGAAGTCTCTTCTCACTACACCTAATCATAAAATATCAATAAATTACCTCAATGTCTTTTCCAAAATACCCAATGATGTACAGAGTCTAATGGAATGTTAAAACTGGTAAAATTGGTTTAAAATTATTTAAAATCATGAAATCAGAAAGGAAAGTTCACTAACGGTCACATCGCATAAAGAAATGTAGTCGTTAATCCATTCTCCACTCTTAGTTCTGTTAATCAGCTTTCCTAGAATCTTTGGTGCATAATAACTCTCATTTGCACCCCTTCTGGAAATAGCTAAGTATGTTTTGAAATTGTATGGCTCATTTCATTGTCATTCTAACAGCAGTTACAATATATTGTGGTTAACACAGCACAATGTTCACTGAACTCTGCAACAATTTTGCCAGCCAGTTATAAGTGGATTAGCCTGGTAGGCGCCCTGGGAATATACTGTCCCTAAGTAATCTTCCCTGGCCACCCACACGAGAGAACTCTCCTTCTCAAAGTGGAGGGTAAATTTGAGCACCTCTCTCAGGGCCTCTGGAAGAAGTTGCACATGGTAATCTGAAAAAATATCTTTTGATTGTATCACTTGTTTCTCAATACTGATGACTTGAAGGAGTTCAAAAATGTCAGTCTCCAAGCCGTATTTTTCCCCCTTGGTAGATTATATCTAACGCTCTGCAGGGCTTTCTTCTGGATACTGAATCATTTTAAATAAGTATTCTCCCGCAGCTCAAAGCTTGTTGCTGCTGTGCTTCTATGCCATCTATTTTTCCATTGCAAATGGGCTCGTGATTATTTAAAATTAGTTTAAATTATAATATGTTTTGAGTAGGGTTTATACGTACACAGGATTAGAAGAATTTCACTTCTGTCCTGTTCCTCTTGACCACGTTATTCATCCTAAATAGATACAGGAGGAGGAAGAGCAGGAAAGTACAAGGAGAACGCAGTTCTGTTGAGCCAAACCATCCACCAGTAAAGAGCACTTGGTTCTGATTCTCCACTAGGATAAGCTGCTCTCACTTTCTGCCTATGACTCTGTTCCGTAGTTTCTGTCCTCTCTAGGAAAAGTAACACACAAAAGAAATTCCACCCAGTCTAGCATCCTTTCAATATCCGAAGCTGGAGTTCTGTGCTCAAGGCAGCACTAAAGGTTTTCTTTTAGAAACTGATCTCAGAGGACAGGGACTGCATGTGTTTCATTTGTCACCATCTCCCAGTTCTTGCTTCATTGTATACAGAAATGTTTCCAAAACTGAAATTTCCATTTCACCCCTTTTGTTACTTTAATTCTCTGCTCTTTTTGCTTCTGCTCCCAGTGGGAACCCAGTATCCAAAAAATAAAAATTAAATGAAATAAAATTTTTTTAAAAAATTAAAAGTTATAAAAGAAAAAAGAAAAGAAAGAATTAACAACTAACGTCAAGCAAGATTTCTTAAGCACTTCTATGTGCCAGGAATTCTTAAAAAAGATGTGTATATTTAAATGCCTGCCTCACTAAAAAGAAGTCACAGGAGTAACAAAGCCAAGAATTTAGCCAGTGAGTGAAATGGTGAGCAGCTGTTGGCTATTCTGATCCCATCCCTTGAAATTTTGAAGAACTACGCTGTCTTTTGTCATCGTCATGGCATATATCTGTCCTGGACAGTTGGCCACAGCTCCAGAAAGCTGGCCAAAACATTTTAAATTCTGAGAACTTGACAGAGATAATGTTTTTGAGATTCAACCTATGTTTCTTTTTCTCCCTTCGATTCAAGGTTGGAAATAACCTAAGAGGGGAAAATTTAAAAAAGAAGCAGAACTTATTCTAAGTTTCTTGGGCTTTTGGATTCCAAACATACCAGTTCCAGAGAAGGAAGACTACAAAGTGTCAAAAAATATTTTTAAGAAGCAAGAGGGAGAGAGCCAGAAGTCCCACCAGGAAGGTTTGCCAGGGCAGGAAGTGAGAGGGTGGAGGGCCTCTGCTGCCTTCTGTGCTGTGCAGACAAGGAGGGGGCAAGATCACAGAGGAGAAATGGCTCTGTGTGCTCCTTGGAAACTGAGACCACGGTGTGGGCGTACTAAAGAGCCACCAGGCCTGAAGGGCTACGCTGATAGACTGGGTGTCTTATTGCTCACCTGTGTTGGCAAGTGCCTCAATGACCAGATGCCATGCCCTGAATTCTTAGCTCTGGGTAAATTTTTACAACTATGCCACAAATTCCAGGGAGATAGGAGAACGCTTGAAAAGACTAAAGGTAATGTTTCCTGCCTTTCTGAAGATACAGAGGCCCAAAATAAGACTTAAGATGATGAATTATGGAAAATTAAAGAGCTACTTCCTTCCACTCGAGGTTATCCCCACCCAGTGTAGACAGAGATACATGTGCTGTAGTCAGCACATGTCTATGTAAGTTTGCACCAAAGTTCCTGAAGTTTTCAGGAGCCCCTTTTCTCCCCATGAGCAATTCCATCCCAGCAGCTAATGTGTCTCCCAACCTCAGCAAGGAACGGAGGCAATTCTACACTTCTCAGCCATTCATCATTAGGCTCCTATTCCATCTGGGATTTGCCAACACTTCACCTGTTTTAATGAGAACTTTTGGACACTAATCCCTGTCTCAGCTGTGGGGTCTTGATTGTTCCTTAGGATGTGGTTCCTACAAATGCACAGCAAGCGTCCTTACCTTATCCTCTACTGTATACCCTTCACACACTGACATGCTTCACAAATCACAGTCAGAACCCCCTCCGCAACCTTGCATTGCTGAGAAAAATGTCTTCTGCAGCAGCGTCTTTTTATAGACATTTTTGTGCGGCAATCAGAGATTAAATCCTGTGTGTAACTCAGCCACCTGAGTGATTGACTACTGCACAAAGAAAATTCATCTCAGTCTGTTTCTATTGAGTGGGAGCAACGCTGGGTCGATACCTATTGTGTAGTTTCACTGCTGTGGGTTCAATCAATGTCTCCGTTTTTTCCCCTCTCTCTCACAATGGGACATGATGTTTCATTTTATCAATTACCAAGCAAATGCTGATGACAAGGAATTTTATTCTGAACCACAGCTGACAATCCTTTTTCTTTTTTTCCCCGCTTGGAGATTCAGAGCAGGTACGGATCATTGTCTCTTGCCTGAGCTGTTGCCTTTTTGATGGCGACAGCACAGTGGAAAATCATCTACTTGCCTGGCACATAGATGGCCTCCATGTGGCCAAAAAACAAGATAAGAAGATGTAGATGCCATAGAAATAAAGGGTGGAATGATAAGGAAAAGCTGTAGAAACAAAGGGAAGAGAATCAGAAGGCAAAGAAGAAAGAGACAGACACATAAGGAGAGAAACACCCACTAAAAGATCCAGAGGGAATTAAAGATCCCCACATACAGAGAAATATTCAGAAAGAGAGAAATCCAAAAAGAAGAAATGGAGGGATGAAAATAAATGAGAAGCAGAGGAGAGAAGGGGGCTAGTGAGCTCAGAATTGCTTTAGTTTGTTTATGGGCTTCAGAGGAAATTGTCATCTATTATTTTTGCCCTTTGAAATTCTTCTCTGATTATTAATCATTATTTACAATTTTTGTTTTTGTGAAATCTTAAGCGGGTTCACATTGAAGGAGTAACAGCTTCCTACTGATGGAGAGAGGGACAAAAATAATTCTTTACTGAGTGTCAGAAGTGGCCAAAGCAATATTATGTCAAAGACCAGATATTGTAGCTGAAAATTGCATCTGGTAGCCAAATAGTTCCTCACCCTCTGTATTCATCTTTTGAGCAAGTTCAACTCAAAGACTGAATTATGCTACCTCGAGGGGTGTTAAAAAGATTAATAACCTTAATATCTGTAAAGTTCTTTGAAGGTTAAAAAGTACAAGTACGAAGTTTTTAAAAGCCGGTATTTAATTTGTGTAACTAAAATATATTGCAACGTTTCATTTAGACAAGTCTTTGAGAAAGAAAGCAACATGCTCGAATTACATTGATTTATGTCCCTGTGCTGCTCCTGATTGGGAAAGTGATTTGTTATATGACCTTGGAAAGAGACAAGATGCCAGAAAGGGGATGGTGAGGAGAGAGAGCAAAGGAAGGAAAGCGATCTAGTTTGAAATCAAAGCTATGACAGGAGCACAGATGGGGACTATCAGCCTGCGAAACAGATGGGGTTTGCCTTTGTGAACACCTTCACCTCTTCTTAAGGCAACCCGGAAGTGAAGATATCACACCCTCACTTACCCCATCTCCTGGCACCATTTTCTGCGCTCCAGACCCTGGATCAACTATCTGGAAGTGCTCCAGCTCCTGTGTCTCAGATTCAAAAATCCTACTTTCTTAACAACACCTTCTGGCATTCCCCTTCTCTCATCCCCTTCCTGCCACCATATTTGTTCTTCCACCATGGAGATATTTGATTTTCCACTATCAGCCCATCCTCGTTTCTACTCCTTCCCTCCTGCCTGGCTAGTCAGTAGCTTCAACCACACCATCAGCTCCCTCCCCCTCTCCTCTCTCTGTCCCATCCAGTCAATCCAGTCCTGGATGAATACAATCAGTCACTCTTAGTTTGTGCCACAAGACACTCAAATTTGCTTCTAGCAATTAAATCAAATAAGATAAAATAAGATAGGATAAGATAAGATAAAACAAAATGACGTAATGTAAAATAGCTCCATTTTTACTGACCTCAGCTACAAAATGATGGCTTCAATTGGCCTCTTGGTCTAATAGGACTCACAACTCTCTCCATTGGGCTGATATTTGTATCTTTTGGTGTAACAGTTCCAACCCTCTGCCCCTCTCAAATTCTCTACTCCATCCCACTTTTAATTTCCCACCAATGATCTTGTCTCACACTTCCCACAGAAGAGAGAGATGGTCAAAACAGACCTTCTCCAACTTCTCTTTCTTTCTCCTCTAGATTTGACAAATACAGACTCATTACCATTTCTCTTAAGGACAAAGTGGCTCCCCCACTTCCTAGAGTATAAACATGATTTAATCACATGTTCACACTTCTGACTTCTTCACTGTACTATGAGCTCTTCTCTTCCTGGGTGGCATTGACTCTTCTGTTTCTTGAAGAAAAAATGGCATAGGAACATTACTGAATAAATTACATCATCAAGAAGTTTTTTTATATGAGACCTGCTAGACTAAAATAATAATAGCTGACATTAGTTGAGCAGTCGCTATGTTCCAGTTAGTCTAGTAAATGCTTTACATTCATTATCTCATTTGACACCCCCCCACACACACACACATAGCTCTTTCAGGAAAATTCTACTAATACTGTTATTTAAAGATTATTTAGTGATGAACAACCATAACTCTTGGGGGAAAGTGCTACAAAGTGCTGATGTCAGGTCAATAACATTGGCATTATATCCAAAATATACATAATTATTATTCATATTTTCATTCAATCATTGGCTAAATTTGAAGACCTGAAAGCAAAGTTTAGCACATTTAAAATGTCCAATTTCATTGTTTTTAAGACACTAAATATACTAATTCTGTTATTGTCTGTTCAGATCTACATGAGACAGAAGAATTGTGAAAATAGTTAGAGACTTGAAGTAGTTTTCTGGAAGCTACCTTATAAGTCCTAGGAGCTTGTACTAGAGACGCTTCCTGCCTTTCTGGCTACTGTGGGGCAGGGCCTTCATCTTCATGGTGTCCTTTGGATGCCTAATGTGCAAGCCTAAATGTTATCTGAAAAATCTCTTTCCTATCTACACAAAAGCAATCAATTTTGGTATAGAATGAGGCGTTTGGAGGATTTCTGTGGTTCTTCCATTCTAATAAGCCTGAAAACTATAAAAATAACCACTTTATTTTTGGGTGTTGTTATGGATTGAATTGTTATATTGATATGTTGAAGTCCTAACCCCCAGGATCTTAGAATGTGACCTTACTTGGAAATAGGGTCATTGCAGTTGTAATTAGTTAAAATGAAGTCATACTGGAGTAGGGTGGGCCCCTAATCCAACAGAACTGGCGTCTTTATAAGATTTGGACACAGACACACACACACAGGAAGAACGCCATGTGAAAATGAAAGTAGAGGTTGAGGTGACGCAGCAGACGCCAAGGAACATCAAAGATTGCCAACAAACCACTAGAAACCAGGAGAGAGGCGTGGAACAGATTCTCCCTCATATGCCTCAGTGTAAGGAACCTCGATCTCAGACTTCTGGCCTCTAGAACTATGAGACAGTAAATTTCTGCTGTTTAAGCCACTTAGTCTGTGGTACTTTGTTACAGCAGCTGTAGAAACTAATACAGCTGTGAGGGGGCAAAGATCTCTATTGACGCAAAGGGCCTAGAAATCCAGGGGTAAAAGTTTCTAAAGAATGAAGTATAGAAAGCTGTCACAAAAGCATTTTTTCCTAATGTTCCTTTCTTTCCTTATATTTTCTATTCTTCTTTCATCTGTTTTTCCAGCATACTTAATTTATAGCCTCTTTCAGATTACTCTGTCTGCAATTCCTAGTGTGCTTTTTTTCAGAGGAAATGTTTGTGGACTTGCTGATTCTTCCTCATGGTGCTTTTCTCTCTCTCTGGTTTACAGTGTTTCATCATGAGTTCATTTTCAGTGGGTTTATATTGTTCTTCAGGGATCCAGTTTGTCCTGAGATGTGGACGTTTTCCTAAGAAGGTCTCTCCTGGAACCCAGCCTGACTTTGAGCTCCTTCTTTGTTTATGACATCCAAGGACTTCTCTTCCTTTTGGTCAAGCTTGTCCATGGTTATTTTTGGTGGTGGTGTTTGTTATTTTATCTAGCATTTTTAAATGTTTTCAGCAGGTATGGGACCATTTTGTGTCCCCTCATTCAGCCCATTGCTCAGAGCTTCAATTTTATAGACTCTCAACAACATTTCTACGTGAAGAGGAAGAAGAGAAGGATCGCTTATCTGCCATTTTATATCTCAGACGTTTCTCTCTCCTTCTCTCACCTACCAAAACTAAAGTGATAGAAGCTCATTGGCTTTTCTCCTGGACCAAGACTTTTGTATCTTACAATACAAAAAAAACTTAGAAAATTATTCGCGAGTTCCTCAAAGTGATTCTGGAAAAAATCATGCCTCTAGAAGCTTGCTAAAATGTAAACTCTGCAAAACCAATAAAGAGGACGATAGCAGAGCCAGATGCTTTGAAACACTTGTCACACAATTCCAATTCAAAACTCCCAAGATGGAGGGAAATTATAACTGTCCCACAATTGTCCTACCAAGTGCCAGAGATGCTATAAGTATTACCTCAATCTGATCCTCACAAAGTGCCTTTAGATGTTTATCTCCACTTGATGTCTGAGGAATGCAAGCCTCAGAGAGTTAATCAAGGCCCCTGAGCTGCTCATCAGAGCACCTGGATGCATGTGCTGCTCCTCCCCTTTCCTGGCTCATGGCAGATTTCCTTGCCACTCTACCATGCTATTTTTTATTAAACAAATATTTTAGCCTTTCAGCTGTAAATACATAAGCACGATTGGAGGCTTTAATCTATCTACTTCTCATGGAAATGCTTCATTTTTTGGTCTCAGAAACCATTTTAGGTAAGAGGATTTAATCTAGTTTTATCATAAAAGAAAACCTATGTGTTCCCATTTTGTCACCACCAAGTTAAGTCAAGCATCATAAAACATTCTAATTTCATGTAATTTGTGTGGATTTTAGCCATGACAAAATGTTAACCTTTATCCTGAGTGAGTACATTGACTTCTTTGAAGGCAAAGCACAACTAGTAATAGCCGTGTATCTTAACACAGGTCCTACAGATTTAGGGGCAACAGATGCACTCATGCTATTGTAATGAGTTTAATAGGGATCTGGTTAAGAAGATTAGGGATTACTGTTCTGACAATGGCTTATGTTACAGGAACCCCAGTCCGAAATTGGACGATGATATCTGCTAGTGACACAGGGCTGTGTTCACTGTTGGCCTTCAAGATTATCTTTAGTCACATAGAGCAAACTTGAGAGACAGTCAGCTGTTTGAAACAAGAAAATTTACATAAGCCAATTTGTATAAGGACTTTGCTTTTGGATAAAAGAAGAAGATGAAGGTTTTAAAACAGGACCTAAAGAGCAAAAAGGGAAAATAGAGAGGAGATGCTGTTGGGTCTGTATGGAAGGACTATATGAGAGTCAGGATATATGCCTTTTGTTAGATTCCTAAGGAATAAAGCGCAAATCGCACGAGGGAGGGTGAAACAAGTATGTCATGCATCTTGAGGGCTGATGGCTGTGCTAACATTACATAATAATGCCCATAGCTTTGACATGGTTTTTCTAACGTAAGCACAGGAAGCAGTGGCAGTAATGAGGCATCATGAAGTTTCAAAGCCAGAGCGTCAACAAAGGGCAGAAGCAAAGACAGGGCAAACAACCTATGGTGACTGTGGCTGGCAGACCAGTTTGTGCTGGTCTAGCCACCACAGCTAGCTCTAGGTGACACCGTCCCCTCCTTCCAACTGAAGCCTTGTTTTCAGAAAAGAATAGGTGCCTTTAATTTCCTTTAAAATAAACCCTTTCCCAGGAGAGTTCTCAATCTTTTGTGAAGACAGTCGGCCACCTGCTCCAGATATGCCTGTATCCTGAGCTGAGCACAGTTCAGCCCAAGCTGAGACCACACCTTTTACATTCAACCAATACTTCCCTATAATTACTGTTCCACATTTTTCTCGACTCTTTTTGTTGCAAAGTTTATACTCAAGTACTCCCAGGAATGAGGACCTGTTCTGGGTCCTGGTAAGGGTTGGTGGCTCCAGCCATTTGCATTTATGACCCAGCAGGAAGTGAGAAAAAGCACAGAATTCCTGCGTCTTACTTTTCACAGAGAAGAAAGATTGTTCTGAGCTTGCTAAGGTCTCCCTCGACTATTTCCACCCTGTTACCACCCCAGACATTCCTCCTCCTCCCCTGCATTAACCATTTCCAGAAAAACTTTTCCCTAAGTCTCCCAGTCAATCACTGTAAAGCCACAGCTCCCCAACCTCAACCTTATACCTAAAGACTGACAGTATAAGAACCTGCACGGTCTGCGTTAGCTCTGCCTACTTCTCCCGGGCAAGGTGTCTAGGAAAGTCTGAAGAACCATTCAGTTAATTCCAACCTCTCCCTAGTTCCCACTTACTGAACTATTCTGCGGGTAACAAAAAAAGCAGAGGAGCCTGGGCTCAATGCCATGTGTCCCTTATCTAAGATGTAGAGAGATAAGATGCACACAAAGAGGTGAGTTCTCTTGAGGTTCTCACCACCGTGCAGCCCACATCACCTCCTTCCTCTCTCATTGCTCACCTAGATAGCCCTTCCTGTGGCTGCAGGTTTAACATGAGGTTTGGGCAGTGCAGCCCTTCCGTTAGTGATTTTGTATTAAACCTCTGAAAGCAGCCTTTCTGAGAACGGAAAGTTGAATTTCTTTTTTGTTTGCTTTGTTACCAATGAGTATTTGATGTAAGATTAAAGTTGCTGAAAAGCTAAAAGGACTTAGTCAACGGTGTCAAGAAAATACCAGGGAGATTATTTTTTTCTTGATGGGTGACTTTTACCCAGTGAAGAATGTAGTCTGTGAGATTGTCTTGGGAATATGTGTCATCAGTAGCTGGAACCAGACCACATTTCAACAACCTAGTGAAAGAAATGAAAACTGCTTCCTATTGCTACAGGTAGTCTTCACTTGTTAGTTTTGAAAGTAAGAGATTATAAAAGAAACCCACAAAAAGCCTCATGGCATCAAACCAAACATGCATGACTCATTTTATACTGTTAAAGGTAATTTTGCTTAATACACTGGGGTTCGAGTAAATCATTATTTTTCTTTTAGTCTTCAGATTGAATATTATTGTATAGAAATGGGGCAGAACCACTATCCCTGATGGTTCACAAAATGGTTATTGTGATTTCTGAAAAGCTGTACCTGCTAAAATTTCTCAGATAACACAAAACCAGACTTTTTAACTTAGGGTTAAAGGATGGATTCTGATAAGAACCAGGGATCTTTATGTTTCCTAACATTTAAACATCCTATTTTATCCATCATGGAAATAGACTAAGGATCCTTGAGTCTGTCCTGTAGGTAAACATCTCAACATAGATTACATGGAAGTACATTTCAGTTATATACAATTTCACAAAGTAAATAATAAAATGTGAAATACGTAAAAAATTCTTACTTCAAATATAAAATGTTTTCAGCATACCACTCAACACATAATAGAGATTGACAATGTTCTTTCTTTCCTTCATTTCTGTTTTTCTTCCTGAGATGTTTCTGGCTCTAGGAAAAAATAAGGAGACACCATTTTCAACCTGAAGAGTTAAATAAGAAATTCAACAAAGCAGGATTGGCAATGACCTGCACTTTTCCATACCTGGAATAGCTTCGTGCAGAGCAATCCTCTCACGGAAAACAATTATAAAACTGGATAATCCATTAGAAATATCTGTTTGAAGGCATCAGAGAGCTAATAGGGTGGCAGGACCAAGGGACTAAGATACTGGAAACAAGGAGCATGCAGAGAGATGAACCAACATTTAGCGCCACCTTTCCTTGAGCTGTTTATCAACTACTAAACAACAACATAAAGATGACGAAACTGAGCAAATATTCTAGGAGTGTTATGGGACTGAGGGATAAAATTAGAGTCAGGCCCAACAAGAAGCAGACAAAATAACCCAGGATGTCAGTTGGAATCCCGAATGGGTTTCATCTTAGGAGTAAGAGCAAAGTAGGAACAAAATGACTCTAATGAAGATTCAAGCTACTGAATCTCAGTCCAAGCTAATGAATCCAATCAACTCAATCCCAGATTGGGTTACATCATCTGCCCCAACCCTTTCAACAGGAAGAAAAATAAATCCTCTGAAAGAAACACCATCTAGAGCCTAAAAGCACCTCTAAAATTTTTCACAAACAATATCCTGAATTCAGTAAAAGATGATCAGGCATACCAAAAAGCCAAAATCAAACAAAAGAAGCATAATGTACAGGAGGTCTAGATCTTGAAAGAATCAGGCATGAACTTTTTAATTACTGTGATTAATATGTTCAAGGAATTTGCTGATAGTGAGAATAATTTCAAGAGAACTGAAAATTTAGAAAAGAATTAAATGGAAATTTTAGAACTGAAAATTCTGTAATAACTGTAACTAAGGCATCAATAGATGATATTAACAACAGAAGAGAAGATGAGATGATAAATCAGAAAAAAAATTCTTGAATGAGGTATAGGAAGAAAAAAAGATTAAAAATCACAGAAAAGAGCATAAGGCATGTGTGGGACATTGTGAAAAGGTCTAAGGTACGTGTAACTGGAGTCCCAGAAGGAGAGGTAATAAGTGGAGCAGATGCAGTATTTGAAGAAATAACCGATGAAAATTTTCCAAAGGCACCAAGTCACAGATTCACAAGGTACTACAGTGCCCATCCAGAATAACATCAAAGAAAACCACACCTGGACACATGAAAGAACATATGCTAAAAAAGACAAAGAGAAAATCTTAAAACAGACACTTGGGGGAAAATACTACTTTTAAAGGAAAAATAATCAGATTGACAGTTGACTTCACGATGGAAATATTATAAGCAAGATGACAACAAGTGACATTCTCAAACTGCTAAAAGGAAATAACTGGAAGCTGATAATTCTGTATCTGAAAAAAATATTCTCCAAAATGAAAGTTAAATAAAAACATTTCACATAAGCAAAAACTAAAAGAATATGTTACCAGCAGGTCTGCACCAAAAGAAATGCTAAAGATGTGCTTTGAGGGAAAATAGTAACCTTAATGTATCTATACAAGAGAACAGAAGTCTGGAAATGATTTGAGTACCTACCTAAAGACGGTAGAAAAACAATAGTAAATTAAACCCTAACAAATTAGAAAGAAAGAATAACAAGGTGCAAAGAGAAATGAGCTGGAAAAAATATGCAACAAAAATCAATAAAACCCAAAGTTCTTCCTTGAAAAGACAATAAAATGTATAACCCTTGGGGCTGACCCCGTGGCCGAGTGGTTAAGTTCCTGCGCTCCGCTGCAGGCGACCCAGTGTTTCGTCAGTTTGAATCCTGGGTGCGAACATGGCACTGCTCATCAAACCACTCTGAGGCAGCGTCCCACATGCCACAACTAGAAGGACCCACAACGAAGAATATACAACTATGTACTGGGGGGCTTTGGGGAGAAAAAGGAAAAACAAATAAAATCTTCAAAAAAAAAAATGTATAACCCTTGGCAAAACTAATTTAAAAAAATAGGAAATTTACAAATTACCTATATAAAGAATAGAAAGGTACATCATCATAAATCTGGCATGTATTTAAAAAGTAAAGTTTGTGAACAACTTTATGCCAATAACTTTGAAAATTTAGATGAAATGGACTAATTCCTAGGAAAATACATCTCATCAAAACGACACAACCAAAAACTTGACAATTAGAATAATCCTATGCTATTAATGATTTTGAATCTGTAATTAAAAGCCACAAAGAGAACTCCAGACGCATATGTTCACCAGTGAATTTTTATAAACTTTTAAGAAAGAAATAGCACAAATTTACACGGTCTATTCCAAAGAATAGAAGGAGGAATAATGTCTAACTCATTTTATGAATCCAAGACGCTCTGTTGAGTACATTCATGAAAAGGAAACTTGTAACTCAAATATTGTAAACAAGTGTTAGCAACCTAATCTAGGCATATATAAAAAGAATAATCTGTCACAGACAAGTAGGATTTATTCTAGGAATAAAATTTCAAATTTCAACCAATATAATTCATTAAATTAAAAAAGTAAAGGAGAAAATATCTTATCATTATCTCAAAAGGTACAGAAAAATTTTTTGAAAAAATTCAACATCCATTTTTGGTAAAAACTACTAACTGGTCATAGAAAGGAATTTCATTAATATGGTAAAGATATTTACAAAAACCTATGAAAACCATCATATTTAATGGTGAAATATTGAAAACTTTCTCCCTGACACTGGAAAAGAGATCGATGCCCCTTATCAACACTTTTATTTGGCATTAACAGGAAGTAGATCCTAGCAAGTATAATAAGGAAAGAAAAATAAAATATATAAGGATTAGAAAGGAAAACAGTCATCATTCATAGATTGTACTATTAAAAATGCAAATAAATCTGTAGGCAATGTATTGGAATGAATAAGTGAATTTAGAAAAGCCACAGAGTTTAAGGTTGATAAGTAAAAATCTAGTGGGTGTCTATATGCCAACAATAAACAATTAAAAATTATATTTTTAAATTACGCCATTTACATTTGCATCAAAAGGACCACATACTTAAAAATAAATTAAAACACACATGCAAACCTCTACACAGAAAACTGTGAAACATTATTTAGAGAAATCTTAAAGGACCTAAACAAATGGGAGGCATTCAATATCATAAGGTTATCTATGATCCTCCAATTATTCCATAAAATCCATGCAATCCAATTATAATCCAAAGCAGGATTTTTCATAGAAATTAACAAGATGATTATAAAATTTAAGTGAAAATGCAAATAGCCAAAACAACCTAAACAATATTGAAGAAGAAAAAGAAAGAGCACCTGTATTACCAGATATTAGTACATATCATAAAGATACAGCAATTCAGACAGTGTGGAACTAGAGTAAAGATGGACAAGTAGACCAAAGTATCGGGAAAGAATTCAGAAACAGACACATACATACACAGACTCTTGATTTATGACAATGGTGCTACTGTAAGCAATGGAAAAATAATGGTCTTTTTAAAGAAATTATGCTGTCAATTAAATATCCATAGTGAAAAATATTATCCATAACGCTTCCCTCACACCATACTCTACTCCAGTTGAAGAGGAAAAAGAGTTTCTAGAAAATAATATTGGAAAATATTGTCATGACTTTCAGGCAGGCAAGATTTTCTTAAGAAAGACACAAAAAGCACTAGCCTTAAAGAAAAAACTGAAAAATTAGACTGCATTAAAATTAGGAACCTCTGTTTATCAGAAGACATCATTAAAAAAGTGAAAGGCAAGTCACAGAGTGGGACAAAATACTTGCAATAAATATAACCGACAAAGAACTCATACTGAAAATATGTAAGGACTTATAAAAATCCATTTTTTTGAAAAAAGACAGAAAACCTGATTTTACGATGGGAAAATTTAACTTTGATAATTATCAGGGAGATACAAATTAAAACCACAGTAAGATACCCCTGCATACCCAACAGAACAGCTAAAATAGGAATAGACTGTTATACCAATTATTGTAAAAGATGTGGAGCAAGTGGAATTCTCATTCGCTGCTATGGGAATGGAAACTGGTACAATCACTTCAAAAAACTGTTTGCCAGTGTCTATGAAACTGTGCATATGCATACCTTACCACCCAGCAATTCCGTTTCTAGATACACTTAACAAAAATGTGTACAAATGTTAACTGAAAGACATTTGCAAGAGTTCTTACAACAGTATTTTCTTAATAGCTCCAAATTGGAGACGATCCAATCATCTATCAATAGTAGAATACATAAATTGTGTTGTAATTATTCAATGAAATACTACATGGCAATGAAAATGAATGAGTTACTGTTTCACACAATATGGACGAATCACTCAATAATATTGAGTGAAAGAAGCCAGACACAAAAGAATATGTACTGTAAGATTCTATTTATAGAATGTACAAACAGAGTCAAAACTAATCTATAAAGATAACCTCAAGAGAGGGGTTTCTTTGGGTGGAGGAAGGAGCAGTACCTGGCAGGAGGCACGAGGAGGTTCCTGGGGAGCTGTGAATGTTTGTTTCTGTCCTGAGCGGTAGTTACGTAGGTGTGTTCATTTTGTGCTAATGCAACAATTTGTACCCTTAGGCATAGAAGTTTTGCACTTTTCTGCATGTATGTTATACTGCAATAAAAAATGTTAGTAGAAAAGAAGAAATGACTTGCGCAGAAGGAATGAAGTCTTTAAAAAATCGGGTGACTAAGCTGTACTCGACACTTTATCCACTTTTTGAGAGTTTCCTAACATGAACTGGAAATGTTGGATTGACTGAGTTGTGGTTTTATAGTTCACTACGGCATGGTTTCATTGCTTCTTTGCTCTCCCCAGGAAAATAGGACTGTGGAATTACAGTAGAAGAAGAGGGACACATCAGCCAACAAATTGTTCTAGTATTTCTTTGTGCAGTGAGGGCACGATTCGACTCACGCATATTCCCTGTTGTTTTTTCATTCTGCGTGGGTGGAATTTGTCAAGAAATGCCTTCTCTTGTTCTCTGGTGCTGACAAGAAGATGCTGCCATTGCAATGATAGTTGTTAATGGTAATTACACTCTGTTAAAGGAATGTGCTACAGAAATATATAGACTTTTGAAAAGACAAGTACCCAGAAAGTGAGATTTTTTAAAAAAAAGTTAGACAGACACTGTGGATAAACTTGCTGAATGTTTAAGAATATTTTTTAAGTTGGAGTGGAGAAACTGAGTAAGTTTTAAATTATTTCCTAGAACAAACATGGTGAATTCTTTGTGGAACAATATCCCACAAAAACAATCATGTCTTCTCAGTTTTATTCTAGACCTACTTTGGCTCTGAATTTATTTTTAAGGTAGACAGTTTGTAATGTTTATTTTTCTATTATTTGTTTAGCAATTGCAAAATCAAGCACAATAAAAACAACTAAAGGCATAGTAAATGTATTTCCGTCCTGTCTATAAATGAAATCTATTAGTTTTCTGCTTCACTAGGGGTTTCTTGGCATATTTTTTAAACACAACCTCAGTCACAGGAGTCCCATGGAGCCAAAATACATGATGATGTATGGCCTTTTCAGTTGGGTTGTTGAACGTGATTACCAAGCCAATTTTCAGAATTTTTTGTCAACACAAGTCAATTCTATGTTAGAAAAATATGATGAATTCAACTCCTTCCACTGTTATAACGGAGGAAAGTTGAGAGAGCATAAACATGATCTTCTCTGTGACACAAATAGAAGAAAACCCTCTTTGACCTCTTCCTTGAGTCTCCCATCAAAATAGCCTTTAATTTTGCACAAAGCTTCAAGAATCACTACTCTAAGGACTGTAATCCCTTCAGGGTCTGGGGGAGAAAGAAAGGGGTCAGTGTCTCTTTATAAGAAATTCAGAAAAGCTGCACTAGTAAAGATGGTTGAATTTTCACTGTGGGCCCCACTCATCGCTTTACTCTTTGAAGGCTGTGTGTCTGAATTTGCTCTTGAACCTAAGCTTGCTCTGTCACTGCACCTGGGCTAAAGGCAGAGGTCTTCCCCAATTATTTCAAATTTTCTGTGTATTTTGTCTATTGAAGTTCATGATAACATCCTGGTAATAAAGAGCTTATTACTAGCATATTTACACATGAAACCCGGCTCATGTGGCCTTGCAAGAACTGCTTAACCTCCCTAGGCTTCAGTTTTCTTCTCTACAGAATGGGGATAATATTAAATATTTCATAGAGCTTGAGAATTAAAGGAAATAATGCCTGAAAAGCACTGAACATAAAGTATACAAGATATTCAATTTGTATATTAGCTCTTATTACAATTAATGAGGCTCAGATTGGGACGGATTTTTTTTCTGTCATGTGGGCAATGCTCACACTGTTTACATTTTAAGGCCAGAAAGAAATTGGCAATTACACCTATTTATCTCCGATAGTTCATTAAAATAAATGTTCAAAGAATTGAAAACGACTTCCCCCAGAGACCACAGTTCTCATGCTATAGAATTTATTTTCATTGACTCCTTAGTATCTTGACAATTAGTATGTCCTTTGTCACATTACCATTTTGTTTATAATACTCTAGAGGTTCTTCACACAAAATACTGAATTTCCAAAGCTTCAGGAGAAAAGTGTTGAAATGATCAGAGTGATTATGAAAAAAGGGTTACAGGGTCACTAATAAAAGTTCAAGATAAGTAACTAGAATTTTTCTTTCTTTTTTCTCCTAACCTGGATTTCAAACTTCTAGACATTCTCTTAAAATTACCATTCTGTTAATGAAGTGAACTTTCAGATAATCAAAGAGTTTACCTTATTCTATAAAAAATAAATACATTTTAATTAAAATGGCAATTAAACTATTTTGCTGCTTAGAATAATTTACATATTAATTGACTAGTATTATATTCAATCTTTTGCCATTATTCATGCTACAAAATGTTCTTTAACTCAACACACACAATAATTACAATACTTCACAATAATTATCCAATATTATTAGGGAATAAATTATCTGAACTTGTACATTTAGAGCAGCCTTATCAATAGTCAAGGCATGCAAGAGTTGACTCAGCTTAGCTTCAACAATGAGCCAACTGACTGTGATGGTTCTAAAAAGAGATTCCAAACAAGAGAGTTCATTTCACTCTTCACCCCAATGTCACTTGATTGCCTAATTAAAAAAGTAACTCACCACTGAATCCTATCATTTCTTCAGGCCCTCTAATTAACCTCATTCCCCTATTCAACCCCACTGCCTTTGGTTTTCTTTATATAATTTCTCCATCATCTACTTTCCTAATCCCTCTCTCATTTTGTCATCTGCTACCACCTCTCCATGGTAAGACCCTCATTTACCTTGCATTCAAAACCTCTTCAAAAAATCCAAAGAACTAGTCTTCCTTGCCTCATCCTTAGAGTTTCATGTAGATTACTAGACAACAGAACTGAGAGGCTGGAGTATACATAAGCTGGGTTGTTCTCATGCAGTGACAAACACATGTGATATATGATGATAAGGGCCCTTCTATTTTACAGAACGTTTTCAGAAAAGACCTTACAGCAATACCAATACCAAATTGCTGCTTTGAATTTGATGGTTGAAATAAAAGTATCTAGTTCCCTTGTTCCAGTACTGTCTTGACCGTTGATTAATTCATTTTCTGATCTTTAGTTGCCTTGTCTTTAAAATAAGGAAACTAGACTATGTAGTCTCTTTCTGCTTTAAAATACTATGCCCGAAGGGTAGCATTTATGAATTAGCTATAAATCAAAATGATTTAATGTTTTAAATCTTATTCAAACCCTGTTAAATTTCTAGGAGGCTTTATCCTTTTATTAATCCCTTCTCTGCCCATATCAATTATGAGAAAGTCATGCCTACACTGAATGTATAATGTCATTATGCCTTTTTAGAAATATATTTCTCCTCCACAAATCAGCACACAGTACCCAGTCTGAATGCTTGGTTCTCAGAGCACACACCGTAGTCATTTCATAATCTTTTAAAACAACTGGGCTCTAACACAGTAAAACAACTATTCCGAAGTTAATCTAAAATCTTAAATCAAGACAGCTCATTTCCTTTGTAAATAAGTCTATTTGTTATAGAATTGGTAATCAGTTAAAGCAGGAAAGCACAAAGATTGATTTAGCTGTGTTCCAGACCAGCAGTTTGCTAACTGTGGTCAATGATCAACCAGCCGATATTTCTAAATGTTCTTCAAGCAATAGGTGTACAAGCGCCTGCCAGCAGGCAAAACTGGAGTTAAATTTTATTTCCTGTCAAAGATGTAAGACCAAAATCCTCACAATAAGATCTAACTTATAGTCTGTGGTCAGTAATACTGGAAAATCATATTTGACATTCATATGAAGTAAAATCCTTGGTTGGGTAAGAAGATAATTAGCATACAGAGAGGAAAATGTGCATAAAAATGATACTTATTTTTTGTTTGAAGTGATGAGATCTTATGATTCTTAGGTGAGATTAGGAATTTCTATTTGCATCTCTAACTGTGAGTCTATTTCCTAGACTGTCTTAACTTTAACACCATCTCCTACTCTAAGGAAACAGATTTATAGTGAGAAACTACAATTGTTTGATTTATATGGAGCCGATCATGAATCACTTTAGAGAAACCTCGAAACTTCTTTAACTCACTCTCTCGAGATATTAAGTGATTTGATAGGACGAAAAAACCTTATGAGAACTGAAAGTATGTGGCAGAGCAATCAATATAATTATTTAAAGAATGAGCTTTATTTTTTGGTATTTTTTCCTTAAATCTGACATTATTGCTTAAATAAAGAAGTCTTCAGATATAAGCAAAATCTTGTAAGAATTAAAATGTTATAAATAAAGAGGAAAATAGATAAATTTTGCTGCTTCAAAAATTTTTATTTTAAATTGCTATTTTAATTTTCTTTGAGTGACCCTCTAGAATCCTCAGATTAATATCAGATACATTCAATGCTTTATAGATTATAATGTATTTGACAGTTTATTCTGAGGAAGTGAAAGTCTTAATCTTTCAGTTTTTTTATCCATTTAAACGGCCTGAAATGTTTTGTTTTATAGTAAAACATTGATTAAAAATAACCAAAGCGTAAAGATTCAATTCCATCCATTCAATTCCATTCATATCAAAAGTCACAGCTTGTCTCATTTGTAAAATTATGTCAGATACTCAGCAAGATCTATTTGGCCTGCATTACATGTACCATCTTGAGCACAATGTAAGAATGTGTTCATTAACTTGCTCTTTCAAGTATTTAATTCTCTGGGCTGAGAAGGATTATACATCATGACCTCCAAGGAAACGGGAAGAAAAGAAATGTGTAATAAATAAATAAATGATAGCAAGACCTCAGACGCACTCAAAAGTTAATACAAGCGAAGCTTTCCGAACAGGTAGAGGATTGCCAAAGAAGGTAGTCCTCCATAGCAAATGGACAATTGTCCCTACCGGCCAAAATGTCATACTACATAATTGGCCCATTGGGAATCCTCACTCATGTTGCTCTTTGAATCAGAGATGCCAGGTTCTCCTGAGAAATCCTTCCCCTGGCCTCACAGCACAAGAGTAGCCCAGACCCCTTCGTGTAGGGAGTCTGGCCTTAGGAGAAGTTGAGGGATTAAAGACCCTGTGAAAATTGTCATAAAAAGTCTTGTTTTGAGAGCCAAATATGCTATGTTATTAAAAACTATATTGTTAAAATCCTCTAAGAGGAATTAACACCTAAAATTATTCTCCTGGACCACTGCACAAAGACACCTGAGTGAAGGGGTATGTGGGTACTGAGTCCACCCCCATGTTCTACTTGCTAAGACATGAGCCATGAGGCCCAGTCTACCCAAACGGGTCACCTTTTTCTAATTTGCACGAAGAACAAAATGAGCTAGTTGGATCTTGTTTATGGTAAACTAAGCAAGCAATCTCACAAGGCTAACAGATTCCATGAACTAAAATGCTAATCCAAAATGGAAAACAACGTATGCCTTAACTCCTTTAAAGACAGAGAGAGTCCAGGGACAAGGTTACTTTGTGGCTCCAACACAAAGACCAGAAAAGGAGTAAGATAAATGTGCTGACTGTGGAGTTCACGAACATGCTGTGGGACTATGTTGAGCTTCTGTCACGGTGTTGGGCTTCCTTTTCCCAGTGAATGAGAAGTCACAACTTGAATAATCAAACAATAGCTAGAACACACCTTTATTTCCATGACATTATAAACTTATTTTAATGTATCGAACCAATGAAAAGCTAATAAATGTTAAAATCTATAGAAATATTTGTTATTTTCTGGTTTATTTCTTTAAAAGTAGCCATCCTAATCTGTATGAGGTGATAACTCTTTGTGGTCTTGATTTGCATTTTCCTAATGATTAGTGATGCTGAACACCTTTTCATGTGTTTGTTGGCCATTTGTATATCATCTTTGGAGAAATGTCTATTCAAGTCCTTTGCCCATTTTTTTTATCAGGTTATTTATTTTTTTGTTGTTGAGTTGTATGAATTCTTTATAAATTCTGGATATTAAATCATATCAGATGTACGATTTGAAACTATTTTCTCCCATTCTGTAGGTTGCCTTCTTGCTCTGTTTATTGTGTTTTTTGATGCTCAGAAGTTTTTAAATTTGATGTAGTCCCATTTACCTATTCTTGTTTTGTTTTCTGTGCTTTTGGTGTCATATCCAAGAAATCACTGTCGAATCCAATATCTAAAGAAACTTTTCCCTTGTTTTCTTCTAAGAATTTTATAGTTTTAGGCCTTACATTTAGGTATTAATCCATTTTGAGGCATATGGTGTCAGGTAACAGTCCAGTTTCATTCTTTCGCATGTATATAGCAAGTGTTGGCAAGGATGTGAAGAAATTGGAACCCCGTGCGCTGCTTGTGGGAATGTAAATTGGTGCAGCCACTATGGAAAACAGCATGGAGGTTCCTCAAAAAATAAAAAATAGAATTATCAAATGATCCAGAATTCCACTTCTAGGTTTATATCCAAAAGAATTGAAAGCAGGGTCTCAGAGAGATATTTGTACATCCATGTTCACAACAGCATTATTCACAATAGCTAAGAAGTAGAAGCAATGCAAATGTCCATTGATGTATAAATGGATAAATAAAATATGCTGTATACTTACAATGGGTTATATTCAGCCTTAAAAAAGAAAGGAAATCCTAACATATGCTACACTATGCATAGTCTTGAGGAAATTATACTGAGTGAAATAAGTCAGTTACAAAAAGACAAATACTGTATGATCCCACCTATATGAGGTATCTAAAGGAGTCAAATTAATAGAGATAGAAAGTAAAGTGGTGGCTGTCAGAGGCTGCAGTGGGGAGGGGTAAATGGGCACTTTTTGTTTAACGGGTATAGAGTTTTAGTTTTTGATGAAAATAAACATGAAAAAGTTCCAGAGTTCTGCTGCACAGCATCGTGAATAAACCTAACACCACTGGACGGTACACTGAAAAAGGGTTAAGATGGCAAATTTCACATTATGTGTTTTTTACTACAATTAAAATTATATATATATATAAACACAATTGTATATCATAGCTGCTCAAAGTTACTTTTAAAAGATCAAAACAATACTTATTACCATAATGCCTCAATGTGCGATTTTTGAAGTGGTAGGGTAAAATGTAGAAGATACAGTAAGGAATCAATAGAAAATTCTATCATTTTACAAGATCCAGGAACTCAAGTTTTCCTTGAATTTCCTTACATTGTTTATTTCAGATTTTATGCTGCTACATATTAAATTCAGATTCTGTGCTACTATATATTTAAATATTAAAATAGTACATATATTAAAATACACTACTACTAACAAAGTAGTAGTATGATGGTAATGATGCATGACAATTTTTTGGGTAGCTTTTGAGAATATCTTATTTTTCCCCAGAGCATATTAAACATTCAATAATTATTGGATTTCTTTGTAAAAGAATAAAACAAAATCATACTAGCTCCTAGGAATGGTCAGTTTAATTTTCCTGGTTCAAAATCATGAACACTGACCTCAGATAACCTGGGTTAGAATCTCCTCTCCACCATTTCCAGCATTAAGATTTTAAGTATACTAATTTTGCTTAGTTTCATTTTCATTATCTGTAAATAGGGATAGTTTTCTTAGAATTAAAGTAAGTAAAATAACGCATGTGGACTGTATTAAGAAAAAAGAGCAACTGGGAAACAGAAAATTACTGGCTGGAACTGATAGCTTTCAGATGCACACTTGCATGAATGACAGGTGACAAGTGTCCACAAGTGCAGCAACACGATGCTGATTAGAAATTCAACCGTAATCCACCGTTGGGGGGTTACTTTCAACTGTGTCTTAAAACATGGTGGCATCTTCAACAGGGAGATCCCAAAAGGAAATCTGATAAAGGACTCTCAAAACCAAGATAATATTAAAGTGGACATGTGAGATTCTAAAGTCTAAATGAGATGCTGACTTCTGATCTGGTCAATTTTGTCACATGGAGGAGCAGGCAGCAGGACGCAACACCATCCTGTTGATGTGGTTTGAGAATATTGGGTGCACAATGTGTTTTGATACGAAAGGATGCCAAATACTAAATGATAATAGTGACCTTAAATGTCTTTTGGAGTCTCAATGTCCAGTTTTACATGCCCTTCAAATCGGGATAGGGAGAGTTGTATTTCTGTAGGGTTTTATTTCTCCAATGGGAAAAAGGTATGAAAACTGGGTTACTTCGTGATGTGAAACTCATAGCAGGTGACTGCAGATGGCAATAGTCAATTAAGTGCTTAAACTAGTTTTCTACTCTCTATTAAAGTGCCAGTGAATGAGGTTATTGGTGGGAAGAACAAAGTTTGCTGTTGTATGTCACAGGAATTTTTTCTAAATGTGTTGTCTATTCCCAGCAGGATAGTAATAAAACACTGTAGTTCTTTGGCTTTGCTCTAATGAGGATCATATCCAAGGATTGTAAAAAATTATGTGCCTCGGATTTTCGGCATTCCTTCAGTCCGTATTAATTATTTTACCATGATTGGGAGGTCAGATATAAAATAGACACGATTTTGAGGCTTTGCATAGTTTGTTTTTCTGGTGAAAGTGCTTGATTTTATTCCTACAGCATAGAGATTTAACTACTCTATGACATCAATCATTTGATCTTCCCCTATCATTGTAGTTAATTGTTTTTAAAGTCGTGAGCTAGTCCACAAACTTTTCAAAGTGATGAATGCAAGGTTCTAGTCCTTCGGGTTGTTTTCAAATTTTAGGTCTTTCTACACTGTCAGTTAAAAGCCATGGTTTGAATTAAAAAGCAGATGACTAGGCAAAGCTTATTTTTTTCTACTTTGTTCGTTCAATCCATCAATATGGGCAAAATGCACCTCCATTCATCCTCTCCCTTAAGGATGTCTATGTCCTGATCCCCAGGATCTGTGAATATGTTATGTGACATGACAAAGGTGAAATAAGGTTGCAGATGGAATTAAGGTTGCTAATAAACTGACTCTGAGATAGGGAGATTATCCTGGATTATGTGGGTGGTCCCAAAATAATCACAAAGCTCCTTAAGAGTGGAAGAGGGAGCCAGAGGAGAGAGAACTCATGAGATGGAAGCATGAAATGGACTTGGCCTGACATCACTGGCTGTGAAGATGGGGGAAGGGGCCACAAGCCAAGTAACGTGTGTAGCCTCTAGAAGCTGGAAAAGGCAAAGTAACTAATCTGTCCTAGAGCCTCAAAAAGGAACCCAGCCCTGCCAACACCTTGATTTAGCCCAGTGAGATCCATTTTGGACTTCTAGCCTCCAGAAAAGTAAGAGAGTAAGTTCTGGCTGTTTTAAAGCACTGTTTGTGGTAATTTGGTACAGCAATGACAGAAAACTAATACAGTCAACATATATTTAGTGAGCATCTACTTTGAATCCCAGGAGATGGGATCCCTGGGACTCTTAGCAAAAACTATGGGAGCAGAGTGGAATTGTAGCTGCCAAAGCGGGTCTCCTGCTCACCACAAGACAAGCCAACAGTCAGGAGGCAAGGTGGGACGAGAGAAAGGGTCTTTTTATTACAGCTTGCCAGGAAGGAGGAAGATGCTGGACTTGTGTCCTAAAGAGCCATCTTAAAACTACAGAATTTTGAAGCCATTTTATAGGGCAAATGGGCTGAAAGAAGTGGGAGGTCTCGGGATGCTGACCATCTGGAGTTGTAGTCCTTGAAACTACAGAGTATCTCTTTCTCTCTTCACCAGCGACAGATCCCAGCAGAGGTTTTTCCCAAAAGTCGTTACATCCCTGGAAAAGCTGAAAGAACAAAGTTATTGCCTTATTGGAATAGGGAGGTCTATGTATGAGCCAAGGCTACAAAAATAGCAGAGCAAGCAGATGTATACTTCTCCAAGCTATGTGCACATTAGAGCATTGCTGATAAGGAAAATGAGGTGTCTTGTTGCAGCCCCACATAGTTCCCTCTATAAGATGGCTTCCGTTATCTAACCTATGTTAACCACTTGCTGTGTTTATCTTAGCTATTTTGGTGGTGCTAACAGAATCTCTAAGAAAGGGCCAAGGAGCTGGAGAGGAAATCTGAGGATTGTCTAGGAGATGCAGTTTAGGTCTGGGACCTAGCATCTTTAAAGTTCTTTTTATCTCTTTTTGTCCTCCCTGTGCTGTCAGAGTCACTTTACTCTTTCAGGAAACTGGCATTTTCTGGGGAGAAATTTGTTCCATGGAAATATTTATCTTTACAAAATAAATTAAGTCAAAATTTTGGGATTTTAGGTATCCAAGTAATTAGACTTGGTCTTTTGTTGTTTTGCATCTTTTAAACGGATAGAAAATTGATTTCGTGCCATTCAATAGCATTTTATTTTTACTCTGAAGGATCAGATAAAGTCTGTTCTCCAGACTTTACTCATGCTGCTTTCTCTTGACTTTGCTCCCTGGGAATGTGAGCTGTGCCGCTGTGACTGCTCATGGGTGTTCCAGCAAGTAAGGAACGCTCTACCCATTAGCCAAGGAAAATATTTGTGGAAACTGCAGCAAAGACTAAAGACTCACAGGAAGCTCATTGAACCAGGATCTTATGAGACATAAAAGACAGCACATGAGCAAGGCAAAAACCACCTTCTACTCATAATGCAACACACTCGTATTCTTCCATAAGCTTTATTCTTATGTCCTACTATAAACCTGGCTTAAAATACCTTTATTTATGATTGTTTGTCTGAAACTTCAAGTTTTTTATTGGTTGGTTTGTTTTTCTTTCCCTGTTCTTTTTGGGCTTGTTTTTAAAGGACAGAAATCTTTTAAGAAATGTGCTCAGGCAGCATGCTGTAGTAGAAAGAGTGGCTGCTTTGGCATCAGAAATCCTCAGAGACAATATAGCATGGCCACTGACTAGCTGAGAAACCTACGACAAGTTCCTCAAATGGCTTCCATCTCAGTTTCTTCTGTAAAGTGGGGATGGTGATAAAAACACACACCTTGCAGAATTGTAATAATTATATGACATGCAATATATAAAAACCCGCGACATGGAGGAAGTACTGAATGAATGGTAGGTGGATGAGTAAATGGCAGCTTATGGAGCAGTAAAAGGTCATGGCATTCAGGTGCCCCGGTCCTACCCTCCTGGTTGTGTCACCCTCAGCCTCTCATAAACTCAGCTCCTTCATCTCCAAAAGGGAAATAAGAATACCCATCTCGCAGGCTTATTGTGAGGCTTCATTAGGCCATGAATATGAAAGTATGATGTGTAATTTTAATTGAATAAGAATTGCATCTTAGTTGAATAAGAATCTAACTATGTAGTAAATGATTATAATTATTTGGCTGGTTCACACACATATGCACACAGGTGCACACACACACACACACACATACAGATACAATAGACCCAAGGTTAAATTTTTCTGTAAGTATCACATCTACTATCAATATCACTTCTCTGATTAGGGCCCAGAGTTCTAAATCATAATCTGATAATGCCTTATGAACAGACAAGTGTCTTAACATGCTCCGTAGTTTTTAATCTTTCACAAATGTTTATGAAACAATCTTACGCACAATGTTAAAAGACATAAATCTCTCCCTCCACTGTAGGACACTAGTTTTTGTGTGTTTTTTTTCCCATTGTCTTCCTTTATCTTCTGTTGAATTCTGAAATAAATGTCTTTCAATAGAACATAAACCCAGATTTGACTGCCAGTGGCTATGAGAAAGAATTAGGTTTTGCTTTTTTGCTTAATGCAAAGTGAAGCTCAGGTATCGAGAAGTAATTCTACTTTGTTTTTCTCATCTTTCTTCTGGTGAAAATAGGAAATTAAGTGTATGCCAGTCGAGCAACTTGGTATTGATGGAGTAGCACTTGGTCTCGTTAAGAAGAGGTAGTTGGAGCTCACTTAATTTAATTCAATGACCACAACTGTGAAAAGACAGTAAATGCTGGCTCTTCCGCAGGCTGCTGTTCTGTTCACGTGACCTGGACACCCCACTGCTTCTTGGAGGCCTAACAGGAGGTGAACCCCAGGACCTGCAATGCACGTCATCATTTACATTGAGAATGTGTCAAATCGTGTCTGCAGCTGCCAGCTTGTTTTGTTGTTTTAAATCAAACACTCAGCCTCGGGGGAAACACTCAACCTTGAAATACCTGGCCTGAAGAATTGTCACTTTCATTTTAATAGTCAGATCACATTTTTTGGTATGTATCGTGGGAGACTGAGTCTGTGTGTATTCTCAATGTCTGCTTTCAGAGAAAAAAGAGTAAAGGGGCCTCTCTATAAGAGATAAAAAGACATAGTTCAGTTGGATTGAAATGTTGTTTTAGGAACAGTTGCCCTTGCAACTCAATTCCGCAAAACTGCCCAAAAGACTGCATTTGCTCCCAGAAAGAAAGCCTTTCCTGAAGATCTGTCATGTGTAAACCTGCAGATAAAGAAACTCATCTCAGCTTCTGACTTGCACACAAAACCTGCCTGTGGTTTCTCTGCGTGTCCCACTTCACCAACCAGGCTGAAAGCAGAAAGAAGCAATGGAATACGATAACGTCTTTAAGGGAAGTTTGCAATTTGTGGGAAAAAATAAGTTATGTGAAAGATAAAGACAAAGTCAGAGGAATTGAGGGAAAAGTTGCAACATCGACTATCCTGGACCTGAGCCCTCAGTACCCTTCAAATTCTAGCCCCTTCCTGAAAGAAGTGTTTACACTATGATTAAATATTTGTTAAGTTGCTTTAAACTCCAACTTCACAGCTCTAGAACCTGCCATATCAGTCCTGGGAACTTTGGCTGTACTAGGACAAGGCTTCTGAGCTCTGCCCAGCTCCCCCATTTCTAACCCCTCCTTGTCACTCCTTACACCCTCACCTTCCATACCCCACACCTCCCACTCTCCCACCTCTGTGGGTCAGGTGGTCTCAAAAAAATTAATTGTAGGCTCCCAGGGCCACAGAGGCCCCTATATAGGCGGAAAAGAGTGACTAGTGCTTACCATTCATTTATTCAACAAATATTTTTCAAGTGTCTGGTTTATGCCAGTCAGCAATTTAGATTCTGGGGATCCAGAAATGAAAAAGTCAAAAATCCTCCTCCCATAGAGTTTACACTTAGTGAGATAGATTGTACATACTATGTTAGATATATATATGATACATATAGACATAAACACACACACATATATATACAAACATACTCATGTGTATATATATTCATGGTCATGAGTGCAACAGAAACAATGTCACTGAAGGAGTGACATTTGACTAAGAATCTTAAAAGAGACATAAGCCAAGAAGTTATGTAGAGAAAGAGCATTCTAGGCAGAAGGAGCGTCAAGGTGCAAAGATCCTGAGGTCTAGCTTGTTTAAGGAACAGCAGAAAAGCTAGAATGAGTGAAGGGGAGAGTTGAAGGAAACAAGGTCAAAAAGGTAAGAAGCACTGATCATGTCAGCCCTCTTTGGTTGGTTTTCTTAGTAAGAAGGGTAACAATTAGAGGGTTCCGAGGAAAGAACTATTATAACTTGACTTATTTTAACAGGTCTGGAATGGACACTCATTTTCATTTATAACTTGCTTATTCCCATTAAGTGCCTAGTGAAAGTAAAGGGAAAAACAATTGGGGAGCATGTAGACTAGGAGGAAGGAGTTCTCAGGTGAAGAGATACTCTTGGTTGAGAGACAGCAAGGACAGTAGGAGATGCTCTTCTAAGTCAGCGCAATAGATGCCCCACAGCTCAAGAAAGAAACTCCAAACAGAAATATATTATCCTTCTATGAACAGGTACAACCACCCAACTTCAGAATGGGTGCCTGAGTGTACAATATTGTAAGCAAGAAATATGAGTCTCAAGAGAAGAAAATTCTCACCTTGAGCACCTGGTTGCCAGGGTTCTGACCTATCTGGGAAGCACTTCACTGTGTAAAAGCCCAGATGTCTTCTCTGTTGCTAGATCCCAGGCACTACACCTAATGTTTCTTACTTGGTTGATCGGCAGGATTTGAGACTGTTAACCTCCCTATTTTTGAACTTCTCCTTCTCTGTCCTTCATTTTTAGGGACACCGCAATTCTCTAGTACTCCTCCCACTTCTAGCCCCATTTCTACTCTCTCTCCTTCATGGCCTTTTTCCTACACTTTGTTCAGCTTCCCAGGGTGAACCTCAGCCCTATTTCCCTCTCACTCTGGATGAACTCATTCTTTCCCTTGGCTTCAACTATATTGGTATTTGAATGTTCACTCCACTTGAACATCCCACAGTCCCTCAAACCCAGCATCCTCAAAACTTAATCATCATATATGTTATATCCTTTATTCTCTTCTCCTTATACTTGTTAACTCTTACGCATCCTTCAAAACTCATATTACATCGTCTGGAAAGCCTTCCCTGGACACCTATATCCAGCTTGCCTATGTCCAGTAGCAAGGAGAGAGATGGCCAGGAGAGGGTTCCCTGTGGTGAGGATGACCTAGAGATTTTAGGTATGACATTGCTTTTTAGTCTGTGATGTAATTGCTCTCTAGGATCCCCAAAACTTTAGTAAAAATATTTCATATGCAAAGACCTTTTGTTAGTGGTCCTTGGGGAGGAATGAGAAGAGGTTCTGCCCATGAACTCCACGTAGGAAAAGTGGGTGGGCACTGGACAGCAGCTGGCAGGGCTCTAATATAAGAGATGATTGAGGAGAGACCCTCAGTAACTTTGGACGAAGGCCATGTAGTACTCCCAGAAATCCTCTGAAATATTAAGGAATGTATTGGTTTACGTATAATAACATAAAGTGAAGCACACATCATTCACTTTGAACATTAAAGGAAATGATGATTCCAAAAGGATGGAAGATTTGTGGAGCAACCTCTAGCTCACTGTCTCTCCATTAGGCTGTGGGCTTCTTGGGCAGGAATTATATCCCTATCTCTATATTTCCAGCCCCCGAGTAGCACTTATCACAGAATAAATAATTAATAAATGTTGATTTTTTTGAATAAACGCTGGATTCCTTCATTCCATTTCGCCTCTGAGACCAGATCAGAAAGGAAATTAAGGTGGCCATTGTCTACTGACTGATTGCCAGGGAGATTGCCTAAGAACCGACACTAGCTGGAATGGTGTTTTTCAAACCTTAATGGGTGTGTATGAATCATGCAGGCATCCTTCCAAAATGAAGATTCTGATTTAGTTGGGCTAGGGTGAGGCCTGAGATTTTGCATTTTTTACATAATCTCAGATGATGCTCATTTTGCTAGTCCACAGAATACACTTTGCATACAAGGGATCAGAAAACACTGGGTCACACAAGAATAGCATAATGGTTTACCACCCCAAGTGACACTAAGCAGAAAGGGATATGGGGGGTGGAGAGTGAAATTATAGAAAACTCATAGAGAACTGGTGAGTCACAGTACAGAAAGCTCTGATCTTTGTGACTATAATAAGATATTAGGTTACTATGCTTCCACTGTTACAGAATATATAACATTCGTTGATATCTCTGTTCTTTTAAATGAGGTGTTCATTTGAAATACAGCCAGTTGTTGGCAGACTTGCAAGTTTGGTAGCTGATGCCAACTTCCTGACTGCTCCATCCAGAAGAGGCAAGTCCCCAAATTCTATACAAAGCTTAGATTCTGAGACGTAGCATTCAATACAAACACATCAGAGGAATGACTTTATTAAATTTATTTCTAGACTGCAAATAGATAACCTCTTAACCTGTCAGTAATATAGAAATGAATAAGGAGGTAAGGAAAATAATATCAGCTATTTATAGTTAAAAATTAATTAAATGTAAATAAACTTATATAACTTTCTCAGTTTTACCCAATAATCTCTTAAAGACATAAAAAGCTGAATCCTGGGGCTGGCCTGGTAGTGCAGCAGTCAAGTTCCCGTGCTCCACTTTGGTGGCCCGGGGTTAGCCAATTTGGATCTCAGGCACAGACCTATGCACCACTTATCAAGCCATGCTGTGGCAGGAGTCCCACCTATGAAATGGAGGAAGATGGGCATGGATGTTACCTCAGGGCCAATCTTCCTCAGCAAAAAGAGGAGGATTAGTGGCAGATGTTAGCTCAGGGCAAATCTCCCTCGGAAAAAAAAAAAAAAATGCTGAATCCTGAGCTCAGAATTTCTACCAGCCATTCTGTATTCCACCTTAGTATACTTCACCTATAACTCACACACAGTTTGTCTTTTCTCCTTCTCACTATCATGAAAACAGATTCCTTCTAAACTTTCTGGAAATCCAGGCAAAATAAATTACTCATTTATCCACAGTGCAAAAGAACATGTCAAATTCCAGAGACTATCCTGGAAGATGTTAAATAATGATAAATCCTTCTTTCTTAAGTCCAATTATCTTTTTGATTCTATGATAACCAAAATTTCAATCCTTCAGATCACATTTCCGTTGTTATTCATTTTTCCCCCCAAAGCAACTGCTGCTTCTCAAAATCTCTCCATTTAACTCCTATGAATTCTAAAATAGAATTCTTCCATTTGATATATTATTTTTTCTTTTCTTGGTTGTCACTATAGCATAAACATCAAACAATCTTCACCTGGCCTGGTTGTTAGTATTTCCAGATTCACTGAATTATATGTCTCATCAAACTCCAGGATTCTGGTTTCCAGCCTTCGCTCTAAAGGGCATTATATTTCAATGTGAGAAGTGACATAGACATATGAATAGCAAAACACGGTGTATGATAAATCATTTTATTGCAGCTTCTCTGAGCCTACTTTCTGTAAAGATGTCAATAAATAAAAACAAGATGACTCCACCAAGCTTACTCATTATTTAATGAATTATTGTGGGGCTTCAGCTTAAATGCCAAGTGTGAAAGGACTGAAAATTGTCACTTTCAAGCCAGATGCTGTGATTGTAAGACAAGCAGATGATACTAGGAAGTTTGTTAACAAAGTACCTAGGCATCTCTATGAATAGCTGATCATTGAAACTGCGGGAGGGACCCAGCTTGTTCTTCCGTACTGATTCCTCTGCTCCAGATTAAGCATCCTACCTTCCAGAATAAGCTTTCTTCATCATTCATTGCATGCCTTGGTTCCCAGATCCTTCATCTTTGAGTAGTTGCTAATCTGCAAACGTCCAGCTCAAATGTGGCGTCAAAATTGTACTAAGCCCTGTTTCTATAATTTTGTCTAAGGTAATATTTGTATTCTAGTAGCAACCATGTCATACTGTTGGCTCATATTGATATATTTTAAAGATTTATGTATTTCTTGTGAAGCAGCTCATCAGTCCATACTCAGTATAGTTCTCTGGTTTCCTCTGATTATCATATATTTAAACTTAAATATCATTCTTTAAGTATTTTATGCATCAGTATTTCCCCAGTTATAATGTAAATATCTTGAGGACAATGGATGTCATATAAACTCATATAACTTTTTCTATGTTAGATAAATGGCGGTTTGGCCATAGGAAGTTCTCCAAAACAAACAAAAATAAAATTATTTTACTGAATTCAATTTATTTTGCAAATAAATATCTATTATATACATTTGTATATAAATACTCGAGACATAAAGACTTAAATACATGAAACTAAAGTATTATGATTAAAATAAACTAAATTTTCCTCAATAAGAAAATGGTCAAATAAAATGTGGCATACCCATATGACGGAGTATTATTCCTTCAGTAAAACTATGCTGTTGAAGAGTGTTCAAAGACTTAAAATGTTTAGGATATAATGCTAGGTTTTAAAAGGCAAGGTAAAAATATATCTTTCCACCAAGCATTAATAATGGTTTCTAGAAGTCGTGAATATATTTGTCAGAGCTCTTGGATGATTAAGCAAAAAGAGGGATTTTTTAATAACACTAGGCTATCTCATGTGACTTCTTAAAAACGGGGGTGCACTGGGCCCCAGAAAAAACTGAATTAGAAATTGAGATGCTCCCAGGACTTACTCTCTGCTCCGTTCTCCTCTCTGCTTGTCCCTCATTATCAATGATTTTTCTTTTTATTGAGACAACATTGGTTTATAACACTGTGTAAATTTCAGGTGTACATCATTATGTTTCTTCTGTATAGCCTACATTTTGTTCACCACCAAAAGTCTAGTTGCCATTCATCACGTTGAAATGTGCCCGTTTACCACTTTTGCCCTCCTCCTACCCTCTTCCACTGTGGTAACTGCCAATCTATTCTCTGTATCTATGTGTTTGATTGTTGTTCTTGTTTTATCTTCCAGATGTGAATGAAATTATACAGTACTTGGCTTTCCCCATCTGATTTATTTCACTTAGCATATTACCCTCAAGGTCCATCCATGTTGTCACAATTGGTACAACTTTGTCTTTTTTATGGTTGAGTAGTGTTCCATTGTGTATATATACCACATCTTCCTTACCCACTCATCCATCAGTGGGCACTTAGGTTGTTTCCAAGCAACTCACTTCCTGCAGACTGGCTTTCTCCACATGTGGGAAAGTGTGAGTTCCTGAGCCTCGCATTGCTCAGCAACTAATGGAAGAGAAGTGTTGGTTATAACCATAGAATGTAAAATTAAACCAAAACCAAAAAAAAGATACACAGGCACCTGGGAACACCCTCATTAATGCTCCAAAGGGGCTTGTGGGGAGTCAGAACCCAGGAGTAAGAACACCTTTGTGTACACATTTAGAATTTAAATTTTTAATGTTTCACTCAAGTTCTAAGAATCAAAATGTTAAGAGTTAAAGAAGTATTCATTAGAAGTATATGTTTGATGAGTATTCTGGGACAGAACAACTGTTAGTACATAAATATTGAATTCCACCTATAGGTTGAAAATTAAGAGTAATTTTTTTTTTTAGAAAATCTCCCCCATGATTGGAAAACACCAAAATGTAAATTCTTCATGAAAAAAATGAAGCTCACCGTCCTATATTTTGAAGGATACAATCAGTTTAAAAGGATTACAGGGGCAAAATGCACTAAATATATCCTAAGTTCAATAAAATTTTCTTCTTCAACTCAATGTATGTTATTCTACATTCCTTTAGAATTCATCTTCATTTAGATATCTGAATTAGTGTGAGTAAAAGAGACGTTTGTTATTCCAACTCCTCCAATTTCCCTTTCAGATCAAGAAAATAATATAATCATCTTTCATTCCCTTCAGACAGAGCAGTCTAACAAAGTAATGACGTGTCCTTAGTGACACCAAACTTAATGCAGTTGGCAGTACTTAAGGATGTAACTTTGACCCGCTGTGGCAAAGCTAATGAGTGATGCCTTGCTGGTGTTCAATGACGTCTTTTATCCACGATGCTTAGTCTGCCAGGGCATACCATGACCTATATAATTCTGCCCTTTGAAAGTAAATCAGCCTATGATTCAATTTAGAAAATCTGTGAGAAGCTCCATAAAAGTATATCTTGCCATTGTAATAGTGATCAATTGTATTTTAAAAACAATATTCAAGAAACAAATGAAAGGAACCAACTATGAGATATTTCTCTAAAAACTTGAGATCAAATTTCAAGGCATGGGTGTGTATTTCTCTAGATTAATTTTTGTAAGTATCTTTAAAAATATGCCATGAGAAAGGCTTTAGTGGATTTTTTTTTGGTCTATTAGCTCATTTCAAATCTTTTCCATATTTCAAATGATTATCATTTAGATATTGAGCTATACGGTAACTTCTCATATAGAGCTATCTTCTTACTCTTTGTAATGCATCTTTCTGAAACAAGGATAGATTTACATGAGCGTTGAATAGATTTTTTATTAAAGTCCTTGTCTCCATATATTTATTATCCATTTTTAATTTTTAAAAATCCTCCTTATAGTAAGCAAGGCTATCCATTAGAAAAACTCTTCAATACACACATTCTATAGCATTTCTCTTCAAATCCTGTCTCTCCAGGCTGTAGATCTGTGATCTTTTAGTATGGTTTCATGGATAGACCTCAGAGGGTTCATGAACACTCTGAAAATTTGAAGCAATAAGCATATGTTTCAACAAAAAAGTCCCTAATTTTCATCAGATTATAAAAATATTAGTGACCCCAAAATGTGGAGATAACTTTTTCACCAAAGAAGTGGGCTTTATTTTGATTTGTTCTATAGTAACATTTTTCAGACTCCCCAGAATTGTAATGTGGACCATTTCTAGAATTTTGCTAAATTCTTTTATTCTTAATACAAGGGCAAATTGATTGTGTACTCAGTAGTATCTTATAATCTATGATAGTCTTTTGGATAAAATGGCAGTGCTTTTATGACTCTTTCTTTACAACTATAACTGTTTACATATATTTATCTGTATTTACATAAGACTTTCTAATTAATTGAAACTTTTGGTTATTACCATGTACAATACATATGTATTAAAATCATAGCAGTTTACAATGGTAAGGAGTCTTAGTAGACATTGGTTTCTACCATCCATCCAAAGCATGAATCATCTTCACATCATCCTTGAGAAATGAGCAATTTTCAACCTCCATCTGGATGTTTCAAGTGACAAGGAACTCTCTACATTTTAAGTTGATTCAATACATTGTTGATAGTTCCTATTATTAGGAGGTTATTTCCTTTATAGAATCCGTGTTAAGAAATTTGAATTTTATCCTAAGAATGAAAGGAAACCATTAAAAGGTTTTAATCAGGAAAATAACATAGCCAGATTTATATTTTGAAATATGTACTCTGAAGTGTAGAGAATGAAATAGAGCTTTAAAAAAATCAGTTAAGAGGCTGTTACAGATACTTAGGGGGAAAAAATGATGGTAGTCTGAAGAAGATTGGCATGGAAATAGAAATTTTAGTTTTTCGGGAGGTAGAAAAAACAGTATTTAGTGCTTGGTTGGGTTTAGAGGGAAAGAGAGGTAAAAACAACACTCGGGTTTCAGAGTGGATAGTGGGACCTTTCAATGAGATAAGAACTTGGAAAGATAAGCAGATTTGCAGGATTATGCTGAATTTCTGGTGGCTTTGGAGCATCCAAGGAACTCAGACAAGAAATTCGGACTCAAGATGTGTATTTTCAGAATCACAAGAATAAAAATGTAATTAAAGTCATAAAAGTGGATGAGATTACAACTTACTAGTAAAAAGACAAATAACCCAATTTAAAAATGGCCAAAGGATGTGAATAAACATATCTTCAAAGATAAAATGCAACTGACCAATAGGAACATGAAAAGTCGTTCAACATCATTAACCATCAGGGAAATGCAAATCAAAACAACAACAAGATACCACTTCACACTCATTAGCATGGTTATAACCAAAAAGAATGGCTAATAACAAGTGTTGGTAAGAATGTGGAGAAATTGTAGCCCTCAAACACTGCGGGGAAAATCGTGTAGCCTCTCTAAGTTTGGCAGTTCCTCAAAAAGTTAAACACAGATTTGCCATATGGCCTAGCAATTCCACTCTGGATATACATTGAAGAGAAATACAAAAATATGTCCACATGAAAACTTGTACACAAATGTTCCTAGCAGCATTATTCATAATAGACAAAAAGTGGAAACAACTTAATGTCCATCAACTGATGAATGGATAAATAAAATGTGGTACATCATTGCAATGGAATATTATTCAGCAATAAAAAGGGATGAAGTACTGATACATACTACAACATAGATGAACCTTGAAAACATTATGCTAAGTGAAAAGAGACAGTCACAAAGGACCACATATTACGTGATTCCATTTATATGAAATGTCCAGAATAGGCAAATTTATAGGAACAGAAAGTAGGTTGATAGCTGGTTATAGAGATGAGGAGAGAGGAAATGAAGAGCGGCTCCTAATGGGTACAGAGTTTCTTTTGGAAGTGATGAAAATGTTTTGAAATGGATTATGGTGATGGTTGCACCATGCTGTGAATATACTGAAAACTACTGGACTAGACACTTTAAGTGGATGAATTGTACAATCTGTGAATTATATATCAATTTTTTTAAAAGTGGATGAAATTGCTCATAGACAATGTACAAAGTGGAAACAATGGGAAAGCTTAGGACAGACCACTGAAGAGCAATGATGTTTAAGAAATGGAAAGAAGAGGAGCCCACGATGGAGACTAAGCAGAGTAGGTTAAAGGGCCAAAGGGAAAAGTAGCTGTCAGTGGTGTGCTGAAGCCAGTTCCTGGGAAGGCCAATTGTTAAATACTCAAGAACAGTGTGAGTATTTAAGGCCATGGTGAAAATATTTACACCAAAAAAATTGGCAAAGCTACAAATCAGGTCTTTATTTTTCAGAAAGCCAGTTTACAGGCAAATCACTGGCTATTACTTAGGTGGTGCTGAAGTGCCAAACATTGTTTAAATCATTCTATATACATTCACTCATTGAATCCTCACACCCACCTTAAGAGACTGGTACCATCGTTATTCCCATTTTAACTACAAGGAAACTGAATCCCAAAGATATTGAGTGGCTTGCCCAAGGTCATGCAGCTGATTAGTGTCAGAGCCAAGAGTTGAGTCCAGACAGTCTGGCTCCAGAGACCTGAGAAACAGGGAGAGGGCAGTGTCTTGGATGCCAAGGGATGACAGTGCTTCCAGAAAAGAGTAGTCGTCACTAGTGCCAAATGCTGCTTAAAGGTCAAATAATTAAATAAAAGTCATAAGCGTTCACCGGATTTAGCAAAAATTGAGTCATTGGTGACCCTGGCATTTTCAGTGGAATGAAAAGGTATACATGTCAGTTAAAAGAGAAAAGATGAAGGATTAGAAAATTGTGTTGCCTCTTCAATGACTTCTTTCAGCAATCTTAGGAATTCTCAGCATTCCCTGAATGCACAGTCAAGAAAGCCCACAGTAACACTAGGAAGTCACTATTATTGGAAAAAAACTAAAATGAGTGGAGAGAAAAACAGTTTACAAACTTCTAATTTTCATGAGCAATGCACTTACAATGAGGAAGCAGCAAGTATTATAGACACAGGTAAACAATTTGAATACACATTTGAAATCATGACTATCATGTCTTTAAAATGAGATTTACCGAATGTCTCTAAGAACAGATTTTATCCACTATCTTTGAAAAAAATCTGGTTATATCAATATATAGGTAGATAGAGATGTTTAATTTACTCATTTTTTGAAAGGAAAAGTATGTTAATACTTGTTTCTAATGTGTACCTGACCCCTTGCATTATATAAAGTCTTGTTCCAAAATTAAATAGAAATTTCCATGTGCCAACAATAGCAACCACAAATGAAAGAAAAACTTAATACCTACAGAAACGTATAAAATTAATTATGTCATATATTTACTTTTATATATATCAACAATGATGCTAAAACAAAGAAATCATAAGATCCTAGAACCGTGATAGGCAAAATTCTAGATATTATTTATGTGGCATGTACAAGCCCTTCAGCAGCCTTCAAATTTTTCACTTTGGTTTAGTAATACCACTATTGGAAATATACCCAAGAGAAAATAATCTGAAATGCCAAAAGTAAATTTTTGCCCGAAAAAATAGTAAAAATTTGCAGAAACACAAATATCCTGGATTTTTTCATTTGATCCACAAGATAATTCCTGCTTTTTTCCAGCCTGCTTCATGCAATGAGAGGCTAACCTGTTTAGACTGCATCAATGGACCCCTTCTACTCGGGTTTCCATTTGTGTCCAGCCCATGGGACTCACAGGCAGAGGAAGAGTCAGGAAGTGGGACAAGAGTAAAGCTGAGTATTTACTGTCATGAATCTCTGCTTTTCAGATCTCCAAGGATTGACTGGTTTTCTGTGCCCCTCTACCCAAGGCCTTAACTCCAGATAGGCAACTCAGTCATGCAGCTGCTCTCCCCAGTGTTCTTTCCCTCCACATGCGTTATTGCGAGTTCCAGAGTATTACACCATCTCTTTCTCGTTTCCCTAAATGCTGCCCATATCATTGCAAATTATGCCTCTATAAAAACCTTCTGGTGAGGATACAGAGCAACAGGAGCTCCCCTTCATTGCTGGTGGGATGCAAAATGGTATAGCCACTTTAGAAGACAGTGTGGGAGTTGCATACAAAAGTAAATATAATCTTACCATACTTTCTAGCAATCACACTCCTAGGTATTTACTCCACTGATTTTATGTCTAGAGAAAAACCTGCACATGACTGTTATAGCAGCTCTATTTATATTCACCAAAATCTGGAAGCAGTCCAGATGTCTTTTGATAGAGAGATAAACACACTATGGTACTTTCTTACAAGGGAATGTTATTCATCAATAAAAAGAAATGAACTATCAAGCCTCAAAAAACCTGGAGGAACTTTAAGTGCATACTGCCTAAGTGAGAGAAGCCAATCTGCAGAGGATACATACTGTATGATTTCAATTATATGACTATTTAATATTCTGGAAAGGACAAAACTATATAGAGAAAAACATGACAAGTGGTTGCCAGGGTTTTGATGTGTAAGAGGGTTGCATAGCTGAATCACAGAAGGTTTTAGGACAGTGGAACTATTCTCTATGGTACTGTAATGGTGGGGACGTTATATTATGCATTTGTCAAGACATATAGAACTTTACAGCACAAAGAGCAAACCTTAATGTATGCACATTTTAAACATTAGTTCAGATGTCAGGGGATCCCAGGATGGAATGCAGACTGTGACAAGAGAATCTAACTACATTACACATGAATGAAACAACCTCTTTGAAAAAGGTAGGGGAGAAAGATGCCCACCTAAGTAACTTTGGAAATGAGTATAATCTGTAAGACTAAAGGCAAAAAGGATTTCACGTAAGCACTGTAATCTATTTGATAAAGTTGTTTCCTACAGGAATAAAGGTTAGCAATTCTGATACTACTCTTTATACATCCTGGAATTTAACAATTAAATAAACGGTTAGTGGATGGCAGGAGCTAGGTTTCTCACCGTTGGAGTGAAAATTTACAGATAGGTGAGGGGAGTAGTCTAGAATAATCCATGTGGTAATGGATGTCTTAGGATCAATAAAGAAACAACCTGAACAATGGAAAACAAAGAAGATAACCTATTATCAATGAAACCGGGGAAAAGCCATAAATCCAAAGCCCAGAATTTGAGGACAAGAAAATCCTGACTGATCCTATAGAGAGGAAAGAAGGAGAAAATTAATCAGCTTTGGACTAGTGGTTTGGAGTCAACTAAAGTGAAGTAATAAACTATAGGGAACTAAAGAGAAGACATCACATGTATGAGCTTCTCAAGAAACCATGGGACAGAAGGATCCACCAGCTAGTCGGTGCCTATTGTGGCTGACATCATCTTTATAGTACTCTCTGCTGTCAACTGGACCATGGCCAACTTCATCAATCGGTCCCCCAGATGTGCCCAAGTTAAACATCATGGTTCAGGATCAGGAACCATGTTTGTTATTAAATGGTAAGTTTTATTGCTAATTTTTGAAACAAATGTAGCAACTCTTCAAAGATGAAATACAAACTTACTGGCTGCTATGTGGATAATTTAATGGAAGATGTAGTCCTGGTAAAAATTGATGGCAATAAAACTGAGTTGTTAGTCGATGAGATGAGGAAGTGAAGAGTTTTTGAGTGTTGCAAGTTCATGACTGTGCACCACAGCTCTATTGTACCTTCTGTAATGGACTATGTTATAAATTTATACAGGAAAAAGCATTGGCTCAAAAATGTGTCTACAACTCAGCCATTTTCAGGCTAATTGCTCATCAGTTTGTTAAAATCCATTCCATCCATGCATACAATGGGTTCCCAAATCTAATTCCCACAGAATTTACAGATAAAGACATTAACAAAATGTTCCTGGGGCCGACCCCGTGGCTGAGTGGTTAAGTTCTCATGCTCCACTTCGGTGGCCCAGGGTTTCGCCGGTTCAGATCCTGGGCACGGATGTGGCACTGCTCATCAAGCCATGCTGAGGCAGGGCCCCACATGCTGCAACTAGAAGGACCCACAACTAAAAGAAAAATATACAGCTATGGGGAGAAAAAGGAAAAATAAAATCTCTAAAATAAAGTTCCTAAGTAATATACCAAACCTTCAGGTTCTTCAGGAGGAGATGACTTGTTTGAAGGAGATTCTTTCCAACCTGAGAGCAACAGTTGTGCTTTGCCATAATGACCTACTGGGTGAGAATAGAATCTTCAATGAGAAACAGAGTGGCATACAGGTCATTGATTGTAATATTCTGAATGCAACTACCTGCTATGTGATATTAGAAACCATTTCAATGAATTTGTAGATGTGAATGATGTAGGCTGTAGTCTCTATCCAGATAGAGAAGTCTCAGGCCAGTGGCTGCATTCTTACCTTCAAGACTGCAAAGAACATAAGGGCTTTGAGACAGAAGGTACTGAAAAGGAGGTAGACATATACTCTTCATCCAAGTCAGTCAGTTTGCATTGGCTTCCCATCTCTTTGGGGATTGTGGGTTCTAAATCAAGCCAAATACTCCACTACTCCACTAGTGAGTTTGATTTCCTTGGATATGAAACTGTTCATTTTAACTAGTACTTCAAAATGAAGCCTGCTGTTACTGCATTAAAAGTGCTGAAGTAAGGAGGAGATTTAATTATTCTCAGGTAGGTGAGCATTCCTAGTATATCTTTTCTTAAGAAATTCTAAAAAGCCAGTATCAGTTGGTATTCTACTATTCAGTTTGGTTACCTTACTTTACCAATTATGCCTCTAAACAATCAATCTATTTCTTTCAAGTATGTTGAATGACGTCAAGGAATACACATGCTACTATTAGTACAGGAAGGAATAGAAATTTATTAAATCTACAAAAAGTTATAAAGATGTCAGTTTAATCCTTTCTTTGATATCTTTGAATTTAATCTGTTTTGTGTGAATTATTATAAACTCAATGTGATTTTATGACTGCTTTCATCTCTTTTATCTGTTTGTTGAGTGTAAACAATGAGAATGTTCCAAAGCAATTTTTTAAGCTTTAATAGATTAATTTTAGTAAACGTTCTAGGTGTTCAGTGTAAATATTTTAATCTAAATGCTCTGTAAGAAAAATGAATCATTTACTCTTGAACTGTCAGTCTCTTACACAGATAACGTAGTATGTTCAAATAAAAATATCTGTTTGGGAGGGTGAAATACGTTTACATTCTATGTTGGTGGTACATCTTTTTGAACTGAATATTGGACAGGATTTATTTTAAGGGAATATATCTTAGAATTAAATTCCCCTTTCCCTGCAGAGTCTAGCAGTGGAAATATCAATATTTACTACATAATCCTAGAATAGATATGGTTATTTACTGATTTCAAAATCTGTATTAACGTCTTTGTGTACTAAATATGGTCATTTAAGTTACAAATTTCAGTTTTTAAAATTTTACTATGTCAAACTCTTTCTATTCAAAAATCTTTTTGCACATTGATCTACTCTAGATCTTGTTTGTTATTAAATGATAAGTTTTATTGCTAATTTTTGAAACAAATGTAGCAAGTTTATCATGCCTGGGCACAAATAAATATCATTTAGATTAATTCTTTTTCACTTCTCCGATTTCATTCCTTACATTTTGGTTTCATGCTTTAGTTTGATTCCATATCTTTAGAGTGATAGTCAGTGATTACTTGATACATGTAAGGTCAGAGAAACATATTGAGGTGGTTAAAAGAATTAAATGAGGAACATTTAGTACATTGATCTTGTATACTTAAAATCTAATATAACAAAATGTGAATTAAACAGAAATATTCATGATAGAAGAGCTTCTGTTTTGTTTGTTCTTAAGAGTATTTTTTATTTTGTTTGGGATGAGAAGGGAGCAATTATTATACTGAAGGAAGTCAGACCTTTGGGGTAGAAAAATAGACATCAAGTTTCTAAAATTGCTCCCTAAAGTTCAGTAGTCATAGTTAATGTTAGTTTAGTAGTCATAGTTAATGTTAGTTTGAAAATTAGTCTGACTAGCTTTGCACTTTGGTTACGCAAGTGCTATGCACAAAGCTGGCTTAATGGATCTGCATATTCAGAATATGCAGCCACAAATTTATTCCCTGAGAAATCTTCTGGGGAGTTTGATGTATTATTCCAAATGACTTATATTCTCAGAGAAGTGCTTTAAAATACTTGTATTATTTCAAGATGTTTAAAGCTAATAATTTAAGTAGAAACCATTAAAGTCCGCTTTAAATGGTAAATTCTAGCTAGGTAAATAGAATCTTAAAATCTGTTTGTATCTATAACAGTGTTAGACCAAGATTTGTTTTCTACTTCCTCGGTGTTATGAATGTTCGCTTTTGTTTCCTTAAACTGTATTAGTACAGCATCAATAGAATTTCACCTAGTTGATTAAGCGAATGAAATCAAACAATTAATTTTTATAGTGTTAAGGTGAACTTGGAAAAGTGTTTTTGGTGGAATTTTCATCTATGATTGGAACGTTTTTATAGAATGTGAAGAATATGTAATATTCTTGATTTTTTTGCTTAACAACCTCTTAAAGTACAACAGTATATATCTTGGAAAACTGTGGGACGAGAGAAGATCATTTCTCTACTTTATTCCATATTCTTACTTCAAATCATTTTGAACAGAGATTCACTGGGCCATTGCTGGTGGACTGTGCACAGGCGCCAGCTGTGATGCTACTGTAGGCTTTTTCAGAGAGATTTGTGTAGAAGTGAATAACAGGGAAAAAGGGCTCTCACTCTAGCACTGGGAGTATGCAGTGGATACTAGGAACAAGTGCGATGTTTAAGATACTGCCTCACTCTTTGGTGAGATTCTGGGTGTTTCCTACGCTGAGATGCTCTTACTTCCTGACAGGTTTGGGATCATGGGACAGGTTAGTAATAGGGTTCAGAATTGTTTCTCTTTATATTTACCCTTTAAGAGATTCTAAAAGAAGGTAAATCTCAAGAGTGTCTTAAAAATATCCCTCTAATTTGTCTTGTGGCTTGCTGAGATGTCTGTTGCCTTTTTATGTTAAGCTAAGGAACTTGAATACTTTACCTAAGCCCAATTTGTAAATATGAAAATGGTTGTTAGACGTAGTTTTCTTGTATAATCAATGTTAGTCAATAGACCATAGTGGCCTGGATGCTTTTATAAGCAAAATTCAACAATTTTTTTTCTCTTTTTAACTTACATACTTGTATGATACTTGATTTTTTCCCCCTTCTAATCCCATACTTCCACCATTTTCTACAAATCAAAGAGATGTGGAACATGATCATCTGAGATCATTATGAGCACAAAACTAATCAGCTAGATCTGCCTTGAAAGTATGTAAAACAGTGTAAATAAAAATTTGTAAATTAGTGTGAATTTTATCTTGCATACGAGAGTGCGTGCTGTATCATATTCTCTTTCCGTTTGTAGAAATTCTTCTGTCAGGAAATGATCCAGCTCTTTAGTTTTCGAATGAAAATAGCCAACAGTTCTGACTGCATGGTGGAACTACACAGAGGAACTAGACACACAGGTTAACATTGTTTAAGTTAATGTCGGTGCTTGTTTATATAGGCTTTCAGTGCCTAAAATGACTTTGCCTCTTCAGTTGGCCATTCGTTTTTGTGAGGTTAGAGTCCTGGAAGCAGTTGATTAATACGCTGTTATGTTAATAGAGCTCCATTCTTTTATTGTTGTTTGTTTTTTGAGGAAGATTGTCACTGAGCTAACATCTGTGCCAATCTTCTTCTATTTTATGTGGGATGCCTCCACAGCATGGCTAGACAAGCAGTGCTAGGTCTGTGCCTGGGATCCAAACCCGTGAACTCAGGCCACCAAAGGGGAACTGGAACTTAACTACTACGCCACCAGGCCGGCCCCAAGAGTTCCATTCTTTGAGTCATGATTCTAAGCTAAAACAATTTAAAAATATAACAATGATTACAAACTGAACTATTACTCTTGCCTACTTTCAGAGTTATTAACCTTTTTCTATCCAAAAAAAAAAAGCCTTGAAATTATACATATCTCACTGTGAATCTAAACCCCATGTATACAACAGATATGATAAATAGTAGCTCTTAGTTCAGCTTAAGCATATCTCAGTTGGCTTCTCTAAATAAAGATCATTATGAGATTGTATGAGACAGAGAAGACATAAGTAATCTTTTAACTACAGCTATTTCCATTTTTGTTGAATTAAAATATTTATATTAACTTCATAAATATATGTTAATAAATCTTCCAGATTTAAAGAAAACAAAGTTTCCCCAAATACTTTCAATTTAAAGTTAGAAACCTCTACTTTAAAAGAGGTTTTATTCTTACAGACTTTTTTCTTAAATTACATGCAAGGCTTCAGTACCATTTTATGAATTCCTTACTTTGTAATATAAATAAGAATACTATCTAATAGTTTGATTTTCTGCTTTAAATTACTTTTAATAAGCGTTATATACTGCATTCCAAAGTGATAGAGACTTAAGCTTTTAATATTAGTCAGTCATAGAGAGAGTTAGCAAAGTTTTATGCTGGGATGAGAATTTTGTTATTGGCAGTGACTTGCACTACTTCACAGCAAAGAAGGCAAGTGCTGGTAATTATTATGCAGAGAGGAAAAAAGAATTACAAATATGTGGTAAAGCAGCTTTACCTCTGTATCCAAATGGATTTGCTCTAATTTGTCTTCTTTAGTCCTCTAGAATTTAGAATGTTCTCACTGGGGACATATTAAGGTAATATATTTTATTTGTTTGTTTTGTTTTTATTTCTTTTTTTTAAAGTCAGTTATGTTGAACCACTTTTTTCATTTTCTGTTTCATACTACTTCTGTGATTATAGTGTTATGTCTTGTGTTTGATATCTTTGGACAGAAAAGTATATCCATTATTTTAAATTAATTTTGCTGTGTCTTTGAAGTTCAGTCTATAAATGTGTTACTAAAAAAGAAATTACTTGGGTATGCATTACTTGAAAACTGAAATTAATAACATACATTATAAGATGACGTAGATTTTTATGAACAGATTTTTTTACACTAAAAATTTTTGTTTCTGGTTCATAATTTGAAAAGGATGAAAGATTTGTACTGTTTGGATGGAAAAAATGAGAGTGGATGTAGAAAATAACCTTTTATGTTAGAGACATTCAGAATTCAAATTGTTAGCAGGTTTCTGTCCTGAAATCTGCTTTCTTTTCTTTCCTATTCTCAATGGCCTTATTATACCATTGATATTATGAAACAGCAGGGTTAAAATATCACTATACTTGTGTTCGTTACGAATCCGATAGCTTTTCTAGTTATGAAAAAATTGCTCGCTAAAATATTCTTCTAATCCCTATTAGATGTGGTCATCTTTTTGTTTACATCTTACCCATTAACGGTGTTATGAATACTATTAACCGCTTTGATAAAACACTGATGAAATGTTTTAAAAATTAATAACTAACATAAACTATGTTCTATGGGTGGTTGTGATGTGTCAAAATTATTATCTTCGCCACAGATAAAGCAGTACTAAAAAAGAAAAATCCATAACCTTAAATACTTACCTTAATAAGCAACAAAGAATAGAAAATAAACAAATTAAACTCAAAAGGTTAGAGGGCTGACCCCTTGGCCCAGTGATTAAGTTCACGTGCTCCGCTTTGGTGGCCCGGGGTTTGCTCATTCGGATCCTGGGCGCTGACATGGCACCCCTCATCAGGCCATGCTGAGGTGGCGTCCCACATACCACAGCTAGAAGGACACACAACTAAAATATACAACTATGTACTGGGGGGATTTGGGGAGAAGAAAGCAGAAAAAAATAATGAGATTGGCAACAGTTGTTAGCTCAGGTGCCAATCTTAAAAAATAAAAAAGTCAAAAGGTTAGAAAAAGAATAAAATAAACAAGAAAAGGACAGGAATTAGAAAACCAAATCGAGAAAAACAGCTAATGCATATTTCTAAGAACTGATTTCTTAGGGGAGAAAAGTTAATAAAATAAACTATTAAATAATCTAATCAAGAAAAGAGGGCACATAAGGCACAAATTAAAAAGACAAAGATATCAAAAACCACAGATATAAACAAAATTACAAAATCATTGAAAAATTATTTTCTCAATTCTAAGAAAATAAATTTGAAAACCTGCCTGCAAGATTAATTTTCTGGAAAAATATAAATTACCAAGATTAATTCCAGAAAGATAAAAAATCTAAACAGATGAGTTACCATTAAAAATAGAGAAAACTGGGCCAGCCTGGTGGTGCAGCAGTTAAGTTTGCACATTCCACTTCAGTGGCTCAGGGTTTGCTGGTTTTGATCCTGGGTGCGGACATGGCACCGCTTGTCAAGCCATGCTGAGGCTGGCTTCCCAGAGATAAAGTAGAGGGAGATGAGCACAGATGTTAGCTCAGGGCTAATCTTCCTCAAAAAAAAAAAAAAAAAACAAAACTAGAGAAAACTGTTAAACAGCAAACATTCTTCCAAATAGAGCAATATAATTAAATAATTTCACAGTGGAATTTTACCAAATATTTAAAAAATTAAAATCCTGATGTTCTTGCAGTATTCCAGAGCATAGAAGAAGGATATTTTTTAGATTAATCTTATAATCTGATGTGATTCTAAACACCATCATGGGAGCCAGCCCAGTGGGGTAGGGGTTAACTTTGTGCAGTCACACTTCAGCAGCTCACTGGTTCACTGGTTTGGATTGCTGGCATAGACCTACACATTGCTCATTAAGCCATGCTGTGGTGGCATCCCACATACAAAATAGAGGAAGACTGACACAGATGTTAGCTCAGTGACAATCTTCCTCAAGCAAAAAGAGGAAGATTGGCAACAGATGTTAGCTCAGGGCCAATCTTCCTCACCAAAAAAATAAATAAATGAATAGCCATCATGATCACATAAGAAAATTCTTAATGACACTCACTTATAACTATTGAAGGAAAATTCTAAATAAAATATTAGCAAATATATCCCATCAGGAATTCAAGAATGATTCACTATAAAAAAATCTTATAGCTCATCACAGTAGTTGATTAAAAGAGAAAATCATATTATCAGCTCCACAGATGCTGAAAAAGGGTTTGATAAATTCAATACCCATTCTTGTTAAAAAAAAAAAAATACACAGGTTTTAATAGGAACAAATGGATACTTTCCTAAATATGATAATGTTGGCCAGTATCTTGCTCAATAGAAAAACTATCCAATTAAAGTTAGGAACAAGACAAAGATCTCCACTATCACTATAGTACACGACAAGGCAAGAAACAAGGAAAGATATAATCAGCATAAATATTTGGGGGGAAACTGATAAAATTATCATTTCTGTAGATAATACAATTACACACCTAGAAAATTACAAAGATTCTCCTAAGAAAACTTTTCCAGATGAAGAGACAATTTGGTACAGTGGTGGAGGGAAAACTGCCTGTACGTACATAAACAACCTCCAATTGAAAGATATAAAGTAGATTAAAATACCCCATATTAAATAACAGCACAAAAAAATACCTAGGAAAATAATTAGCAAGAAAAACAGAAAATCTATATGAAGAAAACTTCATAATATAAAGGACAAAAGAAAATGAAAATGAGAACTCATGGAAAGTCAAATCACATTCTTGACTCAGAAGGCCAAATATCATGTAATAATATGAAGGCTTCTAACTTAATAACTTAACATGCTCTCAATAAGAAATGCCAACATGATTCTTATGGAAAGTGTGCAAGGTGATTATGATGCTCATATAAAAACAAACAAGCAAAAATAGCCAAATATTGAACTACATTATGACCCTAACAGATATTAAAATACACTGTAAGGTGCTACAATTAAAATGGAGCAGTGATGTAAGCTGGTGATGCAGGCATAGACGGAACAATGGAGGAGAACTAACAGTCCAGATATGGATCCAAATGTATAGAGAAGTTTAGCAAATGCTAAACTGGCCTCCTAAATCAGTGAGCTATTCAGCAAATGGTGTTTGGACAATTGAGGGTCCATCTAAAATAAAATATTAACTTGGATTGCAATTTCACATGCATCACCAAAATAATTACCAGGCTGATGAAAGATTTAAATGAATGAAATATAAAACCATAAAAACAGAAGAAACAAATGGGAGAATCTTTTTAGCCTCAGAGTGGGGAAGGCTTTTCTAGATATACCACAAAGCCCCAGAAGCCATAAAAAAAAAATCACTCATTTCAAGGACATGAAAACCAGTGATTTCTGCATAGGAGAAAAAAGACAAAACAGCAAAAAGATAAACAACAAACTGGAAGGACAAGCTTAGAAAACAAATTTATAGATGGTCATTCTAAGAGCTCATACAAATTGAAGAAAAAAAGCCAACATCCGATAGAGAAAATGGTCAAAATATATTGGAAAATAGTTTACAGAAAGAGAATTACAAGGACCATTAAGTATGTAAAAAGATGTTTAATTTCACTTATAATAAGAAAAAATAAAATTTAAACTACATTGAAATACATATAGAGCATATTTCTGGAATGTACACAAGAAATAGTGGTTGCCTCTGGGAAAGGGCATGTATAAATTCAGTGCTGACATTTTAAAAATACGCAGTTTTCATAGAATATCCTATTGTGTTTCTTGTACTTTGTACCATACATACATAGCAAGTATTCAAACAATAAGCGAAATTAATTTTTAAAAGATAAGAAAAAATACTTAATGAAAAGAAACCAAATTTTGAAATGATATGTACAGAGTTATGTTGAGAACACAAAATGATGCTATTGTTCATGAATACATGCATATGTGGTGAATATTTCAAAAATGGGTGCAGAAAGGACCCAAACGATCTCCAGAACAGAGTTGCCTCCATACAGAGAAAGCAGGAAAGGAGCTGAGCACAAAACTAAAGAGGTCTTCCAATTCATCTATAATTTTTTTAATCTAAAGCAAATGTTAATATTCTTAATTCTGAGTGGTAGGTACATGAGGACATGCTAATTTCTCTACTTTTTTTTATATTTGAGATAGTTCATAATTTAAAAAGAAAAAGAAAGGCTGCAGACCCTAATCAGAAAATCAGTGTTACGGAAGTCTGTCAAAGTACACTGAGAGAAAATGATATTTATTGAACATCATTTAAAGACAATAGAATCCATCCACTCCCATATGTACTTTAAATTCAATCTTTAGATCAAATTGTATCAGCAGATGTCTTGTTACATACTTGGAGCCAGTTGCTTAGTCCCTCGCGGAGTCTATATTAATGCTGATATTGTTGCTGTAAAATATTGTGATGGAGACTGTCTGCTACATCCTCACTGTATCCCCTCATGAGAAATTTCCTTCTAGATTTTTCCTTCCAGGAAAAGCTCTGCTTCCCCTGAGGAACTTGTGCATAATTCTTTCCACATAAGAAACATCAATTATGTGTCACTTTTTCTTTTGGTTACTTTGAAGCTCCTGGTTAGATCTGAAGCCCAACTCAACAATACTGTATTTTATTATTATGATTCATACTATTTTTTGTCTGTCCCAATTTTCTATTTGTATTTCACTATCATATATCCTTGAGTCATTACTATGAGCCACCTCCTATGTACTATTAACATTCCAAAAGGCAAGATATTCATAGATGCAGGTAACACACCAAATGATCTCATCTGATCCTCAGAAATGCCCTTGTTGGGTAGATGGGATCACCATTATGGCCTCATTTTATGGAAGAAAACATTCTAGATAAGCTCAGAGAAAGTACATTTTCTCTTGTGATTTCAGCCGCAGGTCCTTGTCAGAGTCCAGTTTTTATTGATTGAGCATTGTATATAGGTAGATTCTCCAGTTAGAAAGCAAGGGAAAAAAATACCATAACACACACACACATATATTCCTTTATGCAATTATATGCATAATATGCTTTTTTGGCATTATTTCTGGGATAAAAAATTTTTAATTTAATATTTAGGCATTAAATATGTTTACATTGAATTGACTAATTTATGAAATTTGTATGTGCCTTTACACAAACTGTTCTTTTTCTTGAAGTGTGCTTCCTCTCCTCTCCAGGCAAATGTCTACAGGTGCTTTGTAACTTTTCCTCCTGGTCCCAGGCAACCCCTCTTATAGGCTCCCACATTACCGTGGTCACCCCTCAGTCACAGCACTAGGTTATATTTGTTCCTTTTATGGAGATGCGTTAATGACAAATGGATAAAGTTAAGCATTCCCAATTATTATTTTTATATAATATATTTATTCCTTGTCCATAATGTTTTTCCTTCTAATAGAGAGCTAGACTCGATTATTAAGTGTTCTCAAAGTTTCTGTTGAACTCTGCAGTCCAGGATGTTGAGAGGATCTCTTTTCTCACTGATCTATCTCAAACACATAGAACCACAGAGTAAGCACTCAATAAATATTTGCTAAGTTAACAAATGTTGATGTGGAAGTGGGTTAATACTTCTTGATTCATCTTGAACAAACACCATTTCCCAAACATTTGAAATACTTTCCTATTGAGTGGAACCCCTTTGCTCATGAAAAATTTTAAAGCTTACTGCTCTTTATACATAAAATGAATAATTGGATTTATGTCTGATGTTGAGTAATGTAATTGTGATTTACATACTTGAGTGTTCACAAGTTAAATTCTTGGAATAAATAACTTGATAAAACACTGCTTGATTACTTTCATATGTGTTTGCAGTACTATTTCTTTCAACCAACAAATATTTATTGAGCCTGATCTGAGTCAGGTACTGTTCTAGGAGTCGCATAATTAGTAGTCGGCAGAAGGGTTAAGGGCACAGACTCTGGGAAAGTAATGTCTGATTCTAACCTTGGCTCTGTCATTAACTAGCTGTGTATCCTGGGACAAGTTAATTAAGTTCTCTATACCTCAGTTTGCTCATCTGAAAAATGGGAATAAAAATAGAATTGACCTCTTAGAATTGTAATGAAGTTTAAGTGAGCTCATCTCTACAGAGTCCTTGGAAGAGTACCTGGCAAATAGTATGTACTATATACAAGCTTATTAAATAGAATGTTAAAAATCAAATCTCTGCTATCATGTAGCTTACAGCATAGTGGGGATGAGACGGCAGAGAAAGACAATAAATGATTAAGTGAAGAAATATACAATTTGTCAGATGATGATAAATATAATAAAGTGGGGAGAAGGAGAGTGATAGAGTGGGCCTAGGATTGCTTTTTTTGGTGGAGTGGACAGAAGAGGCCTCTCTGACAAGATAAGAGATGAATAAAGCGAAAGAGTGAGCCATGTGGAGGTTAAGAACAATGACCCTTAAACATTTATAATATCCATTCTTTGAACGTCATTATTAGTCATGCTCTCAGTCTTATTTTTATGTGGTAGAATATATCATTATAGGAGAAATATTCATTATGATGCTTTGCCCAAGATATAAATATAGACATTAATTTGAAAACTCTAGAAACAATCACTCCAACATCTGTTCTCAGATTTGTATTGTCTTAAAGGTCAGGTATAAATGCAGCCATATACTTCTGTTCCATAAATGCCAGAGATGTTACATTACCATAATTACATACTGCTGTCAGGGAACCAAACCCATGGCTTCATTTTTGAGGTGTTATGTTCTTTAGAGCTCTTGAAAAAAATACATATTTTTTCCTATCATTCTAGACTCCTTTTGTTTCTGAATAAATACTAGAAATAGACTTCTTTCCTACACAGTAACACCCACCAGTAGTCTCAAGTTCAACAAATGCTGACAGATCGAGTATCTCCAGCTCCTGGAAGTAAGTAGGTGCTGTTGCCATCACGCTGACCCAGTCAGGATCCAGGGCTCCCTACTGGCTGAAAGAGCCATTTGGGAAAGAAGTGATTTAGTCTCAAGGAGATTAAAACTCACCTTCTCTCCCGTTTTATTTTTCTATTTTGCAAATTAATACTTAAGAATTTTAATAGAGAGATTGTGGAGTGTGGCAGAATTAAAAGGAAAAAGGGGAAAATTGAGAAAAGTAAATAGAAAATTTCTTTTTATATCAGCTAAATATTTATCCTCTGAACCAGGGTTTCTCATCTTCAGCACTGTTGACATTTTGAGCTCTGTAATCCTTTGTTGTAGGGAGCCGTCCTCTGCATTGTAGGATGTTTAGCAGCATCTTGGGCCTTTACACTAGATGCCAGCATCCCTCCCTCCTCCCCTCCTCCCCATCCACGTGACAACCAAAAATGTCTCCAGACATTGCCAGATGTCCCATTGGAGGAAAATTGTCTCCACTTTCGAACCACTGCTTTAAACTTACCATTATAGCACTTTTAAATAAATTATAAATAATTTAAACATAATCAAATGTATGTATTAGAATTATCTCAAAGAATATTAGGCCAGTAGATCTTAATTAACGAAACAGTAGATCTCAAACTTTTTCCTCAAATTTTAATTTCCATCTTTCCCTTCCACAGTTAGATCCCCAAATCCCTGTGTCCCAAGATAAATAACAAAAAGAAAGTCCATTACAAGCAATAAACAGCTGGACTCTCACCATGACTCTTGTTTTGATCAATTCTAATATGAAAGTAAAAGAAATTATGCATAAAGTAAGCATACAAAATATTTTAACTGATTTTAGTCAATGACATCAACTTCTACCAGCACCTTAATAAAAGCGTTTTTAAAATTACTAAATTGGGGGCTGGCCCGATGGCGCAGCGGTTAAGTACGCATGTTCCACTTCGGCGCCCCAGGGTTCACCAGTTCGGATCCCGGGTGCGGACAGGGCATTGCTTGGCAAGCCATGCTGTGGTAGACCTCCCACTATAAAGTAGAGGAAAATGGGCATGGATGTTAGCTCAGGGCCAGTCTTCCTCAAAAAAATAAAAATAAAATAAATAAAATAAAATTGCTAAGTTAAAAGATTTTCGTATCATGTACTATGAAACCTTGATAGTGATTTGTTTGAAGTGGTGGTGAACCGAAAGCTAGACTACATGTGAGCTGGGGAGTGGGGAGCCAAGGGCATGAATAGTTAGCCACTGACTCATACATACAAACTTCTCTTTCCAAGAAAAGGTAATAAATAAAAGTTAGGGAAACATAACAATACATCCATAAATATTGTGCATGTTCTCTGTGTTCTGTTCTCTTTCCTGTGGATCATAAAATCTGTTTGGAGGAACACGGACTGTGTCAACATAATCACACTCCTTAGACTAAGAGAAGTGTGAGGACACGGAAAAGCATTTCAGTAGCTCTGGGGAAAAAGCCCAAAAATTTAAGCCTCTGTCCTTTGCCCACGAGGCTGTCAAACCTCATGCAAAAGAGAGGCAGCAAAATGGAACTCTGTTTTCATAAAATTTGTTCTTGAGTTGACCTAACTCCATACCTCCCACACATCTCTTTTCACTCTCTGTCTAACCCCAGCTTGTGATTAGATCTTGCTGTTTATTTTAGCTTGAATCTTTCCAGCATCGATTTCCTGTGTGACCTACTTCTCCAATCTTCAGCCCACAACTTTGCCTCTTGTTCACCGTCATTCTTTCAACAAGTTCTGTATTATCTCAAATGAGGATCCAATGAAAGAGGGAAGAATGGTCTGTCCGGGAAGGTGAACATCAAATAATTACAATACAGGGTGATGAGTATTGAGAAAAGGAAATCATGGGTGTGCTCTTTGTTGGACTGTTCTGCCCAAAAAGATACATTATATATAGGTATATATATATACAGTTTACATGAGATATCATGGTGGCCCGAACTAGCGTGGTAGCTATAGGGCTAGAAATAAATAGACAAGTTTAAAGAATTAAGAGATATTTAGAGGATTGAGTCAATAGGAGTTTATGATTGACTGGATATGAGAATGAAGAAAAGCCGGGAGGACTTACTGATGAGTCCAAATTTTCTGCTTGGTTAAGACAGTGGATGGATGGTGGTGCCATTTACTGAGAGAGAAAGGACATGAAAGGAGAAGCACAATGCCCTTATTGACTTTGTTGTGCTTATGGAACTTCTAAGAGGAGATGTCCACAAGGCAGTTAGATGAATTGGGCTCAGGATAGGGGTTAGGATAGAAATATAGATTTGGGAATCATTAGCATATAGCTGAGAACTGAATCCATAGAATAGAATGAAGTAGACTAGAGAGAAGATACAAAATGAGAAGAAAAGAAAACTAAGAATAGACATAGAAGACACCAACTTTTAATGATATGCAAATAAAGACAAAACTGTGAAAATAGCTAATAATGGGTAGTCAACAGGGTAAGAAGAGGGGAGGTTAAAAAGTGATGTCCTTCAGGCTACAGGAGCAAAGCTTCTCCAGAATGATTCATGGTGTCAAATAAGTAAGATAAAGATTTTTAAAGTCACTAAAATTGTCAATGTGGAGCTAGAGAGCTTTCAGAGGCAAAGTAGAAACTAGGATTTCAGTGGATTGAGGAAAGAATCAAAGAGGAGAAGTGAGATGCACTGGTTGGTGCAAGAATCTTCTATAGGGAAAGAAGGCTAAAGATACAACTTAGTTCAAGAGAGATGCAGAATTGAGATAAGTTTTAATATAAAAGAGACTGGAAAATCTTTGCTGGTAGGATGGGGGGAACAGTACTGAGGGAGCATTAAACATTAAAGCTACCTACACCCCCAAACCTGCACCAGAAGGAAACAGGCTGCAAAGCTAGGCAGCCCTTTTACAGGCACATTCTCCGGCACCTTCATCAGATATGTGCAGAGAGGGCAATAGGAAAGGAAGAAACACACAGAGCAGAAAGCTGGGGTATGGAGGCAATAGATACTGGAGTCTACCCAAAGAGAAGAACCAATCTAACCAGGAAACTTACTCCTCAGGTCAGGCAATCTTCATAATGATTCCATCGTTGCTGTGGATCATTAACCGCCGTGTGTTTTCTCTTCTTGCTTTTCCTAAATGGGTAGTTTCTACTATAGCTTTGCTCTATATTGGGGAAGAGGGATGTTGAAAATGATGATCCAAAGCATCCTTGCATGTTCTGGCCAGATATGCCAGGAATGCAAAGTCCTGATTGTTCCTCCCAGGCCATTTCCTGGGGTTGTATTTTCAGCAAGCAACCTGAAGGGATAAAGTAATTTCTCCCTCTGGGACAAAGAGCTGGCTTGCTACAAAAGAGGTGGATTCCCCAAGCCCAGCATTCTTCAACTATGACAGAAGTCCACTGCATTCACCTTCTGACACCCTAGGGGCCCACCTGACCCCTCTGTCACCTCTACGGGATTTAGAGAGCAAGGGAACCAGTGCAGACAGGATGCTCCTGCTGCTTGCTATGCTGTGCGTAATAGAACTCTTTGTTTCCCACCCAGCATCAATAAAACAACAATAGGCTAACTTATAGACTTTTAAGAAGAGTAAAATCAAATCCCAGAGCTGACAGATATATGGTGAGACTTCTGTGGGGACTTGGGAGGAGGTGAATGTATTTTGAATGTGGGAGGAATGTAAAAACTATATGGCCACACAAAAATATGAATGTACTAACGTCACTGCATTGTACACTCAAAAATGGTTAAAATGGTAAATTTTATGCTATATATTTTTTACTGCAATAGAGAAATATTAAAAACACATATACATGCACACATATGGCCAGAGAGCAGACTGGTCATTTTAAAATATGATCATAGGTTTGTTGACAATCTCCTCTTCAAAAGGTGGAGCTCAATTTCCCTCGCCTTTAGTGTGGGCTGGACTAGTAGCTTGCTTCTAATGAATATAATATGATGGATGTGAAAGTGTGCAACGTAGAAGTTTAGGTCATAAACAGGGTTTGGCTTCCTCCTTGCTTTCTCTTGGATCCCTCATTATGAGGGAAAACAGCTGCCATGTTATGAAGACGTTCAAGCAGCCTTGTGGAGATGCCCCTGTGGCAAATGACTCGGGCCTCCTGCCAAGAGCCAAATGAGTGTGCCATCTTGAAAGTGGATCGCTCGGCCTTATGTATACTCATTAGAGCACAAAGAACCATATTTGAAACTGATGGAAAAGAGTGTGTGTACCACTTAGAGTTCTGGATTCTGAGCTGGATGTGAAAACTTGATGGGACTCTGGATTGTCTCCCTTGGGGAGAGGACAAAGGTGTTCTAGGAGTGAAACTAAGCGTACATTTAGATACTTAATCAGAAGAACTACATATCCTCCAGTACCCATGTTCTGCCTCTTCCTTTTAGTAATAGAAGCTGGTAACAGGCCTACCATCTAGAGACATTTCTGCTTCTCTCTCCATATAATCAGGTTCCAATCAATGAGATATGAGAGAGAGTGCTGTGTGCACCTTCTGAGGCATCGCATTAACTAAAAAGCCGCCTGCCCTAGACTGTCTCTTTCCCCCTCCAAAGATCAGGAGAATGTAGAGGGAGGTGGACCAGCCTAAACCAGCCAGACAAGGACAAATTATAGTGGGTGGCAAAGCAAGAAGGTAAAATATTGTATTCACAGAGGTTGACAGTGGATGAAACTCTTTTTTTGTTTGTTTTACTTACTAAGATGGATGTAGACAGAAGACGTGATCCAATCCTACTTGGACATTTTAAATAACTCAAAGGAACAGAACTCATGAACAAATAGCTAAAAAAGGAAATATTTTTCTGTATAGGTTAGGGTTCTACTTACTGCTATAACAAACAGACTCCAACACTCAACACTTCACACAATGAAAGTTTATTTCTTGTTCACATAACAGCCTGATCTCTGGGTGTTCCTGGTCAGGTAGCTTTTCTCCACACCGTCAGGGACACGGAGTCTTTTTCATCTTGCGTTCTCTTCTTCAACACCTAGTTTTCAAAGTTACTGTGGGGATCATTTCCGTTCCTGCCACCTGGAAGTGCAAAAAAAGCATGGAAGATTGTGTTGGAGAGGTTCCCGTGATTCAGCCAGGCCACAGAGCATAACATTTCCATTCACATTCCATTGGCAGAGCTGAGTCATATGGCCATAGATAACTGCAAGGGAAGCTGGAAACTGGTCATTCGAAGTGCCCAGGGGGAAGAGGACAAGCTTGGCAACCAGCTAGCAATCTCTTCCACAAATGGAGCATAAAATAAAGGAAGCTGATTGAAACCCTGTAGGTTTGTATCTATCTCTTGAATCTAGACCTTTCATTCACTATTGCAGCATGAATGTTCTGTATCCTCCATCCCCTTTAGTGACAGGCATTAAAAAAGCAGATGAGAAGACTTGTTTTTATTTTATCAAGCTTTAAAAATTCTTATAACATCTTTATAAAAATGTTGTGATCATTTTGCTATGTATTCCCCCCAACCCAAGTCCTTTTCTATCCCACATCACCAGTCAGCCCAAACCAGGTTTCACAGCCCTCAAAATTTAAACATATAGCACTATCCATGAAGCCATTGTATTAAGGTTACCAGATTTCATGATAATTCCAGGAAGTTTAAAACACCTAGTTCCTGTGCAGGGCATGAGGTAGGCATGTAAACAGCCCGTGTGATGTGATCAATGCCACAGTGGAATCATGTGCAAGGTGAAACAATAAGGTGGAAGAAGGAACTTCTAAATCAGACACAGAGAGACGAGAAGAATTCACAGATGAGGAAAGCGCTTTAGCTAAGTTTCAAAGGATGAATGTAGCTCACTAGGAAAGAGAGAAAGAATGTATGAAGGCATGGAAGCACAATCAGATCATAGCAGGCAGGGCAGTTTGGCTGGACCAAAGGGTAAACGAAGAAGAGAGAGTCAGGAGGCTATGTTCAGATTATGAAAACTGTATACATAGGCTACAGAGTTGTTTTTTGCCCTGTACTTAAGGGTGCTCTTAAAGGATATTAAGCTGCATAATTGCCTAAGCAGTTGGCATGCAGTGGCTGGGCTGGACAGTCTGAGACTGAAGACAGGAGGACTATACAGACAGTTCTTCAACTGTCTAATTGAGAGATCATGGTGAATTGCATTAAGGCAGTGGCAGAGAGGCTAAAGAGGAGGAAGAAACATGAGATATACTGAGTATGGAGAGTATGAGACATGGTAAAGAATTGGTGATAAGTATTAAGAAAGAGGACTTCTATGCTGAGTCCTGGGGGTCTGGCTTAGATTCCTAGGTACTGAGGGAACATAATAGAGGGAGCAGATATTCCTTTTTCAGAGGAGAGGAGGGGATATGATGACCTCCACATGTCTATGTTGAGTGTGAGGTGTCTATATTGAGTGGGAGGTGTCTCTAGGATTTTCAGGTGGAACTGTCCAGTGGGACATTTACAAAAAGGGTATGAAACTCAGTGAAACCATGATAAGGAACCCCAGGTAAGTGATAAAGTTACAGAACAGTCACTTGCGAGAATGGAATAAAAAGCAAAGTAGGACCATAAAAAGGATTTACAAGCAGATTAACAGCCTAACTAAGACTAAATAACATAAATGAGTCGTTATAAATCTGTTCAATATTTGATTACCCCTGCATCACCTCAGAGTCCAGGGCCTATGAGAAGATAGATGATTGAATAATCCATTGTTGGCAGTTCCTGAGCAAATGTAGAAGGCGGCAAGGGACCAAAGGTGCTAAAAGTGCCACATAACATGGATGAATGTGATATACCAGGGGGTCTCCATGGAGAAGGAACCAGTCAGGACGGGGTTGATGGCTTTGAAAAAAGCAAAGGAATCAAAGGACTGAGGAATCAGACACTGGGGAAGGGGATGAAAAAGTTGAACGTGCAGAAGATTATGGTTGCTATGGTCTGAATGTTTGTGTCTCCTGAAATTCATGCTGTAATGCTAACTCCCAAGCTGATGGTATTAGAGGTGGGGCCTTTGGCAGGTGAATGAAATTCATCCCTTATAAAAGAGATCCCAGAGAGCTAGCTTGCCTCTTCTGCCATGTGAGGACACAGGAAGAGGGCACCACCTATGAACCAAGAAGCAGATCTTCATCAGACATGAAATCTGCCTTGATTTTGGATTTCCCAACTTCCAGAACTTTGACAGTTAAATGTCTGTTGTTTATAAACCATTTATAAGCCCATGGTAGTTTGTTAGAGCAGCCTGAATAGACTAAGACAGTGATCAAAGAAAAGAATCTTAGATTTCCTCTAAATGCTTTTATTGTGAGAGAAATGTACGTAAGGATTAAGAGTTATAAAATAACTTTTTTTGCCTGCACTGGGATACTTATTCAAATATGTGCATAGTAGTATTCTAATAACACCCCAAATGGAATGAGCCAATGTCCATCAACAGTAAAATGGATAAATTCAATGTGGTGTATTCATATAACAAAATACTATAAGGAATTGAAAATGACAGAACTATAGCTACATGCAAAAATATGACTGTATGTTGGAAACATGAGGAAAGAAAAGAACATCAGTTACAAAGGAATGTATTCAAAATGACTCCATTTAACTATAGTTTAAAAACAGGCTGGTAAAAGGGTACAAACTTTCAGTTACAAGATGAAAAGGGTCTGAGGATCTAATGCTTAACAAGGTGACTAGAGTTGATAACACTGGACTGTATAATTGAAATTTGCTAAGAAAGTAGAATTAAATGTTCTCACCAGAAAAAAAGGTGATGTGAGGTGACGGATGTGTTAATTAACTCGATAGTTAATTAACTCGATAGTGGGAATCTTTTTACAATGTATACATATATCAAATCATCACATTGTGCACTTTAAATGTCTTATGATTTTGTCATTTCTATCTCAATAAAGCTGAAGAAAAAAATGGAATATGGTTTTTTGGCCAGATTGAATCAATCAGATAAGTTATCTTTCTTTCCACAAATTACCTCTTTCTACAAATTTTGAGACTTTTGAGGCACAGATTCTACTTATTACTGCACTTTAATTACCTTAAGTAAATTTCCAGGGGCTTAGCACATGAAGTCACAGAATTCCCAAAATATTGAGCGGTGATCTTTCTGATTTTCTGAACGCTTAACATCTTCATCTTGTAACAATTTAAGCATCAATATGAACGTTCTATAATCTAAATCATTTTTCCTCTCAGGCTGAAGAAGCCCATTTAAGCAGACTTGCCAGCACCTTAGAAAGCGGGATTTATTCGTTAGTTATCTCAGTGAAGTGTTAAAGCCAGAGTTTTATACGCCATTTCAGTCAGTGAATAAAATTCTGTTGTGCACTCACCATGTGCAGTGTTTAGACAGACACTGTACTAGACACCAGAAGCCCTGTGCACACAAAGCACAGCAGGTCCCTGCCCTTTTTGAGCTTACAGTTCCTCAGAAAGGATAAAGATTAAACCGGACCTGCAGCTAACTAATTAAACTATTACTGGTGTGGCAAAGTGTTGCAAATTCTCCTCTTTAAAAGAGAAGAATAAGAAACAAGGGACCTCTTGGAATTGTAAAATACAGAGATGATCATTTCTTTGTGGTATTTTCAAGGCGAATAACAACAGGAAATCAAACATGGTTGGTAAGAAATGGAAAGTTGCATGTTTTTTGCAAAGTGTATTACAGGCAAGGGGAAATGCTTTAAAAGATAAAGAAACCATAGACCCTTTTCCACCAGTAGACAAATGGAAGTTTAACTAATGTGTAAGCCAAAAGGCAGTGAAAGGTAGCTATTTTCTCCAGCACATTTTGTTTGAGATGTTTGCCAAATTAACTGGTATAATCCGAGTGAAACTATTCCATCCTTATCAATAAACCTACATCATGCTACATAGCGCTTCACAAATCCACTGGAGATAACATTACTCCCAAACTGTAACACAAATAATCAAATACCACATAAAGGGTCTACTCTCCACTACAAATATCTTAATTGTATTTCATAGTCTCATGTCCTCTTGAAAAAAGATCAAACATCTTTCTGTCTGTTCCCAAAGATTTAGGTTATTTTGCAATAACAACTGGAGAGATAATAAGGATGCAGTTTCTCCTGAGCAGACATTCAATATTATATAATCACTTCTACTTGCTTTACATTGTGGAAAACTTAATTTTTGTTCTGTTTAAGCAATAAGTACAAGTCTTTCAACATACAGTGAACATTTTAACTCATTTCTACTTTTTCAAACATAGCAACTGAGGCAAAGACCACATTCCTTCCTAATTATTATCAGTGTCATTACCTTTGGATGAACTGAAATTTTTCAGCTCCACTGAAGACCCTGAAGTTTTGAACTGCTTGAAATCAAGTGTTTCTGAATTTAAAAATCAGAAAGGATGGACGGCTGCCAGCAGACTTCGTGGAGCTGGGTAAAATTTTAGTCCCAGACATCAGTGACCCAGAGACAAATAAATTCTCCTTGCATTCAGTGTTTCAATGCTTATGTTTTAACTGGATCTTTTGTTATCTGTGAAAGGATAAAGAAGGCACATGTGAGGGCAGCATCTAATTTCATAGCCCTTTACCAAATGTCTCTTACAGGAATATAACACATCTTATGCTAAAAATCCACAGTTCAACATTAAAAACCCACCACAGATATTATCTGTTGGGGAAAGGATTGGGGATCGGGGGAAGGCTGTAAGGAGAAGTTAGTTTGTTGAGAGAAACCAAGTGCACCAAGAGTAACAGAAATTCCAGCTCAAGACAGAGGACGGAGGACAGTCCCAGAGGCTAGAGGTCAGTGTGAAATATGGAATACAGGGAAGGGCGTGGAACGATACCTCTGGGAAGGGAGGCAAAAAACAGGGCTCCAGATCTGGTTGTTATTTACATTATAGAGGATTTCATGTACTGCAAAGAGCTTTCACGTACATTACACTGTTCAGACCTCATTGTGCGGAGGCAGGTATTATTAAATACATATTGAGACAGGAGAGCAGAGACTCAGAAGGAGACCATGAGCTGTGGCACTTGCCTAAGGCAGCAGAACTAATAAGCAGAGTCCAGATCTTCCTACCACAAGCCCAGCGTTCTTCCCAGCACCTCACATCTGGACTCCACTGTCATAACCTGAGGCACTAGCTTTACTGTCGGCAACTACGACAACTTCTCTTACTTACCACATCAATTTCAGCATGTTTCATCAGTGTAGGATCCAATGTGTTTCTTTATTCTGCTTTGATTGCAGTATGTAGGAAATGTGACTCAAACTGATACACAGTTGTAAATGATAACAGTTTTTTATTAGCTCCCCTTGCAATCTCAGGAAACTTCAATTAAACAAAAATAGTAGGAAAAGCATTTTTCCAATAACTGCACAAAAATGAGTTAAGCTGGCAGCACAAATTATAGCGTTGATTGTCTGCAATATGAAGATACTGAATTCAATTCAACGTACTTGTTTTTGTAACACAGCTTAAATAGTGTCTCTTTGTGTACACACATATGTATGTACATACATATATAGAGATACATATATAAATAGAGACATATATAGATACATATGCGTATATAATGAATTGAGGTTAGAATCAAATATTTGGAAAAAAGGTATTACTTTTTACATATACCACCAAAGTTTGCTCTCAGTCTTTGAAGATACAATAGGGGGAATAACTAAATGACTTTATCAATAAGAATTAATTGGATGTACAAGAAGGCTATGACAGAAGCTTACAATGCTGTAGAATTGGTCTTCGATAATTATATTCCTGTGTCTTTGCTTATAGAAGTGAATGAATAAACCAGTGAGTTAATTCATGTTTATTTGAAACTATCAATCCATAACTGTTTACTGAGTGACTTCTGCTTGCAAAAAGCACTTGTTATCAACTCTAGGTGATATAAAGACAGTCTAAATAGAAGTTAACAATGGAGTACGAACAGGAAGAGATAACCAGCTGTACAGGGAAGTGAACAATCAGTACCATAACAGTAGTCTCAACAATAAGTAGTCAAGGGGTTGGGAAGGAGAAATCACTCCCATCCTGAGCTCAGGAAAAGCTCTGTTGTAGTGGAGTTCAGTTGGTCCTCGACAGACAGTTGAAACTGGATTCACAGAAAAAATGGAAGAAGGGCACTTCAGGCAAAGGAGATATCACAATCACTTCAGAGTAAATAAAGGCAGGCTGGAGCCTTCTGTGGGAGGCCTTACCTGACAGACTACAGAGTGTGAACTTGATCTGAGAGGTAAGAGGGAGCCACAGGAAGCTCTGAGGGGAGGGAGAAGCAGGATCAAAGTGACAGTGTACAAGATGATTAGAGACTTGAAGAGTAATGTAATAGTCCAGTATAAAGTGACGAAAGTCTGAAAGAAAATAGTCACAACAGAAAAGGACAGGGAAGTGAAGATATGAGAAAAATTCAGTACTAACTAGCCACGGGCTCTAAACTGACTCCACACCTTTTAAAGGATGGAGATCATGCTGTATTCATCACAGTGCCTGACACTTAGCAAGCTCTTGATAGTTGCAGAGAGAATAAATACAGAAGGCAATGGAGGGGAAGGATTTTAATGATTATGCTTTTGAACTTGGGCAACTAGAAGAAAGACAATACTGTTCATTAAAATGGGAAAATCAGGGGCCAGTCCAGTGGCGCATCGGTTAAGCTCACATGTTCCGCTTCGGAGGCCCGGGGTTCACCAGTTTGGATCCTAGGTGGGGACCAATGCACTGCTTGTCAAGCCATGCTGTGGCAGGCGTCCCACATATAAAGTAGAAGAAGATGGGCACTGATGTTAGCTCAGGGCCAGTCTTCCTCAGCAAAAAGAGGAGGATTGGCAGCAGATGTTAGCTCAGGGCTGATCTTCCTCAAAAAAAGAAAAAAAAGGGAAAATCAGTGGTGAGAAAATTCTGATTTTAAAAATAACTATAATAAAATCTGGTGATGAAATTGAATTGGAATATTTCTATTACCCTACTCCTCTTTAGCACACATAATCTATAACTGACCTACAAAATTATTTTTAGTTCTTCTGGCATATCTACAACAATATGAGTCATTCCTTTCCTCGGGATGACTGTCTTCTTTCCTGAGTTCCTAGCACCTGCCAAAAACTTCGGTGACTCTATGAAGTAATTAAGAGAGCAAAGAAAAAACAGTACAGATGGTGCTTTGCCTGAGTCTGCAGCACCAAAGAGGCCCAATAGAAGGGAGTGCCACGTGGTCATGCTGAACATCCACGGGGATGAAGGAAAACCCTGGCAATGGGTCTACAGACCTCAGATTTCAAGGACCTGCAATTATGCCAAACATGAAATATAGCTGGCCTGCCTCGGACTCTATCACAGGTACAGAAAAGTGGTTAAACTGTTACCCAATGATTAATACTCATGGATTTAGCTATTTTAAGATCAGAAAAAAAAATATTTTTATTCCAAAAGCAGATTATTTAGTTGGAATTATTCTCTCAATTGTTCATCATTTTTTATTAGTGCTTTAGTGGACCTTTTTGTATAAAAGGGCATTCTTTATTTCTGCCAAGTCTGGAAATGTTATCCAATTCTTTCTCATAAACATCATAGTTTGCAAACTTAGCTTGCAAATTCAAATAACTGAATAATTACCAAGCACATCTTTAATTTAGAGCATCTGACATTACAAAGCACACAAGAAAAAGTAATAGTGTTGAACACCATAAATGTCTTGATAACAAATAAGCCAGTAAAAATATCACTCAAGATAATGTGTGCAATAAGAAAACTCATAGAGAATTTATATGTATGCTTAAAGCATCTATTCAAAATTTGCTTTTACAATCACTTTAAGTGAATAATAAACATGCTACATTACTAAAAATAAACTCATTCAAGAATGGTAACAAAAGAAAAGAAAGCAGCTGGTATGGTGCATTCCTCTCCCACTGCAGCTGTTTTGTATTCTTAAAATTCTACACTTTGCAAGTGACACAAAAGAAACCTAGACTTTTTAAAACGCTATATTGATTTGGACTGCCTTAAAATTTCTCTCATAACTCGAAACTATAACTTTTTCAACTTAAAAACATAAATTTTAATCTTTATATTGCAATGTTCATATTGCAATGTCTGCATGTTCAAATATATGAAATGAATGTGATCAAAAGCTTAATAAACTTCATCTACTACATATTTTCATCAATTTACAAGACTTTTGTTTCAAGAAGTCCTGAAGAGGAAAATAAACATAATCTTCAAAACACAAACTGTGTTTATTCCTCTGTATATTATATAGAGAATAAGGTTAAGCTTAGAAAGATCTATAGATAAAATACCACATAATTATGTGAAATAAACAGCTGAACATAAACTTTGGAATGATTAAATGTAAAAAGTCTTATTGGACCCACTTTGGGTCCTAGGGAACACCCATAAATGGAAAGCCAGTTCTTAACCCCAAATGGAAGGAATGAGCAAGGGACCCACAGACGTTGGGAGACCCGGAGGCCTAGATGCCAGGCACTTGCCATATGTCATTTCACTTAATCTCACCCTGGGTGGTTTGTCCAAGTGCCTTCATCGTCTTTCTCCCTGGGAGTCTTTACCCTTCTGTTGTATCTTCCCCTACAATTCTCCATCTCTGTTTCCCTTTCCTCTCTCCTTTTCCTCCCCTAAAACATCCTGATTTTTTTACTTATATATCCTCTGGAATAGAATGAGGCACTGAGTGGATATTGATCCAAGAAGGTGACATGCATACAAAATTTAAGATCAATCCACAGTGTACCACCACTGCGGAGCCCACTCTTAGCTCTAACATCCCTGCTGCATCACAGCCCACCAAGGTCAATAAGTGGGTGCCTGGTAGCTTCCTTGCCATCCCTGCTGTGGGGTCAACAGACACAGATCTATGCCAATGGCCATTTCTCGTGATCCCTAATTAAAATAAAACTGGACTTACATGAAGGGCCTTTCTTCCTAGCTCATGCCACACTGTACACCTTGGTGTGCAAAATATTCCCACACTGCCTAAAAGGCGGACATCTTCCAAAAATCTTACATCCTAGAGGGCAAAAGATACGTTGTGAAACAGCATTGCGTCCTTTGTAGATGAAAACCATGCTTGAGCGGAAAGCACGCACTTTATGTGTTCCCAGCAGAGACTGAAATCTAGTCTTTCTCCTTTATTTTCTTATATCCTATGGCTTAATTAATTCATGTCAGCTGTCTAACCCTTTAAGTATTTGAATTTAGAGTTCCCTCACATTCTCCAAACATAGCCTGATCAATCTGTTAACCTTGTCAACCCTCCAAAATAATAACATTTGGCTTTAATGATTCAAAATTTCAAAAATTTTAATGATTCAAAAATGCTTAGGAGTTTTTCTTCTAAGCAAAATTTTTGAAGTGACTCCAAAGTGTCCACACCTGTCCTTAGTGGGGAGGGGAAGAATGCAAAGTTGTGCCACCTTCTGTGACTTCAGGAAGCCCTGTCTACGGGTCTAAGGAAGGCTGCCTTCAGCAAGTCAAGGAGCTTCTCCTTCGTTGAAAAGGAGAGCATGCACACACATCCACACATGCAAACTTAATCTCATTTCATCATCCGGCTACTCTTAGCATCTTCTTCTAAAAATAGTTTTGATATGCCAATTATAAATTAGTCTTTAACAAATGATTAAGTCACTTTCCTTTGGGATCTCTAATAGAAACCATGTAATAAACCTCGTTCAAGTTTACCTATGTGTTGCAAATGCCCTTGAAAGTCAAAATTAAGTAAACAAGTTACTGCCTTAAAAATATTCTAAATGTCATAACTAAAAGTTCTTTGCAGTTATTCTGAATGATATTTCGAAACCAACAGGTCAAGTAGTGAAGCAACATTTATTATTTAGAGGACACCCTCTCCATCTTCAACCCTGGATTGGTGTAAATGGGAAAGTTGCGCTCATTTTTAGCCCAATCTGAGGAAAATATGTACGACTATAAACCGAGGATTTTCCATATGCCCGTTAGGTGTTACTTAACAATTTGGCTCTGCAGAAAAAAAATCGTGAGAATGTGTGGCTACATGTTATATAATTGATAATTTTTATTATCATTATTTCTGGAAAGAATCTAATAATAAGGTGATAATTTTCTCTGATATCAAAGGGCTTCCAGAGTTGATTTCCCACCTAACCACTCACATGTGAATTTACATTGAGCATTGCCTTAACTCTAAAGATGAGTAAATCAGCCCCTTATTAATCAGGTAAAATTCAAATTAGATTTTAGATTTTTTTTTCCTCCTTCAACTTGCCTGGGGAACTTTTTCCTCCCATGTTAGCATTTTTTATAGGTCACAACTAGTCCAGAATATTGTTACATACCCACCCTAAACTGAGGGGGTGGGGCTGATACTCAGCTGGGTCCAAAGGACAGAGCAGACAGAGCAACCAGCCCAAGAGGATTATTCTCAGGCCTTAAAATCTGACGGAATTTGTCCTGCCAAGTGTCAGACTTGCTTGGGATCCATAATTCTTTCCCTTTCTGATTTTCCCCTTTTGGAATGGAAACGTCTGCCCCATGCCTTTCCCACCACTGTACTTTGGAAGCAGATAGAAAGGAATTTTGCCCCAGGATGAACCATACCCCAAATCTCACTCATAATTGATTTAAATGAGTTTGGGTATTTTGGACTTAGAGTTGATGCTGGAATGGTTTAAAACTTTTGCAGATGTTGGAATGGGTGAATGTATTTTGCATGTGAAAAGGATATGAATTTGGGGAGGCCAAAGCAAGAGTGCTATGGGTTAAATTGCGTCTCCCCAAAGTACATATGTTGAAGTCCTGACACCCATAACCTCAGAATATGACCTTATTTGGAGACAGGATCTTCACAGAGGTAATCAAGTTAAAATGAGGTTATTAGAACGGGCCCTAAACCAATACGACTGTGTCCTTAGAAAAAAGGAAAATTTGGGAGCAGAGATCCAGATAGAGGAAGGATAATAGGAAGAGACACAGGGAGGAGACAAGCCAAGGAGAGAGGCCTGGAACAGATCCCTCCCACACAGCCCTGGAACTGAGCCTGCTGACACCTTGATTTTGGACTTGCAGCCTCCAGAACTGTGAGACAATAAATTTCTGCTGTTTAAACCACCCAGTTTGAGGTACTTTGCTGTAGCAGTCCTAGCAAACTCATACAACACCACTAATACTAACAATTTAACATAGAAACATATTAATATTTAAATAAAAATGCTTACATGATATTTTAACATCTATTCAACAGCTTTTGATCATATTTTGCGGTAAGATATTTCTAAAGCTTTAACTTCTTTATAAAACATATTTAATAAAGTTACAATCATATCTTAATAGTCCTGTATTTCTTACACACATTCTGCACTGGCACTATTGATTAAAGGAAAAAAGTCAAAAGAAAATGCTCTGAAAGCATATGCAAAAGAAAAAATAACTGAGAAGTAATGGTAATTATAGTTAATTGATAAACATACTAACAAATCATTTTCTGAATTTGGCTGAGCTTTAAATTTCAGAGCTGAAACCCTGATTGTAATATGCAAGAGATCAATTCTTAAGAGAGAAAAAAGCTGATTTATTAAAAATACATAATTCCCCATCAGGTAAAACTTGTAGACAAATAAATAGGACTATGCCTAAAAGCCAGACATCCTATTAACTCATTCAAATTGGATTAATGGAAAACCCAAATAATGGGCAAAATAGTGTCATCTTTAAGTTATTCTGAGGTCACATTGCACTAAGATTTCTCCAAAGAACACTGCCAATTAAATAATATCACTATTCTTCATCATGAGAGCTTTTGCTTCTAGAATTTGAAACTACTTAAAAGGAAATCTCTGCTTAAATAGACATTATACTTACATATACTATAAATGAACAAAGAATACCACGTAGATTAGAAAAACATTCAATCTTTTAGCTTTGATTCTTTTTTTTTTTTTGCACATGTTGCCAATGCCTTCCTTTGAAGTAAAAAATAGTTACTTCTTTTATATGTTGTATGATTTAAAGTAAGATAATCAATTATCATCTCACAAATTAGTGCTGAATAATCCCTTTTGTTCTCCCAGGGTATTACGTTCAACCAGGAATGAGGGAGCTTGAATCTGCCCTTTGTACTGGCACAGAGCAGAAGAGAGCCTTCTTCCCCTACCTCTCACTTGCTCCCTGCTCTTGACTCCCTGCAACCCATCATTTTCCCTGAGCAGCAACAGCCTGCACAGGAGCCCTGGGAGTCAGGGATCATGCACCCAACAGCCTGAAGGATGGCTCTCTCGGGCATGAGAGAGCCAGAGCCACCTGCTCTGATGCCACTGGCTCTGATGCCAGTTGAATTCTCAGAAAAGCAGGCAAAATATTCTGATTCCCTTTCACCCTCTCCTTCCCAACACCACCCAGTTCCCAAATGCACTGACAGTCACAGTGTCCTTGACATTAATAGGATGACTAGAAGTATTTGTTGGGAAAGTTTTAGAAGTCAATGAATGCAGCATCATATCTTTGATACAAGCTATGTGGTTACTCCCATTGGGCATAATGATCTTCTCCTTGCCCTGGTGGGTGGAGCCTGCCTTTGACAACATTCTGTAGTGTGTGCAGGCACAGAGAACAATGGTGCTCATCCTGCAGAGCATGGAGATCCCTGTCCAGATCTACACAAAGGCAGACATGGCCCTGGGATACAGTCATTGAGATGGAGCTGCAGCCACCACATTCTTCAGGCTACGAGGGGCTGATAAGAAACATAGATGTCTCACTGACTCCTTGTGTAATGGGGGCAAAGCCAGCTCGGCCACTGAAAGGCCGTATGCTTAACTTAGTTAATATCTCTTGAAGCTGCAGTCCTGACAGATGACAAATGACTTACACAGCCAATGAGTGCTATTTTAAGGCTTTTTAGGAGAGGCAGTTTGTTTGTTTGTTTTAACCTGTAGCCTCCCAGGAACATGTTCTTCAACGTCTAAGGGTCCACTGCTGGCCCAAGGTTAATTACAGTAAGGCCTCCAGGTAGGCTTTACTGGAGTATATTAATGTTAAGCATTTGCAAGCAACCTCATTCAAGGCATTCACCTTGTGATATTTAGGGTTTAGGACCTTTTATTTCTCCAGCTGGTAGAGAGAAAAATAGCTTCAGCAAAGATCAGGTTGACTAGCTACCTGGTCTTGGCTCCATGAGCCTTGACAAGGAGCAGACATACTGTGATAGAACTTCCTAGTTCGTGAGGCAGGACCTTTCCCCACCTGTTCTCCATCACTCTTCTCACGACTGGATGCGACTTTTCTGAAAAGGGACTGTCTCTCTGCCAAGGTACAAGCAGGATATTTGGACACATAGTCTCCTAGTTCTATGAACTATTAAATACAATTTATGTACTTCTGGGCAGAGCCAATTATTTATGGAGTGGGACATGACGGAAAGTCCCCTGGAGTGACAAGGGCATGTGAGAGTCGTTCCCTGTAGGACACAATTTTAGTGATAGTTGAATTAATTTACAGGGCAAAATTTTTCTACTTAACTTCCATAAATCTCAATTTCTCATCTATAATTATAACTTACATTTATCGAATGCTTACTGTGTGCCAGACACTGTTCAAAGCCTCTTTATGTGTAGTAATCCATTTAATTCTTGTACTAGCTATATGAGGCAGGATCTATTATTACATACAAATTAGAAACAAGACACATAACCACCTTGCAGGGTTTTGCAAGGATCGAATGACACGGGGCATATGAAAACCTTGAGCATAGCACACAGTTTGTAGTTCTTTTCTTTGCCACTTAATGACAGACTTAAAATGCCGCTCAGCTTTAAAGGATAAATTTGGGATGACCAGAGATAAAAGAAATATGACATGAATGAGTGAAATTGCCCTGCGGAAGGAAAACTCTGATAAAATAAATATTTGACTAGAAATCAAATTTGCATTCTGTAAACAGAGCTGTCACCAGCTCTAATGAATTGGCATAGTCTGAGGAAGGAAGAAAGAAAATCTCCTGCATTTTCACTGGTTTCTTCCACCTGGCACCTAGACTTCATAGTATGTCAATGATTACTTCTCATACTCCTTCGTTCCTTTACCCATTCAATCAACAAATAGTTATTACGTACCTGCTATGCGTCAATCCTTGACATAAGCACTCAGTATCAGGGGTGCACATCCCATACTCCCTGCTTTTGTGGAGCTTAAAGTCTAGTGGAGAAGACAGACCTTAATCAAGTTGTCCATGAATGTATAATCGCAAACAGAGATGTCATATGGCTTGGGCAACATAGGAAAAAGGCTTCCTGAAGAAGTAGGACTTGAACTGAGAGGAACGAGGAAAACTGGAGGGTGTGGCAAATGGACAATATGAGAAACAATCATGGGATTTTGCCACATGGAGGTTACTGATGACCTTAGCAAGAGTTTTGTTGATGTGTCTAAAAGCCAGAAGGAAGCCAGACAGGACTGTCCTAAGAGAGAGTGAGTGGGCGGTTAAGAAATGCAGGTAGTAAAGTAAAAGATTTTTTAAAAACCACTTTCAAGAAGTTTGGTAGTGACAAAGAGGAGAGAGAACGTTAGCTGGAAGCAGAGGGCCACAGGACAAAAATATAAACATAGCAGTTTCTCCGCTGCCCACCCCCATCTCCGCCTATAATGAACTAGCACATGGAGAGGCTAGTTGCCCAGGGCGACCCGGGCTTGGACAGGAACCAAAATTGCACTCATACAAGAATATGCACTTGGTAAAATGTAATATATACAGACCAATAAAAGTTCTACTATAAACAACCATCCTTTGGACAAGGCAGTAGCCTTCTGAAACATAATGCCGCTTTCCTTTATAATGGAATTTTACCTGTGTTTCAATTAAAAATATTCTTTAAATAATATTTTCCAGACACACTGGACTAGCATAATTAGGTTAAACATACATTGTTACAAATTTACTATGTCTTAATATTCTGTTTTATGAACAAATCTGTGTGCTAATGAGGTGTACAAGCATTCTGCTTCAGTGGATTATATAGACCCACAGCATTTCACTGACTGATTAAATAGCTAGACAGAAAATTAACTCTTTCAGGCCACTAGCAGATTATTCGTGCTCTGAGAGTCAGTTACTGCTGCTGCTGCTGTTGCTGCTGAAGTGAATAAAACAGACGTCTGAAACCCTGTAAAAAGTCAAAAGAATAAATTGAGGATGACATTCTACAGATTTATATTCCCCTTGAAGCCATTTTTATCAACACAATTTTGGATGTGTCTATTTTCATTGTCATCAAAAAGTCACTGTTGCATTCACATTAATTGCCTAAGAAAGCACATCAACTCTGCACTGTGGCTAAATGGACACCTTTCATAATTAAAAAATGAATCCGAGACTAAGTACCTAACGCTACACCCACGGAGGGCAGGCATCCTCCGGGAAAGCCATGAAGAGACTGATTCCAAGTGTTAAATAGATTAATTCACAGAAATAGATCCAAGTATCTGTGGTATTTTCTCTGCGACCGTTTCTCTTGACATCCTCCCCTCTGGCTACTATATATTTTTCTACAAAGAAAGTAATTAGGAAACAGCATGTCTAATAAACTCAGAGGCGGGTCAGTGTTGATTAGATATGGAAACCACATTCTGAGAGAATGGAAGGAAGCTGACCTGCACACCTGATTGTGGTATGTGAGCCCCACTGACGAGAAATAGATTTTTTTAAGCTATTGAAGTTCACCAGCGTGGATACTAATCCTTTTCCCAAAAAAACTGAGCAGAAGAAAAATGCCAAGGTTGTTTAGAAAGCACTGAATTACAAGATCCGGAATAAGCTGCTTCATCAGACAGACAGCTAGAAAATCCTATTTGCAAAATAGCTCCCACTAGCTTCTTCTATGTCCTGACTGAGACTCAATTTTGTCTAGAAAATGCACTCCCGTCAGCGGTAAGGAAGAGAAACGGTGTCTCTCCCTCCTATCAGAAACACCACCGCCTGGATGAATGGACCGCGGGAGCGCAGCGGCTCAAACGCGCAGAACTGATGCGGGGAACAGTCACTGTCGGTCTCCCAGCACTAAGGGACGATCCCTTTGAGGCGCCCGGGGAGGACAGTATCCAGACCACCTGGTCCTAGGCAGGCAGCCCGGGCTGCACGGTGGCGGCCACACCCTGGCTGCGAAGGTCAGGAAGGCAGCGCGGGTAAAATCACCAAGAAGCAAAGGGAAGAACTCCTGCACCCTCGCTACGTGTCGGGGAGCTGGGGCGTATCTGGGGGCCCCTGGCGCCAGCAGAGGAGAGACCTGGGACGGGGGCGGGGCAGAAGGTGGGCAGAGCCCCTTCCCGCCAGCTGCTTTTACCTGCTGCAGCTGAAGCTTAGCCGCTGTCTCCTGCTGCGTCCTTGCATCGGTTCCGGACTGGACAGCAGCCACCACCTCCACCGCCTGCACCTGCAGCTGAGCGGGGCCCCTCTTTGGACAGGCTACCCTCCGGGCATCCCAGCTCCAAGGTCCCATGGCTGGGACATCTCGGCGTCCTGCTGCTACGCCTCGCCAGCTTGTCGCGGCGTTAGCCTACCTGCTCCTGAACTGCCCCGTGCTACGGGGACAGGTACTCTCGCCTGGGACTGAACCTCACCCGGTGCTCCACCTGCCCACCTGGGGCGCACTTGGTTGCAGCAGCCGCGACGGTCCCAGCGTCCTGATCACCAACCCTGTGTTCCGGGTGCCCGTAGGGCGCTCGCTTTGGCTCGACCCGCTCCGGGACCTGGTGATTCGAGTGCAGCCGGGGGACCGGTGCGAGGTGACGGTGCTGGACGCCCTGCCTCTGCACCACGGCGCGCTCTGCCCGCGCCGCTTCCCCTGCGCCTTCGGGCCCCGCCAGGTCCGGTACACTCACTTCGGTTCCCGCAGCTCCGGACGCGCCCGGGTGCGGCTGCAGCTGCTCTGCGAAACCCCGACTTACACGCTGGCGCTGCGGTTCACGGTGGCGGTGGTCGTGGTCTTCTCCCACTTGGAGCTGGTAACGCGCAACGGGCCTTTGGCGGTGGAGAAGCTGCGGGGCTGGAGCCCGGCCATCGACAGGAGAGTGCTGGACTTCGCCTCCCTGGAGTCCGGAGCCGCGAGCGCCCGCAGGTGCCGGCTCATCCCTCTTCCACCCGAGGGCGGCCCACTGCCCAGGTACGGGCGTTTGGTGGACGCCGTGGGGGTCCCTCTCACCAGAGGCAAGGGCATAGACTGTGAAGCTTTTGTCCGGGCCGGCGTGCGCTACCAGCACACCGCCACCACCCCCTCGCCCAACCGGGACTATGTGCCCATGGTGGTGGAGCTGCTAGGGCGAGAGGACCGAGGAGCTGGGTCGGTGGAGGTGCTGCTCCGTGAGCACTTCCAGCTTCTGGTGAGGATCCTCGAGGGAGCCGAGAACACCACGCCCAAGCCCAGCTTTGAGGCCCTGATGATGATGGAGGTCGATCAGTTTCTGCTGACGGCTCTGACGCCTGATGCACTAGCTGCGGAGGATATGGAGTCTGACCCTGATGACCTGGTCTTCAACGTTCTCAATGCCCCCACAACTACTTCAGGGCAGCAGGGCTACTTGGTCAGCACTGACGACCCCCTGGGCCTTCCAGTCTCCTTCTTCACCCAGAGGGAGCTGCGGGAACTAACAATTGCCTACCAGCCGCCTACAGAGAAATTGGATGGGGAGCACCTCTTCCAGCTGGAGCTGGAGGTGATGGACAGAGATGGCGCCACCTCAGACCCCTTTGCCTTCATGGTGCTAGTGAAGTCCATGAACATCTTGGCCCCAGTGGCTAGCTATAACCAGGGACTACTGCTTTTTGAAGGTCAGTCAAGTCCCCTATCCAGTGCCCACAACCTTCAAATCAGTGATAATTCTAACCTGGAGGAGGTGAAAGTAGCTGCAGTCAGGGGCTTGAGACATGGGCAGCTAGTGGTGCTTGGGGCACCTGCTGGGTGCAAGCATTTCACACCAGTGGACCTGGCAGCAGGGCGAGTGGTGTACCAGCATGATGGCAGTGACACCTACAGTGACAACATCATCTTCCAGATGAAGGATGGGCACAACCAGGTGGAATTCCTCTTCCCGGTCACCATTATACCTGTTGATGATGAACCACCAATGGTCAGTGCTAACACTGGGCTCTCAGTGACTGAAGGGCAGGTGGTCCAGATCTCCCCCTTTGTCCTGAGTGCTACAGATATTGACTCTGAGGACTCAACCATCTGCTTTGTGCTGGAGGACCAGCCTCTGGAAGAAAAAGAGGAAGAAAGAGGGTGGGATCTGGCTGCTGGTTCCTCCCACTCAAGTCAGCTCCTGGGGGAGACGCTGCTGCGGCAGGTTGAACCACCTCTGTCCTCCGAAGAGGAAGACTGGCATTATGTGGGAAAGGAAGGACTTTATGAGACGGTAGTGACTGAGTGGCTTCAGCGAGACATAATGGAAGGGAAAGTCTTCTACCACCATCTTGGACCCCATAGCCCTCAATCTGTTATGACCCAGCTGACTTTCCATGTGCAGGATGACCATGACCCTCCCAATCTATCCAAGCAGCACTTCTTCACCATCAAGGTTCAACCAGTGGATCTGCAGAGTCCCGAGCTTTTTCCAGGAACTACCCTTGAAATGACTGTGCAAGAATATCAACTCACTCACTTCCAGAAGAAATTCCTCCAATACATTGACCAGGACTCAGATGACCAGAACCTATGGTACACCCTATTGACACCTCCAACTGACACAGATGGCAACCACCCAGTCCAGGCTGGAGACATTGTGCTTACTGATTCACCAGACACACCCATCGTGCACTTTACCCAGGCCCAGGTGAATCACCACAAAGTCGCCTACCAGCCTCCACAGAAGAAGCTGGGTATTGTACCACGGGTTGTGCAGTTCACCTACCAGGTGAAGGATGCTGCAGGCAACAGTATAACAGGCACATTCACATTATTCCTGAAGCCTGTGGACAATCAGCCTCCAGTAGTTACCAACAGAGGCTTTACTGTCTTAGAGGGAGAAAGCTTTATCCTCAGCAGTAATGAGCTGGATGTTACAGACCCTGACACAGACATTGACCAGATTGTCTTCATGTTAGTCTGGGGTCCCCAACATGGACACTTGCAGTACTTAAAAAAATGTATGGTCCTGGGGGAATCTTTTAGGCAAGCTGATATTATTAATGGGAGTGTCTCTTACCAGCACAGCAGAGACCAGAGTACCAGTGACACCTTCCATCTGGAGGTAAGTGACAGGGTACACCACGTACCCATCACTGTCAAGATTTCTGTGCATCCCACTGCAGCTGACAGAAGTCCCAGGATCTCTTTTCCAGGTAGTTCATTATTAGATGTTTCCATAGATGTACTGGAAAACAGAGCCACTGAGATTACCATGGGTATCATCCATGGCAAAAGGAAGGGCACAAGAGACTTGATGCTGTCTTTCATCATGGAAAACAGTCCCCAGTTGGGCACTATTCTGGTGAATGGATTATCCACAGAACAATTCACTCAAGAGGACCTCATTAGTGGGGCAGTAGTCTACGTCCACACTGGAGGTGAAGTTGGTTTCCAGAAGCAACATGATACCTTCAGCTTTGCTGTCTCCAAGGGTTCTTATCAATGGGTGGTTGGGGACAGCATAGTGGAGAGAGTGCAGGTGCAAGTGATAGTGCTGCCTGTGGACAACGTGGTCCCCAAGGTCTTGGTGAGAGAGGCATACGTTGTTTATGAAGGTGGGAAGAGCCCCTTGACCTTAGAACATCTCAATATTGAAGATGTGGACACTCCCCAAGATGAAATCCTATGCACAGTGACTGGTCAGCCAGCCTCTGGCTACCTGGAAAATATTGCACCAGCTCCTGGCTCAGAAGTGTCACAGGCTGGTAGCCCCATCAGTGCTTTCTCCATCAGAGATGTCCAGATGATGCATATCAATTACATACAAAGTATCCACAAGGGGGTAGAGCCACAAGAAGATCAATTTATCTTTTATTGCTCTGATGGCATTAACTTCTCCCCAAATATCTTCTTCCCTATAATCATCTTACCCACCAATGATGAGCAGCCTGAACTTTTTGCCCGTAAGTTTGTGGTATTAGAGGGGATGAGCCTGGTCATAGACACCCCACTGCTCAATGGGGCAGATGCTGACTTGCCACCAAATGAGCTTCACTTTCAACTCACAGCCCTCCCTCGACATGGACGAATCATACGGCAGCTGGCCACAGGCAGCCAGCCCATCCACAGCTTCACCTTACAGGAGATCCAGGAGGCCTCCACCATTGTGTATGAGCATGATGACTCTGAGACCTCAGAGGACAGTTTTGAGGTCTGGCTGAGTGATGGCAAGCATACTACCCACAGGAAGGTACCCATTGTGGTGATCCTGGTAGATGATGAGACCCCTCGGCTCACCATCAATGGTGGGCTGGAATTAGAGACTGGACACACTGCAGTCATCACAAATCAGGTCCTCAAGGCCACAGATCTTGACTCAGATGATAAACGCCTCAGTTTTGTCCTCCGTTCTGGGCCTCAACAAGGGCTTCTACAGAGACTGAGACAACCCAAAGGGGAAGTGAGGAACAACCTCACCCTGGGAATGAACTTTACCCAGGATGAGATTGACAGAGGCCTCATCTGTTACACCCACACAGGCCAAGAAGGAGTTCTTGACCTTATCAAGTTTGATGTGACTGATGGTGTTAACCATTTGATATACCACTACTTCTATGTCACCATTGGCAGCTTGGACAGGGTCTTCCTTAAGGTCATCAGCAAAGGGGTCACTTTGACAGAAGGTGGCAGAGTGGCCCTCACCACTGATCTACTTAGCACCAGTGACATCAACAGCTCTGATGAACAGCTTCACTTTAGCATCACACAGGCTCCTAGCCTGGGGCACTTAGAAAGTTCTGACCACCCTGGGGAACCCATTGCCTCTTTCACTCAGCTTCAGTTGGCTGGCAACAAACTATTCTATGTCCACACTTCAAATGATGAGATAAAGATGGACAGCTTTGAGTTTCAAGTGACTGATGGACACAACCCTGTGTTCCGAACCATCAGGATCTTCATCACAGATGTGGACAATAAGAAACCTATCTTGACCATCCATAAACTAATATTGCAGGAAGGGGAAAGCAAGCTGATCACTCCCTTTGAGTTGACAGCGGAAGACAAGGATACCCCAGATGATCTTCTCCTCTTTAGCATCACCCAGGTCCCCTTCCACGGCAAGATTTTGTATAATGGCAGCCATCCTGTGACCACCTTCACCAAACGGGACCTGAACGAGAACTTGATTAGCTATTGGCACAATGGCAGTGAGACGACTGAAGACAGCTTCTCCTTGACTGTGACAGATGGCACTCATGCTGATTTCTATGTCTTCCCAGACACTGCCCTGGAGACACACAAACCTCAGGTAATGAAGATCCACATATGCCCTCTAGACAACAGGCTCCCTCAGATTGCCTTTAACAGGGGAGCCCCAGCCTTGAAGCACCTTCACACTGGACACGTGGACTTCCTGATTACCAACAAGTCTCTGAAGGCAGAGCATCAGGATGGCCCCCACAGGCTCCTGAAGTATAAAGTGACCAGAGGACCAGAGCATGGCTTCATTATCAACGCTGGCCTTGGAAACGAGAGCACGCGAGTGTTTACACAAGGTTAGTGTACAATGTCCCCTCTGTCCCTCTCCTTGAGTGGATCAGATCTCTCAGCTCTGTGTAAAATTGTCCTGACCTCAGCCCATTTGCAGAAAGATTCTGATTCTAGGGAAATACAATGGAATGTGAAATTATTCTTGTAATGAAAATGGCAACAAGACCTTTTTCAATTGTTTCATCAGAATCCCCATTTAAAAGGAACCCTCAGGGCCGGCCCCGTGGTGCAGCGGTTAAGTTCGCACCTTCTGCTTCTCAGCGGCCCGGGGTTCATTGGTTCGGATCCCAGGTGCAGACATGGCACCGCTTGGCACGCCATGCTGCGATAGACGTCCACATATAAAGTAGAGGAAGATGGGCACAGATGTTAGCTCAGGGCCAGTCTTCCTCAGCAAAAAGAGGAGGACTGGCAGTAGCTAGCTCAGGGCTAATCTTCCTCAAAAATAAAAAAGGAACCCTCAGACATTTAACAAGGGTGGTAGTTATGCCTTAAAACTGCAAAATGCAGGAAGACAGCTTCGGCTCCTGAAATATTGTAGGATAAGGTTGCATTAATTTTGATCATATCAGCTTAATTTTTAATTTTAAGTAAAGAATGACCTATCTAGGCATGATGTGCATAGTTTTTCAGTAAGTCTAGACTTCTAAAGATGATATTTGGTATTTACATTTTGAATATTAGTATTATGCTGCACGTTATTATACTATTCAAATGTACTTTCTGCCTCTAAATAAAAAGCATAGAACTAAGTTTCCCACGTTTTAAAGACCATTTTTCTTTGATATTTGTTGTTCATACTAATGGTGAACTAGAGGCAGGTCCCTGAGCTCTCCTAGGTGATGTGACACCTGGGGTCTTTTAGCTGCTCTTTACATTGTCTTCAAACTTTTTTTATGTAGCTCTATATATGAGATGTCAAGAGATGCGGGCAGTTTCCCACAAAACATACATACAAACCTAGATGCAATCTTAGAGTAAAACTCATGAAGGATATTTAAAAAATAGGTTAGCCACATTTTCAGAATTGCTTCTAAAGCAATTGAAATCGTATGTGGTTCCATAAGAATTGTTCTTACAAATAAATATCCCCAAAATGTAAATTGTCTTTAAAATACTAATAATTACCAATACAAAAACACAATTATAGACCCAATTGATAAATTCTTGAAAATCCAGGAGAATAGGCAATAGAAAAATATCATGATTTTATTCTCATTTTCTTGTATCTTAGAATACAGTAGTTATTCTTGTTTAATTCATTTCAACAAGTAATTAATGAGTCTCCACCATTATGCCAAGCTCCATACTTGTACAGATGACCAAAAACCGGGTAGACTCAGCTCTCCATAGAGGCAAGGATGTTGTGAACCACACATAGGTAGAATGGCCTTCTTGTTGGGCATGATCACAGAGATTGAGCACATAGGAGCACAGTAACAAAGTTTTAAACTAAAGTTCTATTTTTGCCATTGTAACTTTCAGAAAAAGTTAGATTAGTGTTCATTTAATCATTTTTGAAAATTTAGATTCGTCTTCATTTAATCATTTTAAGTTTTATTTGTTGTAGTATTTTTATGACCTATTAAAACACTGAAATTCTTAACATACTCATTATCTACTGTGCCTTTATGACCTGTAAGATGCTCACTCTTTTATTAGCTGACATTGACGAGATGAGGATGCGCTACATCTTGAACGAAGGCAGCAAGGCAACAGAAGACGTCTTCTACCTCTCTGTTGAAGACAATGGTAAGCCAATATTGAAACCTTGAAAGTGAGTCTTAGTTCATTAAAATCAATATGAAATTGAAATAAAATTAAATCGTTTATATAGTAATCACAATCAATAATGTCATAATATCAATAAATGTGTGATTTTTGTTTTATTTCCGGTCCTATGCCAAATGAGTCTTGACAATTGCTTTTTAGGAAGGGCAAAGAATGAGGACGTTCAATAATTAGATATGAAGCATTTTACCTGACTTGGATTCTGTGTGACTTCCTATAGGCAAGTACATTTCTCTTCAGGGGCTTCTGAGAATCCTGCAGGTGGTTTCTATCATTCTGAAACAAACTGGAAAATCCACCTTTAGATTTCGTTAGAATTTTCAGCTCTAGAACTGAATCTTAGTGGTTCCTTGATCTCAGGTGTGTAATCTTCCTGGATGGGGTGAAAAATATATTTATTGGCATAGAGGAAAACTCGCTTTAAAAATTGCCTATTTATGCTTCATCTATGTCTGTTTAGTGTCTTCAGAGTAACATAATGGTCAGCAACTAGTTAACAGAAGGCACTTTCTTTACACAGCTAGGAATATGTGCATTATGTGGTCAAAGAAAACTCATTTTGCAGTATGACAGGATAATTGCAGAAATTATGTCCATGTGCTGCTTGCCACTCAATAACCTCTTTTAGTATAAATCATTACTCATTCCCTTTAAGCAGCATGCATTTTCTTCCTAAATTATGTGTAATCAGTCAGGACTGTATTTATTGGAAAGCAGTCCTGGCTGAAAGGCCACATGGTATACTGAGTTGGAATCCCATCTTGCCCCGTGTGACCTTGTCCTCTCTGTGGTTCATTTCCCCGTGTATAAAATGGTGGTCTTCACACTTCTTTCAAAGGGTTGCCTAGAGGATTAAGTGAGATAATATATGTAAAGCATTTGGCACAAGGTAAGTGCCATTAATAGCTGCTTTCTCTCTTCTAACTACACTGCCAACCACTGATCACTCCTGTCCATCTTCTCACTTAAAGTTTAAGAACAGATCTTTCCTTCCTTCCCCAAATTCTCAAGAATCAAAGTTACTAAAAAAGTGAGGATGAATTTGAGCCTTCTAAACTGATTCACTCAAGTAAAGCACATGTAAGGCTCAAATAGTTCATAGCAACTATTTTCCTTTCTGTTTTTGAGAAGGATGACACCCCAAAAAGAAATACATCCGACAGGGACACTGCTTTCTGGGCAACATCAGAAACAAGAGTCAGTCTGTGCTGATAAATAACGTGAGCTTTACACAGCTACCTTTTGTGAGTGCTTTCTGTGGGCCAGGCAGTGATTACATAATTTTGATCTTCACTGCAAAACAGGAGGTAAATGTTATGATGCCCATTTTAAAATGAAGACACCAGGTTGAATGACTTGCCTGAATTCAGACAGGTGATAAACAGGTGAGCTGGAATCAAATCCAGGTCTTGCCGATTCCAAACCAGAACTCTTACCCGCTAATGCTATGCTACCTCTGTTTTGGGAAGCCAAAACCATGGACGGAAATCCGAGAACAGGGCAAAGACAGCTTCTTCCTAACCAGACAAAGAAGCGCCTCGTAATTTAAAGTGATGAGAATGATCAAACAGACTCCGAAACTTTTTTTTTTTTTTTGAGGAAGATTAGCCCTGAGCTAACTACTGCCAGTCCTCCTCTTTTTGCTGAGGAAGCCTGGCCCTGAGCTAACATCGTGCCCATCTTCCTTTACTTTATATGTGGGACTCCTACCACAGCATAGCGTGCCAACCGGTGCCATGTCTGCACCAGGATCCGAACCGGCGGACCCCAGGACACCGAGAAGCTGAAGGTGCGAACTTAACAGCTGCGCCACCGGCCAGCCCCGCTCCAAAACATTTGAGGACGCATTTGCTCATATGCATATCCACAAGCTAATTAAATGTTTATGCATTCATTTGTTCAGTGGATTTTTTTTTATTGCCTTGTGAGTGCCGTGCACAGAGCTAAGCTTCATGTCCGCCCATGATGAGACTTCTTGGAATAGTTTACAACCGTTGATGAAAGACTCACTTTAAACATTTTGTATCTGACCTTTTCAAGTTCTATGAATCTATTTCTTTACAATAGTCAACTTAATGTTTTTTTCTTTTAAAATATCCCTACTTTTAAAATACTTCCCAAATGGAATGTTTAATGAGGGTTACAATTTCCTCGTCCTCTCCAGCTTCTAGAGGCTGTCCCGTTCCTCCATCTTCAAAGCCAGAAGTGGCTGAGTCCTTCTCATGCTGCTTCACCCTGAAGCTCCCTTTCCTGCCTTCCCCTTTCACTTAAAATAACCCTGTGATTACATTGGACTCACCTGGGGAGTCCAGGCTACTCTCTCTCATCTCAAAATCCTTAATCACATCTGCAAATTCTGTTTTGCCAAGTAATTTAACATATTCTCAGGTTCTGGGAATTCAGACATGGACGTTAGCAGGCCATTAGTCTGCCTACCACAAGTGTTAAAGGAATCAACACACATAAGGCACTTTGAAGAGTGCTGGCACATGGCAGCACTCAGTAAATGTGATTGTCATTAGAATTATCAGCTAGGATACCAAATTTTTTATTTTTCTTCTTCTAGGTGAAAAGAAGCTTAATAATTTTTTCCTGGAAATCTATAATTAGAATAGTTGATTATGAAGGTCAACTTTTAAACTGTTATGGTGAATTATCTTATTGGAGTACTGCCTGGAAACCTTAGTTTCTTTTCTCTGCCTGCTTAAAAACTGGTTTCTTCTTTACTAGAAGTTCACTAAAGAGGCAAAGGTGGAAGAGGAAGTAACTTACATCCACGGGTCTAGCCTTTGCAGCTACACATTAAGCTCCTACACACGGGAATATCTTGCCTATCCACATTTTGTTTTCTATGTCAATTGTGGCTTTTTCTTTTTGCTCTGCTACGGTTAAATGGAGTAACATATACCAAAAATGTAATATGATGCCTAGTGTATATCAATTCCCCAATAAATATGAATTTCCTTCTCTTCTTTCCTCTCACATACTTATGAACATAATTATACTTGTGTACACAGCTTAACTGAGATTTCAGATGGAAATTTTTGACACTGTATCTGGCTTGAATATTCCATCAATTTCTGCAATCCCGATTAAGGCTAAATCAGTATAACATCTCAGTCTATTTTATAACATTGGTGGTAAATTTCATTATGTTCATTATGTCCTGAAAGCCACTAGTAAGATAGGGAATAAATTTTAGATTTCTAAAGCTCTAAACTGTGTCAATTAGCATACTGCCAAGTTCATTAATCCTCCTCTCACTAAATCACTATACTCATAGATTTGTCTTGAAATTTTACCTAACTCTACTGCATATAACAATGAATGGGTCTTTTCCACTTAGCATATAATCATATTACCTTAAATTTATATGGCACTTAATATTCTTACAAAAAGTTTTGTAGATGTTATTCCATTTGATCTTTACCACAACCTGTGAGGTAGAAATTATTTTTTTAATTATTTTATTGAGGCTATGTTGGGTTACAACATTGTGTAATTTCAGGTGTACATTATTATATAACAGTTAATATAGACTGCATCGTGCTCACTACCAACAGTCTAATTTTTATCTGTCACCATACATATGTGCCCCTTTTCCCCTTTTGTCCACCCTCTTCCCCTCTGGTAATCACTAATCTGTTATCTCTATCCATGTGTTTATCTTTCACATACAAATGAAATGATGTAGTATTTGTCTTTCTCTGTCTGACTTATTTCACTTAACATCATACCCTCAAGTTCCATCCATGTTGTTGCAAATGGGACAATTTTGTCTTTTTTATAGCTGAGTAGTATTCCATTGTGTGTGTGTATATATATATATATATATGTACACCACATCTTCTTTATCCATTCATCAGTTGATGGGCACTTGGGTTGCTTCCATGTCTTGGCTATTGTGAATAATGCTGCAATGAACACAGGAGTGTATAAACCTCTTTGTATTTTGATTTTATGTTCTTTGAATAAGTACCCAGTAGTGGGATAGCTGGATGGTACAGTATTTCTATTTTTAATTTTTTGAGAAATCTCCATACTCTCTTCCACAGTAGCTGCACCAGTTTGCTTTGCCACCAGCTGTGTATGAGGGTTCCCTTTCCTCCACATCTTCTCCAACATTTGTTATTTTTTGTTTTGTTAATTATAGCCATTCTGACAGGTGTAAGGTGATAGCTCATTGTAGGTTTGATTTGCATTTCCCTAATAATTAGTGATGTTGAACATGTTTTCATGTGCCTGTTGGCCATCTGTATATCTTCTTTGGAAAAATGTCTGCTCACATCCTCTGCTCATTTTTTGATCAAGTGGTTTGTTTATTGTTGTTGAGTTGTATGAGTTCTTTATGTATTTTGGAAATTAACCCCTTGTTGGATAAATGATTTGCAAATATTTTTTCCCAGTTGGTGGGTTTTCATCTTTTTCATGGTTTCTTTTGCCTTGCAGAAGCTTTCTAGTCTGAGGTAGTCCCATTTGTTTATGTTTTCTTCTGTTTCCCTTGCCTGAGTAGACATGGTATTGAAAACATGCTGCTAAGACTGATGTCAAAGAGTGTATTGCCTATATTTTCTTCTAGAAGTTTTATGGTTTCAGGTCTTATCTTCAAGTCTTTAAACCATTTTGAGTTAATTTGTGTGTATGATGTAAGATAATGATCTACTTTCATTCTTTTGTATGTGGCTGTCCAGTTTTCTCAACACCATTTATGAAGAGACTTTCCTTTCTCCATTGTATGCTCTTGGCTCCTTTGTCAAAGATTAGCTATCCATAGATGTGTGGTTTTATTTCTGGCCTTTCAATTGTGTTCCATTGATCTGTGTGTCTGTTTTGGTGCCAGTACCATGCTGTTTTGATTACTACAGCTTTGTAGTATATTTTGAAGTCAGGTACTGTGATGCCTCTATCTTTGTTCTTTTTTCTCAGGATTGCTTTGGCTATTCAGGGTCTTATGTTGTTCCATGTAAATGTTAGGATTATTTGTTCTATTTCCATGAAGAATGTCATTGGGATTCTGATTGGGATTGCATTGAATCTGTAGATTGCTTTAGCTAATATGGACATTTTAACTACGGTTATTCTTCCAGTCCATGAGCATGGAATATCTTTCCATTTCTTTATGTCTTCTTCAATTTCTTTCAATAATTTCTTATAGTTTTCAGTGTATAGGTCTTTCACTTCCTTGGTTAAATTTATTCATAGATATTTTATTCTTTTTATTACAATTGTAAATGGAATTGTACTCTCGACTTCTCTTTCTGCTAGTTCATTTTTAGTGTATAGAAATGTGGCAGATTTTTGTAGGTTGATTTTGTACCCTGCAACTTTGCTGTAGTTGTTGATTACTTCTAATAGTTTTCTGTTGGATTCTGCAGGGTTTGCTATATATAGAATCATGTTGTCCACAAACAACAAAAGACTTACTTCTTCCTTTCCAATTTGTATACCTTTTATTTCTGTTTCTTCCCTCATTGCTCTGACCAAAACTTCCAATACTATGTTGAATAGGAGTGGTGAGAATGGGCACCCTTGTCTTGTTGCTATTCTCAGAGGGATGGCTTTCAGTTTTTCACCATTAAGAGTGATGTTGGCTGTGAGTTTGTCTATATGGCCTTTATTATGTTGAGATACTTTCCTTCTATACCCATTTTATTGAGGGTTTTTCTCATAAATGGATGTTGGATCTTGTCAAATGCTTTCTCTGCATCTATTGAGTTGGTCAGATGATTTTCATTCTTCATTTTGTTAATATGGTGTATCACATTGATTGATTTGCTGATGTTGAACCATCGCTGCATTCCTGGTATAAATCCCACTTGGTCATGGTGTGTGATCCTTTTAATGTATTGCTATATTCAATTTGCCAATATTTTGTTGAGGATTTTTGTATCTATGTTCATCAGAGATATTGGCCTGTAATTTTCCTTCTTTGTGTTGTCCTTGCCTGGTTTTGGTATCAGTGTTATGTTGGCCTCATAGAATGAGTTAGGAAGTATTCCATCTTCTTCAATTTTTGGGAATCGTTTGAGAAGGATGGGTATTAAGTCTCCTTTGAATGTTTGGTAGAATTCTCCAGAGAAGCTATCTGGTCCTCAACTTTTGTTTTTTGGGAGGTTTTTGATTGCTGTTTCTCTCTCTTTACTTGTGATTGGTCTATTCAAATTCTCTAATTCTTCTTGATTCAATTTGGGGAGGTTGTATGAGTCTAAGAATACCCATTTCTTCTAGGTTATCCAATTGGTGAGTATACAGTTTTTCATAGTATTCTCTTATAATCTTTAGTATTTCTGTGGTATCCATTTAATTTCTCCTCTTTCATTTTTAATTTTATTTGCACCTTCTCTCTTCTTTTCTTAGTGAGTCTGGATAAGGGTTTGTCGATTTTGTTTACCTTCTCAAACAAACAACCTTTAGTTTCATTGATCCTTTCTATTGTTTTTTTAGTCTCTGTTTCGTTTATTTCTGCTCTAATTTTTATTATTTCTCTCCTTATGCTGACTTTGGGCTTTGTCTGTTCTTCTTTTTCTGGTTCTGTTAGGTGTAATTCAAGGTTACTTATTTGAGATTTTTCTTCTTTGTTGAGGTAGGCCTGTATTGCTATAAATTTTTCTCTTAGCACTGCTGTTGCTGCATCCCATAAGAATTGGTATGGTGTATTTTCATTTTCATTTGTCTCCAGGTATTTTTTTATTTCTCCTTTGATTTCTTCATTGATCCAATGGTTGTTCAGTAGCATGTTGTTTAATCTCCACATATTTGTGCCTTTCCCAGCTTTTTTCTTGTAGTTGATTTCTAGTTTCATAGCATTGTGGTCTGAAAAGATGCTTGATATTATTTGAACCTTCTTGAATTTATTGAGGCTTACCTTGTTTCCCAAGATATGGTCTATCTTTAAGAATGTTCCATGTGCACTTGAGAAGAATGTATAGTCTGCTGTTTTGGGATGGAATGTTCTTTATATATTGATTGAGTCCATCTGGTCTAGTGTTTCATTTAAGGCCACTGTTCCCTCATTGACTTTCTGTCTGGAGGGTCTATCCATTGATGTTAGTGGGGTGTTGAGGTCCCATACTATTGTTGTGTTGCTGTCAATTTCTTCCTTTAGGTCTTTTAATAGTTGCTTTATATACTTTAGTACTCCTGTGTTAGATGCTTATATATTTATAATTGTTATGTCCTCTTGGTGGAATATCCCTTTTATAATTATATACTGCCCCTCTTTGTCTCTCATAGGGTGTTTTATCTTGAAGTCTACTTTGTCCGATTTAAGTATGGCAACACCTGCTTTCTTTTGTTTGCCATTAGCTTGGAGTACCATCTTCCATCCCTTCACTCTGAGCCTGTGTTTGTCTTTAGAGCTGAGATGTGTTTGCCAGAGGCAGCTTATTTTTGGCTCTTATTTTTTAATCCACCAAGTCCCTATGTGTCTTTTGATTGGAGAATTCAATCCATTTACATTTAGATTGGTTATTGATATATGAGAGCTTAATACTGCCATTTTATCTCTTGTTTTCCAGTTGTTTTATATTTCCATTGTTTCTCTTTCCTTGTATTTCTGACAGCCATTTCATTTTGGTGGTTTTTGTGATGATTTTCTCAGCTTTCTCTTTATTTATGATTTGTGGCTCTGCTCTGATTTTTTTTTATTGGTTACCATGAGGTTTGTATAAAAGATCTCATAAATGAGATAGTCCATTTTCTTTATTTTTTTAAATTTCTTTTAAAGATTGGCACCTGAGCTAACAACCATTGCCAATCTTCTTTCTCTCTCTCTCTCTTTTTTAATTGCTTTCTCTCCCCAAATCCTCCCCTCCCCCAGTACATAGTTGTATATTTTAGTTGTAGGTCCTTGTAGTTGTGGCATGTGGGATGCCGCCTCAACATGGCCTGATGAGTGGTGCCATGTCCCCACCCAGGATCCAAACCAGCAAAACCCTGGGCAGCTGAAGCAGAGCACATGAACTTAACCACTCAGGAACTGGGCCGGCCCCAAGATAGTCCATTTTCTGATAGCCACTTATCTCCATTAGCCTAAGCAAGTTTCATCCCTTTTCTCTTCCCCTTCTGAGTTATTGTTGTCACAAATTATTCTTTTTTGTGTTGTGAGTTTGTGACTAAATTGAAATGGTTATAGTTATTTTTTATGCTTTCCTTCCCTTTATCTCATATGTTATAATTAAGTGTTTACTAATCTATTCTGATATATAGCTGCAATTTTCTGATTCTGTCTATTTATCTTCTTGCTCAAGGTTTTGCAAAGCTTTACATTTTTTTTTTTTTCTGACAGAGGATGGTTTATTGACAAAACGCCAGGTGGAAAGAAAGACAGTTTTTTCCTGGACCTATCAGATGAAAAAAGTAATCGTAAGAAGCCAATATCTGAGATAGAGGTATTTTTGTAGTGAAATTTTAATCCCACATCATTGGAATACATTACGGTCTTCTCATTAAATATAATCTAGAGTAGATTTTGTGTTTTATAAAAGACATAGGAACTTTGAAATACATGCAGCATTTGATCACTTCCCAGTGCTGCCATCATTTCCATCCTAGTCCAAGGCTCTGCTCTTTTTGTCTTGACTGTTGAAATAAGCTTCTAGCTGGAGTCTGCTTCATTCTTGTTCCCCTAGTTTATTCTTCACACAGAGATATCTTTTCCACAAGTTAAGTCAGATCATTGTCATTCTTGTATTGACAACCCTCCAATGGCTCATTCAGGCTAAAGTCAAAGATCTTGCAATTGCCAATAAAGCCCTGATGGATGTGGCTGCCTGCTGCCTCCTCAATCTCATCTGCCACTACCCTCCTCTGCCATGTCCCAGCTTGCAAAGCTTTACTTTTTAGTTTCAAATGGGAGGCCTCCTTTCAACATTTCTTATAAGGCAGCCCTAGTGGCAATGAACAACCTCAGCTTTTGTTTATGTGGGAAAGCTCTTATTTCTCTGTTGCATCTGAGGGATAGTTTTGCTGGATAGAGTATTCTTGGCTGAAAATTTTTGTCTTTCAGTATTTTGAATATATCATTCCATTCTCTCCTAGCCTGTAAGGTTTCTGCTGAGAAACCCACTGAAAGCTCATAGGGGTTCCTTTCTAGGTTATTTTCTTCTGCCTTGCTGCCCTTAATATTTTTTCTTTGTCATTGTCTTTTGACAGTTTTAATATTATATGCCTTGGAGAAGGATTTTTTGCATTGATGTAATTAGGAGTTCTATTGGCTTCATGTACTTGTAAATCCCATTCTTTCCCCAGGTTTGGGAAATTCTCACCTATTATTTCTGTGAACAAGCTCTCTGCTCCTTTCTCTTTCTCTTCTCCCTCTGGAATTCCTATAATCCTTATGTTGCTTTTCCTAATTGAGCCAGATATTTCTTTCTTTCTTTTTTTTTTTTGAGGAAGACTAACCCTGAGCTAACATCTGCTGCCAATCCCCCTCTTTTTGCTGAGGAAGACTGGCCCTCAGCTAACATCTGTCCCCATCTTCCTCTACTTTATATGTGGGATGCTTGCCACAGCATGGCTTGACAAGCGGTGGGTAGGTCCACACCTGGGATCCAAATCAGTGAATCCCAGGCCACTGAAGCAGAATGTGCAAACTTAACCACTGCACCACTGGGTGAGATGTTTCTTGGCCCCAAGTCAGATATTTCTTGAAGAATTTCTTCGTTTTCTTTAAATCTTGGTTCCCTCTTCTCCTACACCTGAAGCAAGTCTATGTTTCTATCCTCTAAATCACTAATTCAGTCCTCCTTAGTGTCAGCTCTGTTTTTTACAGTTTCTCGATTATTTTTTATCTCATTTATTATGTTCTTCATCTCCTGAATTTCTGGCTCACATTTTTTTTACTTTAGAGCTTCAGTCTCTTTGGTGAAGTATTCCTTCTGCTCATTAATTTTACTCCTGAGCTCATTGAACTGTCTTTCTGAGTTTTCTTGTAACTCACTGAGTTTCTTTATGACACCTACTTTGAATTCTCTGTCTTTTAGGCTGTAAATTTCTGTGACTTCAGGATTGGTTTCTGGAAATTTGTCATTTCCCTTCTGCTCTGAAGTTTTATGTAGTTCTTCATGTTGTTTGATGAACTGATCCTTTGCTGGTGCATTTGTGGTACTATCAGGTCACAGATTCCACCTGCCACCCCTGGGTGGGGTTGGCAGGAACTGTGTTTTCTGATCCCTCACCATCTGCTGGAAGTTGTGCCAGTAGGGTTGCTCAGTGTTTACTTGGGCTGGCTGCAGCTGCCTGGCAGCTCATGCATGCATGCACAGGTAGGGCCTCTGTGCTCCACTGGTGGGTTGCTCTCATGCAAGTGGGACTGCTATATTTGGCAGGGGACCAACTGACTGCCATGCTAGGCAGGAGGTGATGGGTGCTTTATTTCATGTGCAGGCTGGCTCTGCCCTCATGGGTGCCTTGGCTGAGCCACCGTGCTTGCTGGGCAGGGCTCTGTCATGGGGGCTGAGCCACCACCACTCAGCAGGGAGCATTCCCAAAGATGGAATCACCATGGCACAGTGGGCATTCCTGCAAGCATTGGCGCACAGACCAGGCTGATCCCACCTCCTCTTACAGTTGTGCTGGCCACTGTGTGAGGACCCATGACCTAGATCGCTGCCACTGGGTCCATTCACCCAGTTCCACTGCTTCCTGGGGATCCAGTCCACCCAACTTCTGATATATGGCTGCATGGATCTCTCAGGCTTCCTGTTGTGCTGTGTAGGGAATCTTTTGTTGGTTAATGAATGTCCATTCAGTTGTAACTTAAAGGGGAGAGACAAAGGGAACAACTCACTCCACTACAATGCTGATGTCACTCTCCATTATCTCAAATTTTAAAATGAGGAAATGGGCTTGTGGAATTAAATGATCCATAGAAAGGAACCATAAGAGGAACCAAGTCAATTCTTTTCAGTAAACCACACTAAATAGCTATATGGGAGTGAGACTTTTAGTTTCTGGATGTAATGTGGATATTTAACTTTCTTCTTAAGACCAGAATCAGACGGTTTCATTTTCTTTTAAATTATTCAGTGTTTAATTTGATTAACACTGTGCATTTTAATGTTTGAATTTGACTTGATACTTGCCTTGTGATCCATATAGATAGCAATTTTCTCTTTTGGTGAGCTGTCTTTTTCAAGCAAGGTATGAAAATAAAGTAATAGGAGATAAAAAGGTTGCTTCCAAGACAGTGATAGAGCTAACCATAAATTCAATGAGTCTGCCTTAACATTCAGTTACAGTAATATCACACTTATTTAGAATTTTAAACTCTCTAGAATCCATCAAAGAATTCAAAAGCAAGGCAGGAATGTCTCTGAGTAGTCAAATCATCAAAATCTGTGACACAACATTTTCACACCTGCCTCAAAGAAAGCTTTACTTGGAGTCTATTCACTCTTATTTCCCAAAAAATTCTAGTTTTATTTTAAATAAAAACAATGGGAATAAGAGAGTGAGTTAAAAGCAAAGAGAATTATAGAATGCAGAAGAAATAGATAAAAATGAGCAGATAATTCAAATTCATGAGAACCAAGAGGCAATGTAGTGATGGGCCAAAATTCTTAACGGTTTTCTATATCTACTTATTATATAGCAGAATGCATAACTATAGTAAGACTATAAAACATTTTGTAGGCCTTCAGATGATGTCATAATAAATCTATATTTATAAATATGGAAAGAGGTTCACAATGTTTTGCTTGATGAAGAAAACCAAGTAGAAAACTATGTGAAGATGTAACGGATGGTTACATTTTCATATATATGTATATTTATACATGCATAGGAAAAGGTCTAAAGTATATATAGCAAGATGTTAAAAATGGTTTGTAATGGCAAGGATGGATTATGTTGTTTTTATTTCTTTTGACTTTTCTTTACATTTTCTTGTGTAAATTACAATGACCACTATTATTATCAGAAAAAAACAGTTTCTATTTAAGAAAAAAGAACACTTGACTACATCACAACCAACTTGGTTCAATAATATTGATTTAAATGACTAACTATGTTAGTCTGGCTTATAACTAATTCAAAAATGCCCCTCTAAATAAGGTAATGGATTCAAAAATCCAAAGAAAGGAGAATCAGGGCGAATTCTTCTCAGGCAGGAAGGAATCAACAATTATACTTATTGCTGACTCTTTCCCTTGTGGGTCCTTCTTGCTTGTATCTTTTATTCCTTTGTAAATGGTGACCAAAAATTAGTTGTCAGACCTTGGACAAGCTTCAAGCAAGACATAGGTCTAGCTGTGATTTTGTCTTCCACTAATTTTTAAAGTCCTAGGAGTCTGGGAGATAGCAGATAAACTTAGATTTTATTTATTTATTGTCTAAGTTTTAATCTTTATGTAAGAGGAAGCCATTTAGAATTTCAGCTTGGACTGTGTATACTAGATAAAAAGGAAGAGGAGATAATCTGGTTTATAAATTGATATGGACAATCAAATCATATAATCCTGATCATAATCTGTGTTAGAATTGAAATGCCTCCCTGACAGTACCTGATATATAATACATGCCCAAACATACTGGTTGAATAAAAGGATAAACACAAATTCATGAAAAAATTGCCAAATCTCAAATTCACTTTGTGATTTGTAGAGACTGAATGTTTAGTTGTAGCTGTGATTTAAAAAATCGTATTGATCATAATTGGAGATGATTCAGAAGGAGACCTATTGAAAATAAGAAAGAAAGAAATGCATTGTAGAGTTTATGATCCACAACAAATAGCCTCAAAGCAAAATGGCTTTGGTCTCTTCATCTTTGAGTATTTGCATGAAAGCATTTTTGTTTATATTTTTCTCCCCATCAAATAAAACATGGACTTATTTTTTAACCATAATTTATTTTTTTAAACCATGCAATTCCATGTATGAAAATAGAAAGGCAGCTTGAGCATGCAACAACCTATGAAAGCTCTGGAACAAGAAAATAATCACACTTCACAAAAATGATTAATGAAGGAGAAAACAGTTTTGAAAGAAAAGAAATATTATGAATGTTGTTCTTTTAATATCCTCTACTAGCCAATCAATACCTAGTGTACTTGGGAGAATGGGATTTATAGCTCGTTATTGTGTAGCTCTTGCTTTTCATTTTCCAGTTGCTCAATGTCCTGATTACCACATACTTCAATTTAAGAAACATTTTATTGCTTGAAAAAGTCAAAGCTGTTCTTGTCTTGTTTATGTAAGCAGACTCTTAAATAATCACTTCAGGGATAAATTTAAAATAAAATGTTATGACCTCAGGATTAAGTCCCAAATTCCATGTACATACACATGTACTGAATAAATAGATAATTATAAATAAACAAATGCATATGTGTGTATACACACATATATGTGTATCTTGGTATATGAGGTATATATGTACACACACAGCTCTCTAAAAAGAGAAAAATATTTTGATTCATTTGGAGTGACTAGTTAACACGTATCTATCTTCTTGATAATGAGGCAAAATATTTCCGTTTCAAATTCCAGTTCAGCATTTATTGAACATCGATCTTGTCCTAGGTGTTGTGCTAGACATTTAAATAGCTCTCCTCTCATTCAGTCTCCACAGTACCATCATGAGGGAGACATTATCCCTCATTTTATAGATAAAGAAGCTAAATCTTGATGCTGTTGAGTGAAATGGTTATTGCTATTAATGTTATTACCACTTGAACATTCTAGGGAGTCATGTAAAAGTCTAAAAAAAATCACAAAATCCCAACTCTTCTGAAATTAGGTCAATATTAAAATTATCCTTAAATGTATGGACCTACTCTTAGTTCAAAAATTACATGTTTCTCGAGAATGCAGAAGACATTTAGTTTAAAGCAAAATTATAGGCAAACATCTGGGAGCTGATGTTTATATCCAGCATGTGCATAAAGAGAGATCCTTTAGTGAGAGGAAGGCGAGCAGCACAAATGACTGAATGATGCCACTGTCGCTTTTAGAAACCAGGGATCGCTGTTTCAACTCAAGTCAGTCGACTCATCTATAGTCTTGATTGACTGGAGTCACTAAAGACAAAATTTTAATAGAAAAATTATCTAGAAATCACATTCTGACTGAGCTTCAAATAAGTTGGGCTGCTGGGCATTTTGTTTATCATTTATCAGGACACAGACACACATCTGTTGTTTCCATGTATGATAATGATTCAAGCTTTTTAAAACTAATTTACAAAAAGTAGGAGTAAATATGCACATGTCCCTCTGCACACTTTCTCTCAGCCTAAACTTATGAGAAACTGGCAGAAAAACAACATATATGTAAGAATCATGGAATGGATATCAAACCCTGGCCCCTTTAGCAAGAGACCATATAGCAAAATATGCAAACATATCTGGTGCTTAACCTAGTCAGGTTTCCAGAAGCCCACGACCTAGAAATAGGGCAAAACTGGAAAGTCAGTAGCGATGTGATTTCAGCCCCTTGAGGAAATCTCAAGCCAATGTTAAATGTTAGGGATAACTGACTAAGTGATCAAGGATCACAACGTTTTATTAATTAGGTTTGTTATAGGAAATAGGGCAGGCCCTCCACCTGTGACTTTGTTCACACTGCTTGATCTTGCTTATGTCTTATTTTTTATTCTGCAAAATAGCTTTTAGAAAATATAACATCCACGGGGCCAGCCCAGTGGTACAGTGGTTAAGTTCGCACGTTCCGCTTCTCAGCAGCCTGGGGTTCGCCGGTTCAGATCCCCGGTGAAGACATGGCACTGCTTGGCAAAAAAAAAGAGCCATGCTGTGGTAGGCGTCCCACATATAAAGTGGAGGAAGATGGGCATGGATGTTAGCTCAGGGCCAGTCTTCCGAAGCAAAAAGAGGAGGATTGGCAGTAGTTAGCTCAGGGCTAATATTCCTCAAAAATATATATACATATAATACATCCTTTCATGTACTTTTTAAAAAGTATTTGTATAAAGGCAACAACTCTATTACTAAAATAATCCTTACGTTTTATAATAAAGAACTTTCGTTATATCAGACTTTATTCATGTCTAATAAATGTGCTGAGGAAGGTGTGCGATTTGTTATTTTTAGAAGTAAAAATTCTCTGAAACAGTATGAGTTGTTACAATGTTTACCAAAATATGCCAAGAACATTAAAACACTCAACTAGAAAATAAAGTCCTACTAACGAGAGGGAAATTAAATTCCCTTTGAGATCGGCTGCATAAACAGTTTCACTCCCACAATGAGCTTCAAAAAGCTAGACATCCTCTGCTTAGCACTCAGGGAAGGCACTAAGCCATCCTAGGGGCAGGCATTTTGCAGAGCTGGCGGTATTACAGCTGGCAGCATCTTTGCTCGGGGGAGCCAATTGAGTTACTCAGCTGAAAAAGTTATGATAGACTGAAAACGGCCTGTGGTCTCTGCTTCCTGTGATGAAAGAAAAGTGGGATATGCACCAGTTGGCAAGGAACTGTGAGAAAGGAAAATGGGTTTCTTGAGACAATGACTTTCTAGTCTTTTTAAGTGACTGGATATAACTGCTGAAGTTAAATGGTTATTTGTGGAATCACATAACGGATTTCCCATTTCCAGTCCTTAATAAGGTAGTTTGATTCAGTATGCAATGTTGAGCTAATAAATGCTGCCCAGTATTCGAGACTCAGTGGCCAAAATTATGTATGTAGATGAATTAAAGAGATTAAGGCAAAGCAATGTTTTCCTGTATGTAGTAGATTTTCAGTAGACTAAATCCACAGACCTTAACCCTGAGATCTGTAGACAGCAGTCAGAGAGTCAGTGACCTTGAATGGAGAAAAAAGATCATATCTTTACTAACCTCCACCTAAAATATAGCATTTCCCCCCAATTATAAAATCAGGAAACAAATGACAATGCTGCTAACAGTGCTTGTGGCCTTGCAACCAGTAGAAATAACAGATATTTTAATATCAAATTACAAGCATTGTGGAGATGGCAAAATACCCTTTGCATTCATCATTACTTTGAAATTTTGGGAGTAATTACTGTCAGAAATTTCTTTTTTAATAGCTTTATTGGGATAATTCACGTACCATAATAATTCACATTCACTCACTTAAAGCGTACAATTCAGTGGTTTGGGTATATGATATCATTAAACTTTTAAAATTGTAGAGATATATATAGCCTAAAATCTGCCATTTTAGCCAGTTTTAAGTGTACAATTCAGTGGCATTACTTACATTCCCAATGTCATGCAACCATCACCACTATCTATTTTCAAAACTTTTCATCACCCCAAACGAAACTCTGTAAGCATTAAACAGCAAATCGCCAGTGCCTTTTCCCCCCAGCCCCTGGTCATCTCAAATCTACTTTCTGTCTCTATGACTTTGCCTTTCTATATATTTCATGTAAGTGGAATCATGCAATATGTGTCCTTTCGGGTCCAGCTTATTTCACTTAATGTCTTCAAGCTTCACCCATGCTGTAGATGTATCAGTGCTTCCTGTTTTGGCTGAATAACATTCCATTGTCTTTATATACCACATTTTGTTTATCCATTCACCTGTCGATGGGTACTTGGATTGTTTCCGCCTTTCAGCTATTGTGAACAATCCTGTAGTGAACACTGGTGTATAAGTGTCTGTTCGAGTCCCTGCTTTCAATTCGCTTGGGTGTTTACCTAAGAATGGAATTGCTGGGCCTCAAGTGCTTATTCCATGTTTAGCTTTTTTAGTAACTGCCAAACTTTTTATAGCAGCTGCAGAAATTTCTTCTTTAATATTCTGATAATTGTATTACAATATAATTGTTTTTTACATAATCCTACGCATTTTCCTGTATACATTTAGGAACATTGTTCTCAGAAACTTCCCCAGACTGCCAAAGGGCTTCCACGGCACAAAAAAGGTCAGGAACCTCTGCACACTGGCTTTTGTTTTGCATAAGGCAAAATAATTTAAATCTGTAAAATTCTGGCAGGTGTTTGGTGTCTAGAACTAAAACAAGCAATCATTATAAAAATAGTGATTTTGTATTATCTTGGAAGTTTAGTGCAGATGAGCTAGACTAATGACTAAAGTTAAAAAGTGCTTTCAGAACCAAATTTTCTGGGTTGATAACATAATAAGCATCTTTACCAAAAACATATATTGAGACAACATAAAATACAATTCAATGAGTAAGTGTAAATTCAGGCCTTTACTATGCCAGAGCATAAAGGTTGGTTAGATGAGTACACTTTGAAAAGCCAGAGAGTTCCTGAAATGCAGTTGATTTACTCAATCAGTTCATTTGGAGTTTTGAAAAATATGAAATGCTTCAACAATTTGCATCTCTTGCACAGAACTGTAGTCAATTTAAAACATCATGAAACACATTCATTCACAATATCGTGCAACCATCACTGCTATCTATTTTCAAAACTTTTCGTCAACACAAACAGAAACCTTGTAACCACTAAATAGTATATTACTGTTAGCATTACTGTGTCATTTATACAAATTTTCACTTAAATTCTTTTTTTATAATGAGAAAAATACTTTAACCACTTAAATTAAATGTTCAGGATTCAGAATATGATTGTCATCAAGTATAAAAAGAAACAGCTGGATCTTGGACTCAAATTTCAGAAATGGCATACTACTTTTACTGTAGAATTATTTATTCAATTAACGATATTTATTGAGTACCTGCTATATGCCAGGCACAAGAGATATGACAAGAAAAAAGACATGGTCTCTTCTCTCAGGGAACTTACAGTCTAATAGGGGATAAATTAAAAGACAAGGTAAATGCTATACTAAGAGTCAGCCTAGTTTGTTATGAGAACAATTGGACGAGGCATCTTATCCAGTCTTTGAGGACTCAATGAAGGCTTCCCAAGAAAGTGACATCTAAACTGAGTCCTGCATGAGTAGGAGTTAGCCAGGTGAAGGAGAAAGAAAAAGAACAGCGGAGAAGCATAAGGGAAGAAAGAGCAGAGGAAATTTGGGAAACTGCTGAGTTCCCTCTGACTGCGTAGACTAGAGTGCAGAGGCTGTGGCAGGAGCTGAAGCAGTGAGCAGGATCCAGAGCTCTCAGGATGTTCTAAGTGTGTCGATGGACTCCATCCTGAGGGCAAGGAAGAAGCACTGAAGGTGTAGACAGGGTGGTGGCATGACCACCACGGGCTCTGCACACATAACTTTGTTTGCAGTGTAGAGAACAGATTGCAGGTAGAGACGAAATTAGAAAAGGAGAGATTGCAGTAAAAGAAGTGAGAAATCATGTTGTATAAACTTAAGCAGTGGCAATAAAGGTAGAGAGAAATGCATGGATTTTTTTTAGTTTGTAGGAGCTAGAATTGACAGTTCTTGAATTTGAGAGAGTAACAAGGAAAAGTCAAGTGTGACACCCACGTTTCTGGCGTGGGCACCTGGGTGACATGGTGGCAAGGAATAATCTGCTTGGAAAATGTTGAGTGTGAAGTTCTCATTCCAGATCCGGTACCTACAAGCTCTATGGCTTTGGGCAAATCCTATAAGCATTTTGAACCTCTTTCTAAAACAGAGATGCTAATTCCTGCCTGGTTCATAGGGTATGATGAGTCCCTAATAAAATTATGTATACGGAAACCCTTTGTAAACAGTTAACTACTATACAACTGAAAAGTACTGTGACTGAGATTGGTGCTTCTGCAATTGATTCAACCCTTATTCAGTATCATCACTGATATCACGAATTATCGTTCAGAGACAGGCTTAGTGGGAAAGCACAGGCCTGGGAATCAGGAGACCTGAGTGTCAGTCCGGTTCTCTATGATCTAGGGCTGGTTCTCCCTTGAAATATGAAGAAATTGAACAGACCGTCAGCAAAGGCCCTTCCAGACCTAAAATTCTAAGAATGCTGTTGACTGTTCTATTGAATTCTATTGAATATTCAGCGTGATCCCAGTAGGTGTAAGTAGATTATTCTCATGGAAAACATTTCAAGAAGAATTTTCAGTCATCATTAACCTACTTTACAGAGAAAAGAAGGTTTGTGCTTTCCCAGAAACCATTATTATACAAATAAGTACATATGTGAGTAATATGTTGCTTGATAAATGCGAATGTGTTGCAGAAACAGTGTAATTGAGTATGACTAATGAAGGGTAAAATGTGATTCATTTACTACAACGAACAGTCAAGAAAAGTATAAAATAAATCTCGCATCTCTTGTTGAATTTTATTCTGTGGATGCAAATACATAAAGCTTGGTTTCTCCCTTGTGCCTTTAGTTGCAAACAGCAGAAAGTTTGTAAAGCCCTAAACAATTCTTTTCTAAATTGTTTTATGTTCCATATTGTTGAATATAAATACTCAGCCACTCGTGGGCTTTGCTTTCCCCTTAGTTTTTGTTTTGTTGTGTTATTTACAAAATCTGTTTATTTCCATGAAAGTATCCTATAAAATTTTTTCTCTTAAAGATTGGCACCTGAGCTAACATCTGTTGCCAGTCTTCTTTTTCCTTCTTCCTTTTCTCCCCCAAACCCCCCAATACTTAGTTGTATATTCTAGTTGCGGCATGTGGGACGCCGCCTCAGCATGGCTTGATGAGCAGTGCTGTGTTAGTGCCCAGGATCCAAAGTGGTGAAACCTGGGCCGCCAAAGCCAAGAGCACAAGCTTAACCACTCGGCCACAGGGCCAGCCACTATACAATATTTTTAATAGCTTTGTTGAGATATAACTCATATGCCATACAATTCACCCATTTAAAGTATACAATTCAATGGTTTTTAGTATATTCACAGTGTATGTAACCATCACCACAATCTGGTTTTAGTACAGTTTCATCTCCCAGAAAGAAACTTGTACCTATTAGCAGTCACTCTCATTTCCACACACTCTACCTTCCATCCTAGGCACTGGCAACCACTAAGCTACTTTCTATCTCTATGGATTTGCCTGTTTTAGACCTTTCATATAAATGGAATCATGTAATATGTGGTCTTTTGTCTAGCTTCCGTTACTTAACATAATGTTTTCAAGGTTCATTCACATTGTAGCATATATCAGTACTTCATTCCTTTTATGGTCAAATAATATTCCATTGTATGGATATACCACTTTTTATTCATCTATCCATCAGTTGATGGACATCTGGATTGTTTCTACTTTGGGGCTAATATGAATAATACTGTTAGGAATATTCAGGAACAAGTTTTTTGTAGATGCTTGTTTCCATTTCTCTTGGGTAGATACCTAAGAATAGAAACCTTGCTCTCAGTTTTGAGAGCCCAGAGCTTCTTGATATCTGCCCTCATTGATGCCTTTGGGAATCTTTTACTTCAGTAGGAAGAGTAATAATGAGTGTTAACTGATAGGAAAGCAATTGGCTTTCTTTGAAAACATGTCTAGGCCAGGGCACTTTCTAAGTATGTGCAAATGACTTGTTTCCAAGTTTACAGTTATGATGGGGTGATAAATTTGTGGTGCAATGCATTAGAGAAGTTCAGTCTCCTAAGATTGTGACCTGTTTTCTTAAGAGACTTTATAACTTCCAATGGACTTATTGTAAGTAATATTGGTCATTAATATAGGGGTTGTGTCCATGAGCTGGGGGATGTGGGAAGTCTCAGTAAATCTGGCACAAATCTGAACAGAGTTTTGCTTTTCGATTAATACATGTTCTTATATTATGAAGCAGAATACAAAATTCACAGGAAATTTGTAAAGCTATCTCTGAGACTTTGAAGGTCATAGTCTGTAGCTGTGCCCAGGTCTTTGGTCCTTGCTCCTTCTCAGGACAGGTTCTCTCTCATATGCCTTTAGGGTTATTCTGGGGTAAGATTTGAGAAGCACTAATGGAATGAATTTATTTTTTTCATATGGTTTTGACATGACTTCAAAATATTTTAAATGGTATTTCCTGAATGGAGTCCTGTGAAACTAGTTGTTAAAAGGTGTTGCATTAAAAGAAAAAAAGAAATCCTGTGTTTAAATAAGTTTAAGAAATAATGGGTTTAACAAATTTATAGTTTCTTTAATTTAAAACTTGTCAGGTTCCAGGGAGTTCTTTTATCTCTTGCTCAAAATGAAATGTCTAGAAGCACTTGCTGCAACCTTAAACTGTGAGCTCCACTGGTGGCCTTAAGCCTGTTGAGCATTTTGACAAAGTCACACCCTTGCTTTTTATTTAAAAAGTTAAATTGACTAAAATAATTAATTAGAAATCAGCTCAAATGTTAATTTGAGAGCACCGAGAAGAGATTCATGAAAGAGTCTCTCTAGATGTAAAACACTCCAATTTTATGAACCACTGACTACGATTTTGTTTGCCTGCAAAGTTTCCCTTCTCTCACTTTGTCATGTGTGACAGTGTTGGGTTTCGTAATGCCCTTTCCTTAACCGTTTCACCTGGGCTGTTTTCTGATAAAATAGCTTCATACTGGCCAACACATTTTCTGTGATTCATTAAGCATGAAAGGGTGATATTTTTCTACATAATTTCACCTTTCATGCTTTAAATTGATGTTCCTTTGCAGCTCCAATTTTTCTCTCCTGTGAATGCATTTGTTAGGAAAAAGAGCTCTAAGTAGGAGACTGCTGGTGCACAGTATAACGGGGATATTTGGTAGGAGTCCCTGACAGTCAGATTTCCACAGAGACTGTGGGTCCTAGCCACAGTCTGACACCCCCCAGGACTCACCTGCTGGACCACCTAATGTGGAAATAGAGGGAACAGCTCCACTGTGACCATGTCCACCAGCTGTTTGTACCTCTCCATTTGCACCATTTCCTTCACTTGCAACTTTCTTTAGCTCTAACTTTTCCTTATTATGCCCAACGTACTCTCTGCCCAGTTCACTGCAAAGTAGCACGACACAAGAGAAAGAACACAGGTTTGGAAAGACTGTTTCAAGAATCATTGCATGGCAAGTTCAGGAAAGTGGAGTCTTTTCTTTGAGCAGGAATTCCAAATGCCAAGGAAAATGGGGCCACTCCAGATTAGGGGATGTCACTGCTTTGTTCACAGTTGTTTAGGAAGAAGCTGTTACACAGATGATATGGCAAAATCTATAAACCACATTTAACGGGAAGCAAGTATAGCTAGAAAATAGGAAGGAATTGGATTCACTCTAATTTATCTCTTCTTTTTATTCTTAGCGACAGACATTTTATTACTTTTTCCATTACACCCCATGTTACTAATGTTAATTTGTAGACAACGGTTTGTTGTACTAAATCTCTATTTTAACCAGTAGTCCTCCTAAAGATAATAGCTCAGCTGCTAGATATTTTTGTTTTTGCTTGTTCAAAACTTCATACTTTATGTACCTTACTACTGAAAAGAGCTTAATTTTTTAAAAAAAAATTTTTGATGTTTCAATCATTCTGGTAATCAAGAATTACTTAATAGGCACACATGATGCTTGTGACAATATTTGTGATATAATTAAATTATCTGCAAAATTTTACAGAAGCACAAATCTGTTCCCAACCCTCCAAATGCTCTAATTTAATTCATCTGGGGTAAATCCTGGATATTAGTACTTTTAGCAACTCCCTAGGCAATTCTACCGTGCGGTGAGATTGGAAACTGTGGTAGGCAAAATTCTAAAATAGCCGTCATGTACACTTTCTGTAAAACCTCTCCTCCTTGAGTGTAGGTGGGACTTGGGACTTGCTTTTAACCAATAGATATGTCAAAAGTGATGATAGGATATCAGCCCTGTGATTAGGTTTACACATATCACATATACATGTATGCATATATTTTGCCAGCACATACTAGAGAGATTCTCTGCTGGCCTTGAGGAAGCACAGCCATGTTGTAAACTACCTGTTGGAAGATCTACCTGGCAGGGAACTTTGGGAGACCTCCAGGAGCCGACGGCAGCCTCCAGGCAATAGCCAGTAAGAAGCTGGACCTCTCAGCCATACAGTATCAAGAAAATGAATTCTACCCCTAATCTGGATGAGCTTAGAAGAAGATTCTCCCTAGCGGAGACTTTGGAGAGAATGCAGTCCAGGTAACACCTTGATTGCTGTTTTGTGAGATGCTGGGCAGGGGACCCAGGTAAGCCGTGCCTGCTCTCCTGAGCCACTGAAGATAGGAGATAATACATGTGTGTTTTATTCAGCTCCTAAATTTGTGGCAATTTTCACATGGCAGTAGAAAACTAATACAGGAACCAGTTTCTAATAATGATATCAGAGGCATTTGTGCTTCAGTTTTACTCTTTATACCATATAAGGTTAGCCCAGAATATACAAGAAGAGAGTTAAGCCCTCTGATTTGCGGGACTCTAGGTTCAACTGTATAGCTTTTTGCTCCAAGTTCTTCGTGTCATGATTAAAAGAAAGCAGGCAAGCATGCACGGTCTTCACCCCAATCTGTTCGACTCACAAGACCCAAAGGGACACAATGGGCTTTATTTCTATATTCCATTTCATTCGCCAGCTTCATTTTCTATTGTTTCTATTTACTGTGGTTTTCAAGACTCTCACGTGTTATTCTTTTCTTTGAAAGACAGAAAAAAAGCCCATTTGAATGAATAGCTTTGTTATTTTTAAAATTATGTCTTTAGAGCATACCAGGAAAACCAAATAAACAGGGGAAGAACCTGGCGACATTTAATATTAAGCACAAAATGGTGAGATGCCATACAGAGCTGGGGACTTTTGCGGAAATACAAAACAGAAAACATTTTTAAATGGTTAGTTCTTCAGAGACTAAAAAAAATGTAGCTCTAAAAACTGGTCTATTGAAATGAAAATATTAATAATATTGAATTAAAGTGCACAATTCCATTCAATACTTAATTGATTCTTTTATGTGAAAGCAACCTATGCCATCTTTATCTCCTCTCCTCTTTCATCTTCTAAGAGGTATAGAAATAAATACATTTGGTTTTAAGTGGCTTTTGTTATTTTCTGATGTCCTCTTTGGGTGCACATAATTCTAATTAATGTAGAAGCCAGGTCTTTTTGAGGGTCCTATCAACTCATTAGTAAAAGAAAAATATTTAGAGCATTTTAGTTGACCACGTTACTATTCAGTACCCACTGAAATGAAAGCCAAGTTACCTTCCGTTAGCAAATGAATTCTAAGGCCCTCCAGCCTCCAGCATCCTGTTCTCTGCCTCTGTATTTCCCCATCAAGGTCACTGGGGTGCTTACCAGTGAAACTCTGGACCATCTTATCTGAAGTCTGAGTATTTGAGAATTAGGATGTTGGTCTTTTGTAATGTGTTTCCAACCATCCTCTGAGCTCCTGTTGAATTCATAGGAAATCAAAAGTCTCTCTCTTGCTTGATTCATATACAGTAAGCCGAATGCTTGAAGAGATTTAGCAAACAATAATTAGAGAAACCATCTAATAGATGAACATTAACTATTTGCTTCAAGAGTCTGTGATGATTAGAGTAAAACTAGCAACAATTTAAAAGGGAGTAGGAGTGGGATGTGTTTTAAAAACCACTTGAGGAATCTGTTATTTCTTAAGTGATGGTTTAACACTATGGAGGTGTATTACTTGCCTGTGCTTCTGGCAAAAGCCAAATAGGATTCTCTCCTATTTAAATAGTGAGTAATATAGAAACATACATGAACATTATTACAAGAAATACTGAGACCTCTGCAGTGATCAAATAAGGCTGAAGTTTATTGACTTGCCAGGCAAGGAAATACACAGCAGTAAAGAAATTCAGAGGGGCAGAGCAAAATGGCAGGGTGAGCTGACCCGGGATTCTCTCCCCTCCAAAATACAACAAAGGATTGGAAAAACTGAATTTCAGAGAATAAATCTAATGCCAACACATTAGAGACCTACAATACCAAGAAGGCGGAGATCATAAATCTTGCTTACAGCCTCGGAGGTGCTGGAACAGTAGGAGAGAACGTCGCTCCCTCCCCTAGAGTCTGCCATGCTGCTGCGCAGGTCAGGAAGGAGCAGGGTAGGGGCCACACGACCGGGTGATCATCCAGGACTTCTGCCGCTGATTCAGTGGAAACCTGCTGACAAGGGAAAATCTTCTGTGCGTGGGCCCCCCCAGGGCCTCGGGAGACTGGAGAACAGAACTGATCTGAATCTAGATTGGCACGTGAGAATAGCAGCCCCTCCCTCCCGGCAAAGCCACTGGGCGCAGCCATCTTGCCCGAAGGCGGAGAGCTCATAACCCGTGGCTCTCGACCCCCATCTAGTGGTGACAGGCTGTAACTGCAACCGAATTCTACCACCGTGTGAAAAAAACGCTCCTCTACCATCCAGCAATTTATAAAAGTCCCAGACCAGAAGGAAAACAATAAAAGCAGAGAATTAAGTCCTGAGGACTTGGAATTAGGTAAACTAAGTGATAATGAGTTCAGAGCAGCTATAATCAAAAAACTCAATGAGGTAGAGAGAAAGATAGAGAAACAAGCCGAGTTCTGGAGTTACTTCACAAAAGAGATTGAAATCATAAAGAAGACTCAAACAGAATTACTAGAGATGAAAAACACAATGGACCAGATAAAACAGAATACAGATTCCCTGAATGCCCATGTAGACACCATAGAAGAGAAAATTAACATAATTGAAGATAGACAGGCTGAATGGCTCCAGACAGAGGAAGAAAGAGAACTAAGAATTTTAAAAACTGAGGAAAATCTCTGAGAGATAGTAGATTCAAGGAGGAGTAAGAACTTAAGGATCATAGGAATTCCCGAGAACATGGAAAAGGAAAATGGAGCAGAAAGTGTGCTTAACGAAATTATTGAAGAGAAATTCCCAAATCTAGGGATTGATGGAGAAATGTGTGTAGAGGAAGCTTTCATATCTCCTAGATTTGTCAATGTAAAAAGACCTACTGCAAGGCACATAGTAGTAAAATTGGCAAGAAGGAAAGATAAGGAAAGAATACTCAGGGAAGTAAGAAAAAAGAAGAGAATAACCTATAAAGGAGCCCCTATCAGACTGTCAGCGGATTTCTCTACAGAAACCTTACAAGCTAGGAGAGAATGGAGTGACATATTCAAAGCTTTAAAAGATTAAAATCTTCAGCCAAGAATACTCTATCCAGCAAGAATTTCCTTCAGATATGAGGGAGAAATTAAATCTTTTCCAGACAAACAAAAGTTAAGGGAATTTGTAACTAAAAGCCCTCCACTACAAGAAATCCTCAAGAAGGCTCTCATACCTGAAAAAAAAAAGGAGAAAGGGGTCACAATCCACAGACTAGGGAGACCAATGGATAGAACCAGAACAGGATAGCAAATATTCAACTATAGCATTAGGGTAAAGGTAAGGAAACTACCAAAGCAAGGACGATCTTATCACTCTAATTACAAATTCATAACATGAGTTGGAATAAGAAATGAAAATAATTATTTAGGAGGGGAAGAGCAAAGCGTCTAAATCAGTATTGGTCAATAAGTAAGAGACCACCAGAGAATAGACTATATTATACACGAGATTCTAAATACAAACTTCAGGGTAGACACTAAAATAAAATACAGAACAGAATCACAAATCATAAATAAGGAAAAATCTAAGAAACCCAGCATAAGAAATTGTAGTATTAAATGGGTAGGCTAAAGCACACAGGAAAAGAAACACAGGAAAACAAGATAATGAGCAACAGATTGACAGCATTAAGTCCACATGCATCAATAATCACTCTCAATGTAAACGGATTGAACTCTCCAATAAAAAGACACAGAGTGGCAAATGGATTAAAGAACAAGATCCAACAATTTGCTGCCTCCAAGAAACACACTTCAGCCCCAAGGACAAACACAGGCTCAGGGTGAAGGGGTGGAGGACAATACTTCAAGCTAATAGCAAGGAAAAAAAGGCAGATGTTGCAATTCTTATATCAGACAAAGTGGATTTCAAAATAAGACAGGTAAAGAGAGACACAGAGGGACAATATATAATGGTCAAAGGGACACTTCATCAAGAAGAAATAACGCTTATAAATATCTATGCACCCAACACAGGAGCACCAAAATTCATAAAGCAACTATTAACAGACCTAAAGGAAGATGTTAAAAACAACACAATAATAGGGGCTGGCCCCGTGGCCGAGTGGTTAAGCTCACGCGCTCCACTGCAGGCGACCCAGTGTTTCGTTGGTTCGAATCCTGGGCGCAGACATGGCACTGCTCATCAAACCATGCTGAGGCAGCGTCCCACATGCCACAACCAGAAGGACCCACAACGAAGAATATACAACTATGTACCGGGGGGCTTTGGGGAGAAAAAGGAAAAAATTTTTTTTAAAATTTAAAAAAAAACACAGTAATAGTAGGGGACCTCAACGCCCCACTCACATCAATTGACAGATCATCCAGACAGAAAATCAACAAGGAAATAGTGGAGCTAAATGAAAAACTAAAACAATTGGACTTAATAGACATATATAGATCACTTCACCCTAAAAGAGCTGAATACACATTCTTCTCAAGTGCACTTGGAGCATTCTCAAGGATAGACCATATGTTGGGAAACAAGGCAAGCCTCCACAAATTTAAAAAAAATGAAATAATAACAAGCATTTTCTCCAATCATAGTGCTATAAGGCTAGAAATTAATTACAAGAAAAAAGCTGAGAAAGGCACAAAGATGTGGAGACTAAACAACACACTACTGAACAAGCAATGGATCATTGAAGAAATTAAAGAAGAAATCAAAAAATACCTGGAAACAAATGAAAATGATAGCATGCCATACCTACTCATATGGGATACAGCAAAAGCTGTATTAAGAGGAAAATTCATCACAATACAGGCACATCTTAACAAACAAGAAAAATCCCAAATAAGCAATCTTAAACTACACCTAACTGAACTAGAGAAAAAAGAATAAATAAAGCCCAAAGTCAACAGAAGGAGAGAAATAATAAAAATCAGAGCAGAAATAAATACTATTGAAACGAAAAAGGCAGTAGAAAGGATCAATGAAACAAAGAGCTGGTTTTTTGAGAAGATAAATAAAATTGACAAACCGCTAGCCAGACTTACAAAGAAAAAAAAGGGAGAAAACTCAAATAAACAAAATCAGAAATGAGCGAGGAGAAATAACAACAGACTCTGCAGAAATACAATGGATTATAAGAGAATACTACAAAAAACTATATGCCAACAGAATGGATAACCTAGAGGAAATGGATAAATTCTTGAACTCCTACAATCTCCCAGAGCTCACTCAAGAAGAGGCAGACTATTTGAACAGACCAATCACAAGGAAAGAGATTGAAACAGCAATCAAAAACATCCCAAAGAATAAAACCCCAGGACCAGATGGCTTTCCTGGGGAATTCTACCAAACTTTCAGAGAGGATTTAATACCTATCCTTTTCAAGCTATTCCAAAAAATTAGGGAAGATGGAACACTTCCTAACACATTCTATGAGGCCAATATCATGCTGATACCAAAACCTGACAAGGACACCATGAAAAAAGAGAACTACAGGCCAATATCACTGATGAACATAGATGCAAAAATTCTAAACAAAATTTTGGCAACCAGAATTCCGCAATTCATCAAAAGAATCATACATCATGATCAGGTGGGATTCATACCAGGGACACAGGGATGGTTCAACATCCGCAAATCAATCAACGTGATACACCACATCAACAAACCACATGATCATCTCAATAGATGCAGAGAAGGCATTTGACAAGATCCAACAGCCATTTATGATAAAAACTCTGAACAAAATGGGCATAGAAGGAAACTACCTCAACATAATAAAGGCCATATATGACAAACCCATAGCCAACATCATACTCAATGGACAAAAACTGAACGCCATCCCCCTGAAAACAGGAACGAGACAAGGATGCCCTCTATCACCACTCTTTTTTTTTTTTTTTTTTTTTTTTTTTAAAGATTTTATTTTTTCCTTTTTCTCCCCAAAGCCCCCCGCCCCGGTACATAGTTGTATATTCTTCGTTGTGGGTCCTTCTAGTTGTGGTATGTGGGACGCTGCCTCAGCGTGGTCTGATGAGCAGCGTCATGTCCGCGCCCAGGATTCGAACCAACGAAACACTGGGCCGCCTGCAGCGGAGCGCGCGAACTTAACCACTCGGCCACGGGGCCAGCCCCTCTATCACCACTCTTATTTAACATAGTACTGGAGGTCCTGGCCAGAGCAATCAGGCAAGAGAAAGGAATAAAAGGAATCCAAATAGGGAGGGAAGAAGTGAAACTCTCGCTGTTTGCAGCCGACATGATCTTATATATAGAAAACCCCAAAGAATCCATTGGAAAACTCTTAGAAATAATCAACAACTACAGCAAAGTTGCAGGGTACAAAATCGATCTGCATAAATCAGTAGCATTTCTATACTCCAATAACGAACTAACAGAAAAAGAACTCAAGAACACAATACCATTAACAATCGCAACAAAAAGAATAAAATACCTTGAGATAAATTTAACTAAGGAGGTGAAGGACCTATATAATGAAAATTACAAGGCCTTTCCGAGAGAATTAGATGATAACATAAGGAGATGGAAGGACATTCCATGTACATGGATTGGAAGAATAAACATAGTTAAAATGTCCGTTCTACCTAAAGCAATCTACAGATTCAACGCCATCCCAGTCAGAATCCCAATGACATTCTTTACAGAATTAGAACAAAGAATCCTAAAATTCATATGGGGCAACAAAAGACCCCGAATTTCTAAAGCAATCCTGAGAAAGAAGAACAAAACAGGAGGCATCACAATCCCTGACTTCAAAACATACTACAAAGCTACAGTAATCAAAACAGCATGGTACTGGTACAAAAACAGGTGCACAGATCAATGGAACAGAATTGAAAGCCCAGAAATAAAACCACACATCTATGGACAGCTTATCTTTGACAAAGGAGCTGAGGGCATACAATGGAGAAAAGAAAGTCTTTTCAACAAATGGTGCTGGGAAAACTGGAAAACCACATGTAAAAGAATGAAAATTGACCATTCCTTTTCACCATTCACCAAAATAAACTCAAAATGGATCAAAGACCTAAAGGTGAGACCTGAAACCATAAGGCTTCTGGAAGAAAACGTAGGCAGTACACTCTTTGACATCAGTATTAAAAGGATCTTTTCGGACACCATGCCTTCTCAGAGAAGGGAAACAATAGAAAGAATAAACAAATGGGACTTCATCAGACTAAAGAGCTTCTTCAAGGCAAATGAAAACAGGATTGAAACAAAAAAACAACCCACTAACTGGGAAAAAATATTTGCAAGTCATATATCTGACAAAGGCTTAATATCCATAATATATAAAGAACTCTCACAACTCAACAACAAAAAATCAAACAACCCAATCAAAAAATGGGCTGGAGACATGAACAGACATTTCTCCAAAGAAGATATACGGATGGCCAATAGCCACATGAAAAGATGCTCATCATCGCTGATCATCAGGGAAATACAAATCAAAACTACACTAAGACATCACCTTACACCCATTAGAATGACAAAAATATCTAAAACTAATAGTAACAAATGTTGGAGAGGTTGTGGAGAAAAAGGAAGCCTCATACACTGCTGGTGGGAATGCAAACTGGTGCAGCCACTATGGAAAACAGTATGGAGATTCCTCAAAAAATTAAAAATAGAGGGGCTGGCCCCGTGGCAGAGTGGTTAAGTTCGTGCGCTCCGCTGCAGGCAGCCCAGTGTTTCGTTGGTTCGAGTCCTGGGGGCGGACTGCTCATCAGACCACGCTGAGGCAGCGTCCCACATGCCACAACTAGAAGAACCCACAACGAAGAATATACAACTATGTACCGGGGGGCTTTGGGGAGAAAAAGGAAATAATAAAATCTTTTTAAAAAAAATTAAAAATAGAACTACCATACGATCCAGCCATCCCACTACTGGGTATTTATCCAAAGAGCTTGAAGTCAGTGATCCCAAAAGTCCTATGTACCCCAATGTTCATTGCAGCATTATTTACAATAGCCAAGACACGGAAGCAACCTAAGTGCCCATCAACTGACAAATGGATAAAGAAGATGTGGTACATATATACAATGGAATACTACTCAGCTGCAAAACAGAACGAAATCATTCCATTTGCAATAACATGGATGGACCTTGAGGGAATTATGTTAAGTGAAATAAGCCAGCTAGAGAAGGATAATCTTTGTATGACTCCACTCATATGAGGAATTTAAAAATATGGACTAAGAACAGTTTAGTGGATACCAGGAGAAAGGTGGGATGGGGGTGGGCACAAAGGGTGAAGGGGTGTACCTACAACACGAACGACAAACATTAATGTAAAACTGAAATTTCACAAGATTGTAACCTATCATTAACTCAATAAAAAATAAAAAATAAAATAAAGAAATTCAGAGTGGTTCACTGAACAGGAGGAGTCAGGGACCTGTGTATCCCAGAAGGGGAAAGTTCATTGGGATTATGCTAATTAAGGACCAAAACCTGCACATAAGAGAGGGTGGAATGATTCCATAGCTGACATAATTGATTAAAATAAGTCTCATTGTTCATTGACCACAGAAACCTCTTCAATTGGATCTGGTGGAAATCTAGGATATTAAGTCATTGATCTTTGGCTGGTGGGTGCTTTAACTTCATAGCACTTTATCAGCTATGGCTGCTTAGAACCAACTGTACGAGGTACAGCATTCTATTTCGATATCTCCTAGGCAAAAGCTACTGCTAGTGGAAAGTTTTTTCACAGTCCCTCCTCTTAGTTTTCATACAACCGACAAAACAAGACAATTACAGAAGGATAGGCAAACTATCAGATTCTCAGGTTTGTACCACTATTTTGGTGAGAGGGGCTAATTTCACACAATATCATTGTCTTTGTCAGAGTCACTTCAGACTCCATTTGTTCTAGAATCAGATTATGAACTGATGGAATGGTAACTGTGCAATATGATTTTGCTAACAATTGACATCACAACAGCCATGATGGATAGAAACAGCATAACTAATGCGTACAGAATACCCACAACTAGCTTCCTGTTTCACCAAACCCAAGCCATAAAAGTAGATGCCATGAAAAATTGAAAGTAGTTGCACAATTTGAAGCAATTGACTTGTTCTTAAGGTTTATGTAAAGCTCCCTGAACCAGTCCTGAAACATTCATCCAGAAGCAACAGAAGGTGTTAACCAGTGTGAAAAAAGAACCTTGACTTGCCAGTAAATAATCTGGAGCAATTCTGCTATCAAGTACCATTGTAGCAAGCGTGTGGAGGCTCTTTTGTTAAGCCTGCACTGCAGACATGGTTTTATTTGCAATGACAGGCAAGGTGTGAGAAGGATTTACATACAACTTTATAATGCGAGTACTCCAAGGCAGGCAAGAAAGCTTCATGGAAAGTGATGAGTGTCTTCAAGTCTTCCAGGAAGGCCTACCTGCCACATCAAAAGTCTGGTCAGTAGGTATCATGAATGCCTCAAGACAATGGAAAATTTAAATCTTGTGAAGGGTCTTATTAACATTCCCCGGTTGACATTTCTCTATCCCTGGATTAGCATTAATATATTTAATTTTCACAAAGGAAAAATAAACAAGAGTCTCTACACTCATGTATGGTGTCAGGAGGAATGCAGAGGTTTCCAGAAAGCTGAAGCGCTCATGAGAAGGTTGCCTGATGAACACGAGGAGCAGAGGAAGATGGAAGAACACAGGGTGTGGAACATGGGTGTGACGAAAGGGAAGGCAGTTACCATGGGGGTTGAAAGTTGCCCCTGGAGCTCAGATCTGGCTGTTAAAATTTTCATACTGGTGAGACAGAATCTACAACTGTGATCGAATCCATTTGGAAATTTCTTGTGAAATTTAACAAATATGGAATCTCATTCTTACAAATTTTTTTGATAAGTGACATTCTATTGTTTTAATATTCTTATTAAAATGTAAAATTGGCTCTACTTTGTAAAAATAAGTTGTGTAAGCCACAGAATTTGTTAAAAAAGCTAATCCTTAGCTCCAGAAAATGCATCAGGATATATCCTAGCACTTTAAGTGACACTTGCTACATCACTTTTACATCTCAAGTTTTCCTCTGGAGGATTTTTGAATGGATATTAGGTATATTTTACATAAAAACACTCTTAAACCTTTGTGTTATATTTCTAATCCTTCCCAGCATTTTCAAGCAGTTCTAAATGTTCAGTGAGTTTTATAAACACAGACTTATTTTTCCTTTTCATCCGTTATGTTTTCTTTTTTGAAGGATCTGGGTTTAAAGCTTCAGGTAAGCTCTTTGGGCGAATTAGATAGCATTAAAATGGCTCATCTCTCTCACTGAGGAAGAGGCAGAATTCCCCCTACATAAAGTTCCTGTTGCAAAAGATATGTGCTAAATGCTTCTGACTGGATTAAAACAAGCAAACAAAACAGGTTTCAAACATGTAAATATGATTAAACATAACTAGGTCAGAGCTTAATGTATCAGAGAAAAGAGGAAAGAAATATTATGGTGACTATATTAGTTAGGGTTCTCCAGAGAAACAGAAGAGTAGTGGGTGTGTGTGTGTGTGTGTGTATGAGAGAAACAAAGATTTATTGGCTCACACAATGGTGTGGGCTGGCAAATCTGAATCTGCAGGGCAGGCCAGTAGGCTGGAAATTCAGGTAAGAGATGGTGCTACAGTCTTGTTTCTGAAATCTGCAGGGCAGGCCAACAGGTGGGAAATACAGGCAGAGTTTCTATGTTGCCGTCTTGAGGCGGAATTGCTTCTTCTTGGGGAAGCCTCAGGCTTTGCTTCTAAGACCTTTAAATGATTGAATGAGGTCCACCCACATTATGCTTTACTTAAAGTTGACTGATCATAAATGTCAATCACGTCTACAAAACACCTTCACAGCAACATCTAGACTAGTGTTTGACCAAACGACTGGGCACCCTAGCCTAGCCAAGTTGACACATAATATTACTGATCACAGTGACAGTTATGTGGAAAAGTTTTAACCATTCCTGAAGCGAGTAGAAGTACTCTCACTTGATGAAAGACAATCAGGGTCAATCAGCGTGTTTTCCTCAGGCTTAACTACTAGCGGGGTTTAGAAGAGCTGATCAGCAGTTTCAGAGACCACTAGTCTCTTCATTAACCCCTAGCAAAACCCCTCTGCTCTCACTGATCATCTCACCGTCCTCCCAGAGCGGTGAGCTTCTGTCCTCTTGAGGCAGACTACAGACCCACGGCCAGCCCTACTGAAGCTCATGCATACAGGCCGCATGACAAAAGCAGCCTCATAGGTCTTATGAGGTGTTTCTCCTCTTTTTCCTGGTGATATTTACTCCAAGTTTGTTGTGTCACTCATTATTAATAGGCAGAGAGAGGGCTAGAATGTGGGAAATTATGAAAATAATAATTGTGGAAAGGGTAGTCTTGACAGAAATAGCTGTTTTAATCCTTGATTCATGACTTCTGCCTGGGCCTGCCTCAAGAAACCAAAAGGCCACCTACACTAATATAAATATGGAAACCTAATGCTGGGCAAAGGACCTTGGCTTAAGGGGCAGTCATATTTTCGTTCTATAGCTTGTACCATAAAGTTTTAGTGGGAAGGTATTCCTTTTCCTTACAAAATCCAAGAAACACTTTTTAAAAGAAATTTATGCTTTTTAGATTGAGCCTTCATCTTGTTATTTAAAAAAGAGCAAAAGTGTAGAAACTATTATCATTGTTATTATACTCAGAGTCATAGACCTGAAGGCTGGAAGTGACCTCAGAGATCATGCCCATTTCTATATCTTTGTTCAATGAAAGATGTGAGAGTGAAGCGTGACCTTGAGATTTTATCACAAATTTCAGGGGAACCACTAGATTTGATTCCACCAGTAGGGTAAAGGAAAAGAACAAATTGCAAAACCTCTTTGGAGATGCTGCTTATTAAATAACCATTCTTTATGTTTTAAATTTTAAAAGATAGTGTATACTAATACTAACTAGTCTTCTGGAAGCTGGAAAGAGCTCATGTATACACAAAGACAAAGAAGTAGAAATACAGAAAGAGAGGAAGCAATGTGGGAGAGAGACAAGATAAAAGAAATAGAGGGAAAAGAGCTTTGACAAAGGAAACACACACACACACACACACAGCACAAAGGGAATAAATGTGAAGGAAAGACACAGAGAGACAGAAAGCCTAGACTATTCTGTGTGTGTTTGGCCCTGGTCACATGTCCTTTCATGTTTGAATGTCCTCTGATCATTATATAATAATACCTTATGTCAAATTATGCAGCAGTATAATTCATAAAATAACAAACATAGTCCTAAGTCTTTAAAACAAATTTTGTTTTAATAAAATATGTCTTAAGTGATTTTTAACTGAATTTCCCTAATCATTACTACAGGCAGTACCTAGGGTTTAGCCTGTCACTGACCTATTAGCTATGACCTATTCCACCATTTTGTATTCTTGCCAATCTATAGCATCATTCAACATGATGCCTAACAGATTCACTTCCATTTTCCTTAAGGGTTTATAAGATTTATGGACTTGACGTTTGATCACTTTGGTGGAACCCACTGGGACCATTTTTTTTTTTTTTTAAGGGAATTATTATTATTTTTTTTAATTTTATTTTTTTCCTTTTTCTCCCCAAAGCCCCCCGGTACATAGTTGTATATTCTTCATTGTGAGTCCTTCTAGTTGTGGTATGTGGGACGCTACCTCTGCATGGTTTGATGAGCAGTGCCATGTCCGCGCCCAGGATTCGAACCAACGAAACACTGGGCCGCCTGCAGCGGAGCGCGCGAACTTAACCACTCGGCCACGGGGCCAGCCCCCTCACTGGGACCATTTTTAGCTTGTGCTGTAAAAAAAGCATTTTTATTTCTAGAAAAGGAATTTTACCCAAGAGTTTGTAAGATGAGTAGAAGCTTTTCATTTATCTAGTGATTGTTGATTTGTGGTCTGGCAGAAAGAAATTGCTGACAAATGGAAAGCTTCTCCTGGAAAGAAAAGCTCAGCTTACGTTCTTCGCCTGATAAGTGCCTGCCAAGACCTAGGCTAATGACATCTACTGGCTCTCCAGCTTGATCATTTTTGTAATGCATGGACTAACAATGGAGATGATTACTACAGAGCTGGGCTGTGGTTTACTTTAACTTTCAACCTTTGCTCCCTAATTATCATTTTCTCAGCCATCAAGAAGAATTCTCAACCAGAGGTCATCCCTCATTATTTAGAGGTTTGTTGGATGGTTCCAAGGTTCGGCCAAACCCACTTACAATAGTGTGTGTCTATGCTTTGTTCTAAAATCTTGCCTGTGATCAGTAGAACTCTATTTTTATCTATTTATTGATCTCCTTTTTTTCATGTGGACCTTTTTCATGGGTTCCTCCTTTCCTAACATTTACAAATCAAATTGCTCTTGGAACCATCTTAAATCTCCTTCAAGCATACCATGTACATAAGCTGGGATGGGGGTATGACAGCTATCTCTTCTCCTTAGAAGAATAAGTGATTCTGGCTTTCACATTCACTATTTCAGAGCTGCTAGTCACTGACATTAGCACGAACACACTGGGGGCTGCGTCCAGTGTTAGATGCCTATACGGAACCGTAGGGGCTTGGTTTGGTAAGGGATCACATCTTCCTAAGGTCCACAGTGCATTATGGCTTTTCAGGAAATATTCCTTTTCATTATATATATAATTTTATTAAAGTATCTCATTTCTAATGCCAATCAAGCAGGAATGTATAGGCCAGTGTTAGATGATCAATTTCTAGAACATGAGAAGAATGCTGGACTGTGAAAAAAAGTTAAATAATATGTGCTATGGAAATGTAAAGCATTATTTTTATCATTTTTAAAAGGCTTTCTCTAGAACAAGACCCTCAGACTTAAAGATTGTTCACAGCCTGTACACAGTAGTTTGTAGAAGAAAAAACTCTAAGCTAAGAATCTAAAAGCCTGGTGTGGAGGTCCTGGCTCTGTTTCTAACGAGAATAAAACTATGATATTACCAGATTTTTTTTAAGAACCATTATCTACATTCTTAGGAAGCAAGGTAATAGAAGTAATACATTTACCAACTGTTCATGGGTTATTCTATTCTTTCAATGTACATTTAGGTCAGTTTTTCTCCAGGAAGCTTTCAGTTATTCAGTGAGTATTTATCAAGCTCCTGTTAATTGCCAGGAACTGTGCTAAGAGCTGGAGACTCCATGATGAAAAGACACAAGTAATCAGCTTCAAATATAGAAAGAGAGCCAGACATGGAGATGATTAACTGCAGTTACTTGTGAGAGGCACTCCCAAGGAGGTATGTGCATGAGTGGCAGAGATAAGCCATCGCCCAGGAAGTTTGGTCAAGGAGCAGTACTCAAATTGGGCCTTGAAGGATGACTAAGAGTTTTTAGAGCTTTGAAACAGCACGGTGAGCTCGACCAACTGCACATAGTTTAGCAGAGCTAGCTCATAGACTCCAAAGGCAGCAAGAGAGGTGGGAGATGATGGAGAGGTGGAAAGGATCCAGATTGCAGAGGGCTTTGCATATTTTTTAATTTATTGACTAGCTCTGTGACCTCGAGTGAGGCACAGTTACTGAACCGTGGGTACTTCATTTGTCAAGCAGGTACTTCATTTGTCTAATGTCAAGGATGCCTGCTCCCACTCTTCAAGGCTGTAGTAAAGATTGGAGTTTCACATGAGATAATGGGTATGAAAGGACTTGATTATAATATGCAGTTTATAATACAAGATCACACCTCTCGATGTGCCAGTGCACTCTGTAGCCAGATAGTTCGTGTGCCTTCCCAAGAACTCATCCTCCTCAGGCACACTTAGGTCTCCGGAGAGCTTAAAGCTCACATTTAATTTATCAAGTTATACCAACTTATGCTGGGTAGGACGTAGTAAGTTCACATGTTTTCTCTATTGCTGTGACGGTGCCACATATTAAGGGGGGCAGAAAGAATCATAGAATGATAATCCTGAAAAGGGACTCAGAAAGGTTCTAATTCCACTCCCTCATTTGAGAGAAGAAGAAATGAGGTCCTGAGAAGTAAATTATCCATCCAGGGCCGCATCTCCAGTCAGTGGTGTCTCTAAGACTGCAGCATGGGTCTCCTCACCGTGAGTCCAGTTCTCTTCCCACTACATCCTGGTACCTCTCTATATATGGAGCTGAACTCTGCGAAACTGCTGACAGCCAACCACTTCTGACCTGAAGAAAACAACGATTTCCCATGATTCCATCTAATAGAAGGACTCCCCCAGCTGGCCAGCCTGTTAGCCAAATCCTGCTCTCCTTCCATTAACTCTCCTGGTGGAGAAGGTTCTCTTCCCATTCAGATTCTGGCAAACTTAGGTTCAGGGAAATTCTGACTTTTCCAAAACTTCCACATCCATTATCACTTTGATCCTTGAAACAATCTCAACATAGAAGGGAAGAATCTCTGAAAGAAAAAATGTACCAAAATATCACCAAATTAATATTTTGGAAGTGAGTGTAAATTGTTTCACACAGTCACTAATCGGAAGACTAAATGTGAAATAAGCAATACAAAGAGCAGATAACGCACCTGGATGTGGCACTTACCACTGGTTCTCCATCGTACCAAGTGCCACGACCCTTCTGGTGGTCTCAGCTCCCCAAGGAGTCTGGTGGGTGAAGGTAGAATACGTTGCATCTGTGTCTTCTCATTAACAATAAATCGGGACTCTGTCATGGGCAATTTATTTAAATTCCTAGAATATTTAGGAGACAGAGAGCCCTGGCGTCCCTGGTCCTAGAGCTTAGTATTCAAACATAGTCTTCACTTCCAAGGTCGAGGGAAAATAAAATAGAGTGAGATAAAAATGGAGGAAAAGTTTCTCTAGTCCAGTACATGAAATTACACAGTCACTTTCTCTGAATTCATCTAGAGTGTATCCCAAAATAAGAATGATTATTCTGATCTCCAAACAGGAAGTTGCTATATATACTCCATTACATTCTTTGAAAGGAAGAGTCTGTTTCACAGCCTCCTTGAATCCTATACACTCTTGAGAAGGAAGAAGGCACAAGGTTTTCTCCCTTCCAGTGAAGCCATGTGGAGCCCCACCTCCCAAACAGAAATGCCCATTGCCTGTGGTCACGCCATCAGCGTATTTCTACTTTCCTACTACTTGGAGACTCCTACTAATACAACCTCTTTATTATTATCATTCTCTAAGGTCTTGCTTTGAAAGGTCTTTGTGTAGTTTTATTTTGTGTCAAAAGCAGTATGTGGTGCCCCTACCAAGTCATGCAGAAGAATCTAAGAAAAGCTTATGGTCCTTATTTTTTCATGCTGCTTCCACTGTACTTACAATTAAAGAACTCTATTTTAAGAAGGAGAAAAAGGGCCAGAAAACTTGTATTGTTATACATAGCAGCAACATGTTGGGTTTTTAGTCTCCAAAACGGAAAGCCAAATATGTTATCAAGACAGTTCGGGGACATCTCCAAAAAGAATATGTCAAATACTTCTTTTTAAACCGCATTACACCTGCCATCCCCTACTGCCCCCATCCACCCACCGTGGGAGCACAGAGATCTCTCCCTTGGCTGCCTGCCCCCACATTTATCAAGACTGCAGAGGTGGATTCGGAAGCATTGTCTGCGAGGTAGCACTGCTGTGGTTTAGGAGATCACGACAGGAGAAACGACCGCAGATCTCTCATCTGTTTGCTCTTGGGGATTACCCCCTTTTCTGAAAAACCGGATGTGTCGTCACACAAAACGGCCTATTTTTTCCTCAAGAAGAGAATGGTAATGAACCTGTGGTGCTGGAAACTCCAAAAGGAGCCATGTCTCCTTCCCAGCTCTGAAAGCAGGTGGCTGCACCCTGAAGCACTAAAAGGGGAGAATCAGGCAGACCCAAGGAATCGCTGACTAGAATTATGCAAAAGAAATGGGAGTGGAATAATATCCCTGTGCAGGAAGGGGATATGGCGTATTTCACCCAAGAAAGCACTTTTTATTCTCCTGAGGAAGATTAGCCCTGAACTAACATCTGCTACCAATCTTCCTCATTTTTTCTTTTTTTTTTTTTTGCTTGAAGAAGCTTAGCCTTGAGCTAACATCTGTGCCAATCTCCTCCACTTTATATGTGGATTGCGACCACAGCATGGATGATGAGTGGTGTAGGTCCATGCCCAGGATCTGAACCTGCGAACCAGAGCTGCCAAAGCAGAGCATACCAAACTTAACCACTACGCCACAGGGCCAGCCCCAAAAGCACATTTTTTAAATTGCCACCCATAGCTCCAGGAACATGGGAGATGGGGAGAAAATGGAGGTCTGTCTGATATGTAATTTGGCCTTTTGTCTTACCTAATTTTCTAATTCTCCTATCTCAAGTTACTATCCTTTTCCTGAATTTATAACTCTGTTGAAAAAAACTGTTATATTTATAATCTGTAGACATGCAACAGAACTATGCATGTCAAGCCACAATTCAGAAGAGCACTTTTCCTCACACTGAGGCACTGTGGAGCATTTTTCAAATGACTAATGATATTAACTGACACTGTGACAATTGTTAGTTATAACTATTATTTCCAAATGCATGAGTAAGTGTTTATGGAATTCAAATACATTTTAAAGTTATATTTTGCTGGTAGCTGTAGAAGCTAAATGCTTAAGATAATGAAGTTATTTGAAAACATCACAGAGTATTAGAAAACATAAGTTTATATAATATTAGATTTTCATTGGGTAATTATTAAACATGTAATATTGAATATCCTATTCAATTAAATATTTTTCAAAGTTCAAGGCTATAAACCATTAACATTTGACAGTAGCTGGCTACCTTATCATTGAGTATTTTCTTTTGCCTATTTGAGAGTCAGCATTTATTAGATGTATTTTCAAAATTATCTTTAGCAATATGTGATCTCTTCTTTTTCATTTTAAATTTTATTTAATTTTAATTTTAAAATTATTACATTTACAAAATAAGATATTATATCAAAACTAGAATTAGTAAATAAATTCCATCAAAATTAAATCTCCCTGAATACAGTATTTGGATAAAATACTTTTTCCCATTTTTTTTTAACCTAGTGGGAGATAATTATGAAAAAGTAAATGCATTATGCCCTTCAAATTCAATAAGTCAGAAATTCTGCAATTGGGTGTTTTTCTGCATCATTACTTTAATAGTTGGTTCCTAAGCCATTTCTATTCCAAAATTCACCTTTCTACTTCTCTTCCATCTCCCTGTGCACTCGGATCCTTTCCTCATCCTGGCTGGTCCTGTCAGTGCCTGTTCACTGACTCCTGTTTCCTTCACCTTGTTTGCCTCCTGTTTTCTTTCTCTTTTTTGTTGGCAGATGGTGTACTGCCTAGCTCACACCTGAAACATAACAGGCACATGGTGCGTGTTGGTCCCTCTTTACCCTCATCCCCCATTATAAACTTATGTGTTCTTTTTGGAACATTAGGACATCAATTTTATTCTACACAGTTTTATTTTAAAACAATTCATTCTCCTGTCTCATGCAGGAAAAAGAGAAACTTTGTAATGTTTAAACTATAAAAGTGACGCTTGCCCACACTTCTCTACATACAAGGCCTCTCAAATACAGTGCCTAGAGGCCAGCCCCATGGCTTAGTGGTTCAGTTTGGCCCACTCTGCTTCAGTTATCCAGGTTCACAGGTTCACATCCTGGGTGTGGACCTACGCCACTCATCAGCCATGCTATGATGGCGACCCACATATAAAGTGGAGGAAGATTGGCACACATGTTAGCTCAGGGCTAGTTGTCCTCAATCAAAAAAAAAGAGGAAGATTGGAAAGAGATGTTAGCTCAGGACTAATCTTCCTCAGCAAAAGAAAAAATAATAATAAATACAATGCCTCATTTATATCTATCTTTACCCCCATTTTACAGATGAAGGAACAGAGACTAAGGGACTTGCCTAAGGCACAGAGATCCTGTGTGAGTGGACAAAGCCTCAGGTCTTCCTATCTAAACCTGACAACCTGATGCTTTCACTTCAAAATGCTGCCTGGAAAAAGTGTGATGGTAAATCAGACCCCACTAAATAGCTCTTTTCTCCAGCTTGTGAGCTCTGATTTTCACACACACACACACACACAAATAGTTTTAATGTACTTAATATTGTATCCTTCTGATTTCCCTCAGATTAACTTAGGCTCAGACAGCCTTCTAAATTCAATAAGGGTGTTTGATTATCAATGCCAAATTCAAATCCAAAATGTTTTGTTGGTCAGTGTCCTAAAACACAGAAGTATGAAACACATGAAGACTTTTATCAGGGACACAATAAAATCCCTTAATTTCCTCTACACCAGTGGTTCTCAATCTGAGATGATTTTTCTCCCTAGGGGACACTTGGCAATGTCTGGAGATATTTTTGATTGTCACGCTGGAAGATAGGGGTAATGGGGGACTGTTATTGGTATCTAGCAGGCAGAGGCCAAGGATGCTGCTGAACATCCTACCATGCACAGGGCAGCCCCTCGCAACAGAGAATTATCCAGCCCAAATGTCAATAGCGCTGAGGTTGAAAAATGCTGCCCTAGAGTACAACTAGATATGTAGATAGGACAGCTTGGCTTAGCAAATAACAAAGTGTCATCCTTTGATGAGAAGATTATACTTATGCTTGAAATTGTTCTTTTTTACTTCTAGATGATAGTTTTATACCAGACCTCCACATTTTGATAAAGCTAATTCAAATACTTCTTATTTTCCATTCCATTCTGTTACGTGTATTTCTTTCACTGGCTCCCAAATGCGAATGTTCCCAAACTTTGGTTCTTGGTCTTCTTTTTCAACAGTTACTCCCTTGTTGAAGTACGTAGCATCAGCTACACAAAGTCCTTGATTTACATCCTTTGTACTTTCATGCAATCCAGACTCTTCACTCTTATGCATTAAACGGCCTCTCATACGTGGAATGTAATTGTTAGTGCATCAGCTGGCTGGCTGCCTGCTGCTGGGTCCAGGGCAAGAAACTATGCCTGAGTGCTCCCAACTGAAGCTTGTGGAGACACAACCTAGACCTAGGCAGCCATCTTCCTGGCTCCCACCTGGAGGGATCACAGTCACATCTCCCATCCCCCAACCCCTCGGAACTCCCTGACTTCAGAAACCAAGGAGCCTGTGACTGACCCTCACACACGGAGCCTCCATCTTATCAGGGGTTCCCACTGCCCCAGCCCACTGCCTCTCCGTTTCTAATATTGCATTCCCTTCTCTCCTCCACTCCCTCCCATTCCCCAGCCAGTCATGCTGCATAGCCAGCAGGGGAGCCTCAGTCAGAGCCATGAGGAGGCAGGTGACTGGGGGAGACCAAGAGCCTTCCTTCAACTTTGCTCTGGCTTGGAGTTTCAGAGTCCAGGGCCTGACTGGTCTGAGAGGGTGGAAAGGCAATGCCTGAATCAGCTTCCTCAGGGCCCAGTCATTGTTATTGTTAGCATCCCCATTTAATAGTTAAGGAATCTAAAATTCAAAGGGACTGGGTAGTTTCTCAAGTTCATATAGCTAATTAGTGGCAGAGCAACCATTTGACCTTATATCCAAAGTTTGTTCTATTTCTATCCCACCTATTTGCTTCCATGTATTACTATACATTTTGTTTTTGGAGTCTGTGTACAGAAAAATTATTGGAGACAAGGAGGCAATAGAGGGAGGTTGGGGGCAGGGTGAAAGGGGTAAAGGGGCACATACGTATGGTGATGGATAAAAACTAGACTATTGGAGGTGAGCACAATGCAGTCTATACAGAACCTGGTATATAATAATGTACGCCTGAAATACCATTAGATTATTATCTAATTATTTCATTAGATTATGAAATACCGTTTAGATTATTTCTCAATCTCTGAGCCCCCATCTCTAAGAACTGCCTTCCTCCCCCACCTCACACTGCAGCCAAAGCCACAGCTAATCGCACCCCAGCTAACCAGACCCAAGCTTGGCCATTGAAATGCCGAGATGTTAATCCATCTCTGCTGGTCTCTTGAACTGAAGATAATCAAACTCATACATGGAGAAGCAGAGAAGGCTGTCTGGTCTTCAGAGAATATAGAATGAAGCAAAAGCCCAGAGAGAAGCCTAGGTGCTCTAGGAAGCAGAGACTCAGGGTGGCTATTAAGTCCTAAAGATTTTCAGTTCCTAGGCCCAGCGTCTTGAGAATCCAGCTGTACTCCCTGCCATTGGGTTATGTGAACTACCCCCTCTGCCCTCCAAAAGAAACAATCCTCTATTTTTCAAACCGGTTTGGGTGCATTCTTATTAATTTACAACCTCAGCTAAGACAAAAATGAATTCATTGGTGTATCAGTCAAGTGTCTAATTGCAAACCTACTCTAGCTACTTAAGTAAAAAAAGACATTCATTATGGGATAGTAGTAAGCTCTGGTAGTATCTGTAGGAGGCCAGAGAGACAGAATGATCGTCTATGCAGCTAGAAAGGATGCCATCAGCACTCCATGGACTGCCATTACCACTAGGCGCAGACGCCACAGTTGACCCTGGACACTGGACCTCTGCCACCAATACTCATGAAAGCCAGATGCCTCCGTGGCAACCCTCACCACAATATGGACTCCATACAACACCCGCACCCTCACATTGCACACTTCTGAATCAGTTTCACACTATTGGCAGAGTCTAGCTGACATGCTCACGCCCTCGCTGTAAGGGAGGCTGCAAAATGATGTTTTCTGGCTTCTTTCTAGAGGAGGTGGGACTCACCAAATGTTAAATTCTCCAAGCAGAGAAAGTGAGTTCAAAGCTGCTGGATAGTCAGAAAACAAAATCGTGATAACTAAATGGCCGTAGAGAATATTAATGGCCTGAAAAAGCTAGCCCACTTTCTTAAATACTGATTGATATGCAAGGAATGAAATAGCCGTCAGAAGGGACTAGAGCCCAAGTAAACAGTTGACTATGACAGAATATTTGTTACCTTTAGAATGTGTACGTAATTATTTTGTTCTTGTTCTTCCCTCTGCCTAGAATATTCTCACTCCTAATCTCTAATCAAATATCATCCCTTTAGAAAAGCTAAACTCAACCATTCTGTATAAAATAGTCCCTTCTGATTCTCCCTGTGGCTCTTTATTCACGTAGCCTGACTATTTTTCTTCGTAGCACATATCTCCACCAAGCATATTACACATTATTTATTTGCCTCCAATGGAAAGTATGCTCTGTGAGAACAGAGACTCTGTTGTTTCTCATTGCTCCATCCTCAACACTTAGAAGAGTGGCCAGCACTTAATTGATGCTCAACAAATATTTGTGGAATAATTGGATGGATGATTTAATTGATTAGTTGTAATTTTTCATCAAGCAGCCTTAAGGAGCCTAGAATATAACTTACATCTACAAGAGAATTCCAGAGTGCATTACTACATTTTTTTATTAGAATTATCAAACCTGAGAAACTGGCCACCTGGAACATTTTCAGGTTATCAAGATACTCAGTTTGTGGTAAGTGTATTTAGGTATTTTGGCAATCAGAAAAGCTTCCACTTGTAGATAGATATGATTTTTGTGCGTGATTGAAAATACAATATATGACTATGATATATAGGGATAGGATTATATTTCATGTATTTGATCTATGAAATATACCCAATAATGTGTCTTAATTCTCCACTATTCATGAGCCATAGGTTGACATTAAGAATTTCCTTTCCTTTCCTCAAGTACATGATGATTGTACTAACTAAGTCTTTATGGTTAATGTCACAAGGAAACATTTAATATATCCCTTACTCTGGAAACCTATAGCCGATTTATGTACATAATCAGTTTCTTTGCCTAGCATGATCTTTAAGGAGTCCATAAGTGGGCTGATGGGCTTCCTTGAATCCCCTGGAATGTAAAATCCCCTGCATGTAACATTTGGTGAATATGTGCACTTTGAGGGAAGAAGTTTCCTATCGTGTACCTAAAGAAATCTGTGACCCCAGAAAGTTTTAGATTAGCCTAGTGTATAAATGACCACATGAAACTTAGCAGAAGGTAAGGTGTTTAGAGCCAAGTTCCAGTAAGTGACAGCAAGAGGTAGGGAGAAAGGAAGCAAACAAGGGAGGCAGTGAGGAAAGGATGGAGGTGTTGAATTTGAGTTAAATTTAAAACTACCAAGCTCTGACTCTTTGGAACCTAGCGTGTAAGGCCTTGATGGCAGGGGGGGCACTGTCCCCCTCCAGCAGGGGAACAGGGCTTTAGATGGTGCTCATGACATTCTCTAGAAAAGCAAAGTGCTTTTCTTCTCTATATAAGAAAAGGAGCACTTATTTTAAAACCCTTGGCTTCAGAAGCAAAATGCAAACCCCAATCACCAGTTTTTCCCTGAAATACTCCATCTAACTTCTCCTTTGCCCCTTCCAATTGCAGGAGGAAATAAGCTAACAAATCAACCTTTTCTTCTAAACTGGGCTTGGATTTCTTTGGAGAAAGAGTACTACATTGTAGATGAAGACTCCATGTTCTTAGAAGTGACCCTCACACGCAGAGGATACCTAGGAGAAACATCCTTCATCAGTAAGTAACTTTGGATTGGTTATTGGTGAAAGGTAATGGCAATAAGAATCCAGGCTTAAAAATAATTATAAGAGAATAGATTGGAAAAGAATCAGTAACGGGTTTGGGGGAAGCTTTAAAAAAATATGTGTGGCATTGTGGCCTGGTTTTTATTCCATGTGAGTTGTGGGCTTATATATACACACCAATTTTTTATCCTTCTTCTTCTGATTTCCCCTTTCTGAAGGGTTACATTCTTTCTCTTTTTCAATCCAAAGAATTCCAGGAAAATTAAAACATTTCACAGCCATATACCACAATCCCCAGATCACTCAGTTTCTTTCAAAATTGTTTTTAAGTATACAATACACTGTATGCTTAAAAACACAAAAGCTATTTCTTTTGAAAATTTATTTATGAGTTCATGATCCATTCTTGTGTTTAGTTGTAGCTATTTTTTTATTATGTATAATTGTCATCACCCTGCTATTAGGTTATAAATTCCGCTAAGGCATGTACAGTGTCAAAATTATTCTAATTCTATAAAGACCTTTGCCTCCTTGGGGTAAACGGATATGTAATGCCTACATAATAGATCTCATTATCATCATTAATAATTAACAATAATTGTCCTAATAATGCATTACATTTTTATAACATCTTTAGCTGCCAGAACTTTCAGAGATCATTTTGTCTTTATTTTCTTAACCTGTTGAGGAGACAGATCGGGGGTGTTATCTTCATTTTACAAATAAGCATTCTGAGTTTCCCAATCAGAGTCCTGTCTACATATCAAAACTGCTGAAGAGAAGCCAGGAAGGAGATGCCTGAGAACATGCAATCAAGAAAAGGCAAGCATTACCTAGTCTCCTCTCCAGACTCGAGGCTTCTGGGATAAGGCTGTTCTCCTGGGAGAAGAGGTCAGCCAAAGACCACCCTGATTTCCAGGTGACCCTCAGCCTCGGTCTACACTGCAGGCTACTTAGTCAACGCACAGTGGAACTTGCTGCTAGGAACTTTAGCAGAACTATGCCTCTTTTCTCTTTCAGGATTCTGTCTCCACAATTCTTTATCTCTGAGATTTCTCATGGGCACAAGATTTGGGTTATGTCAGGAAACATTTTCATACCCTGCCTGGCTCAGGGAAAAAACGCTTCTATCTGTTCAGAACCATTTGGATGTTTGTCAAGTAACTAAATTCCTCAGGGAGATGTCCCCTGGCCTCCCTATCTGAACCAGCACCTCCATTTGCTCTATCCCTGTGCCCCACTTTATTGTTCTTCACAGCGCTACCCATCCCTGACATGCATCATATGTCCATCTGTCCACTGCCTGTCTTTCTCAGTAGATTTCCAGCTCCATAGGGGCAGAAACTATATCCTGGGTTATGCCCAACCCCAAAATAGCATGGGGCGTATAGTAGTCATTCCATATTTGTTAAGTGAAATGCAGTCAGTTCTTCTGTTTTATAAAACACTACTTAAAACCACATCAACACCACAGAAGAGAACCTACAAAACACCATACCCAGAGCTCCAGGAAGCCCTCCTAATCTCCCCGCCCCAACTCCCTGCTAGGATTAGTCAAAGGATCTAGAAGAAAACAAGTCAAAACAACTGTGGGGTTTGAATTCCTGCTCTGGTACCTACTCTTTTCTTGTGATGTTCTAATGACTTTCAATTTCCTTATCTGGAAAGAATCTATCTCAAGATTTATTTGTGGATTAAACGTGATAATGATTATAAACCAATCTGGCACAGTCCCTGGCACACATTAAATATTCAATAAATGTTAACTACCATTATTATTCCATGGCACACATGAAACAGAATGGAAATCACCTGTTTCTCTCCCCCATAGACTCGTAAACCCCTCAAGGGTAGTGGTGGCTGTACCTAATTCAGCATCACATCCTCAGCACCTAGCACAGAGCCAATGCTCGCCAAAAATTAAGTGAATAGCCACATGTCCACTCCATTTATATAGCAGTGCCACCCAGCTCTATCTAAACCGTGGCTGAGGACACCACTCTCTCCTCCTTATATTCTCCACTTCAACATGTGGCCAAAGGAGGCTCTTCCTAAATATTGGGCATTCATTCTCAGTCACCAAACTAGTATTAATGCAGGCTTTCTTCAGCAGTTTTGAAATTATTTTTCAAATTTGAAATTATATTTGAAATATTATTTATTTGAAATTATATCTTGGAAATTATTTTCACCCTTTATAGCTTTGGGTGTCTTTTACAAGATATCGGATTCTCTGAGAAGGGAGACAGAGGAAATGGCACAAGGGACTATTAGTTTCATTTTATGTGAAGCTTTTCACAGCAGCTGGTGTCAGATCAGATTATTTGATTTGGCACATTCCAACAATTGCAGCGTCTAAACCTTATAATGAGACCTAGTGAGGAGGCATAGGTATTCTTGCTTCATGAGGCCTTCATTGGTTTCTTAAAATCAAAACCAAACAAAACTGGCTTGGTGCTTGAACATTTTGTGGTGAGAGGAGGATCTAGTCAGTCTTGATGGGGTAGCACCCTTCATCCTTGTAGTTCACACTGGGTATTTTTAACACTGTTTTGTTGTTCAGTTTCTTCGACGAATCACTAATTCCTATTTCTTAACAGAGCTCAAATATATCCCACCTATCCATTTCTACACAGTGTCCTAATTGTCTGGAAAATTACTAACAATTATCTCACAATCAAAAATCACCAAACACATAAGGCACTGTGCCACCATGAGTAAAGATCTGCATGAGAAAATAGCCTAGAGTTCTGCTCCCAGAGACTGCAGAAATTGAAATTATCAGGTAAAATAGTCACTCAAAAAATATTTGTTGGGGGCCAGCCCTGTGGTCTAGTGGTTAAGTTTGGCACACTCTGCTTCAGCAGCCCAGGTTCAGTTCCTGGGTGCAGACCTACACCACTTGTTGGCGGCCATGCTGTGGTGGCGACTCACATACAAAATAGAGGAAGATTGGCACAGATGTTAGCTCAGGGAGAATCTTCCTCAGCAAAAAAATATATATATATTTGTTGAATACCTACTCTGTGCCAGGAACTGTTGTAGTCATGAGGAGAGCATCAGTGAACAACACAGCCAAAGATCTTCACTGCCATAGGTTTCACATTCTGGTGTCTTCTTTTTTAGATTCTGAGCTTTCTGGGGGCTGGAACAGTCTCTTACTCATCTCTGAATCCTGAGCACCCAACAGAGTTAGGCACATCAGATCCCTCAGTAAATATTCACTAAAATAGTGTCACAACTAGAAGGACCCACAACTAAAATACACAACTATGTACTGGGGAGATTTGGGAAGAAAAAGCAGAAAGGGAAAAAAAATATTTGCCAAAATAAATAAGTTAATGACTGTCCTCTGTTCTCTTTTCTGTCACTCCTCCTTCCCTGCTTTCCTCTCACTTCTGCACATTTCTGCTTATATACACTCTCTCAGCCAATAAGTATAGTTTACAAGCATCTTGTGGGAGCATTAAAAGAAACAATTCTATGTTATCTGTTTTTCATCAACAATAGAATCCACTTTGAAAGGACAACATTCCTTCAGTCACCTGGCTGTATATTTATAGTTTCCTGATTTTTATTTAGGCATTGTAACCAAAGATTAAACTGCAAAAAAAGATAAAGATCTTAAAGGAAAGGCCCAGAAACAGATCCAGTTCAATCCTGGACAGACTACAGCCACATGGAGAATGAGAATTATATCTGACAATGAATATGAGGTTTCAGAGACCTTCCAGATCATTCTGTTGGACCCTGTCATGGCTGCACTGGAGTTTCCAGAAATGGCAACTGTTGAAATCGTAGACCCTGGAGATGGTATGTGGTACTTATTGATATGACCTAGTAACCAGTACAGATTCCTGGGTCCATTTCAGGCATTGATATCTCCCTCAGGCTCCATAAGCCACAGGACATGTTCATACCGTTTAGGATTTAAAGTTCAGTAAATCACTTTAAGGCAGTAATTTTTTCTTCGCTTTTAGGATTTTTGAAAAGGAATATAAGAGATCGAAAGACTCTTTACCAGCATTCCTTTAAATAGACACTCATTGTTAGCTTATTGCACAGTCAGTATGGCACAGCTTTGCCCCCAGATGCTTAATCCTCGGGGCTCACTTCAGGCCCACTATCTTCTCACAGTTTTCTGGGAGTTCCCCACGAGATTAGGTGGGGACTGCAGATATCCCTTGTCCTAGATTTGGCTGCTGGGAACCAGTCAATTCATTGGTTTTGGCGTGTGTTCCACAAAGTTCTGTTCCAATTGTGTATCATAGTCTTTTTTTTTTTTTTTTTTGATGAAGATTAGCCCTGAGCTAACATCTGCTGCCAATCCTCTTCTTTTTGCTGAGGAAGACTGGACCTGAGCTAACACCCATGCCCATCTTCCTCCACTTTATATGTGGGACGCCTACCACAGCATGGCCTGATGAACGGTGCCATGTCCCCACCCGGGATCTGAACCGGCAAACCCTGAGCCACTGAAGCAGAATGTGTGCACTCAACCACTGTGCCACTGGGCGGCCCCTGTGTATCATAGTCTTGAATCCACAGATTCATCATTTTATTCATTTCCTTGTTCACTCATTCAGCAAATATCTCCTGGGAGAAATTAAAAAGGAAAAAAAAGAAAACTTTTTGCTTTATTTGCTGCCCCTTTTGGTGAAAGCAAAACAATATTCTCTAAAAGGCTTAATATTCATCTTTGAATTTTAATTAGACACGTGGATTATTACAATAATTGAAAGAATTCAAGTATCGCCTAGCCTTGAGTGACTTACCACCAGGGAATAAGTCTTAGTTAAATTCCACAGAAATCTGTGAAGAGTCCCTCTGGGTTAGCATGTCCCAAACTGCCTAACAGAGAACAGTAGTACAATAGAGTTCCCACAACAGGGTCAGAAAGCTTTCCCTGGAACACAGAAGCCTAGGAACCATTTCAAATATCTTCCCTTCTTTGAAGCATCATAATTCACATAGTAAGCATATTAAGATTTCTGAGAAACTCTTGTAAGGAAGCCTGTTTAACTTTGACTGGTTTTCCCAAACTAGGCGGCAGATTTTTTTTAATTTGTTGTCCCCAAGGAATATCCTTTAAAATCTCTGAGTTCTAGTTTTTCTGAAACATAATTTGAGAAATACTGTTCTATATGCTCTGCACCTTGGCAGACAAAGTAGAAAACACACCCGATGAGCAAGGTATCCACTCAGTTTGGCTGGTAACGACACTTAGACACACGGATCAATTAGGAAAGCCAAACGGGGGATACATGGCAAAACCAGTAAGAGTCCTGAGGGAAGAGAGTGGAGAGATCAGCATAGTTGCAAGCAATGAAGACTTATGGAGGAGGCAGTGTTTGAGCTGAGTCTTGAAGTGTAAATGAGATCCGGATTCATAAATGGACAGGAGCAGGCTTTCCAGAATGGAAAAATAGAGAACGTGACTGAATAACTCAGTCCTATTCTATCAATTTTTTCACTTAACATTAATAACTTTAATTTACTTTTAGCTTTTCCCATGCTGCCAACCTTTTGAATCGAGACATGTCAAGATAATAGACCATAGGTAGATAAATTGGCAGAAAATTATCACTGGTCTTTTTCCTCTGTCACTCAGGACCAATGCTTTCCTAGAGGTCAATATCAGTGTCTGTTGAAACTAATTTAGGCAGGAAAATAAAGAGAAAAAATTTTAACATTGTAACCAGATAATTCAACCTTGAATTCTGGGTTATCACTTAGTTCCAAAAGAAGAAAGAATGGTCTACTACAATATTTTTCCTTCTTGTTTCCATCACAAGAGGAAGAAGCTATGTGTATATATGATATGGGGGGGAAACTGAGTCAATTAAATGTGGTTTGATCCAGGTAGTTGCTTTGGTTCTCCACTTGACTCTGTAAGCAAGAACAATGCACTTTGAAATTTTATTTTTTCTAAACAAACATATATTTTAACTATACATTCATGCTTAATGAAAAGCCTTGGAAAACACTGAAAACCCTAAGGAAAACTAGGACATACAATTCCATTAACAAGATGATCAATATTCATATTCATATTTCAATGAATATTCTGCTGATGTATATATATGTATAGTTACATATACATAAATATACGCACATATATGTGTGCATGTGCACACACCCACAAACACAGCTCAGTAAATTTCAGTGTGACTATTATTTTAAAAATAACAGGGGCAGGACCATCAGCTGATTTTTCTCAGCGTTTTGAGAGGCCAACACTATGTCTTAAATATAGTATCTGCTCATAAATGTTGAATAAAATGTTTGTTGAATAAAGCAAGAAAAGATGTTCCTGCATTAATGAATTAGATTACTTGATTGTTAAAAAGCATTAAAAAAATAAACAGTAAAAGTAAAGCAAAGGCAGAAATATGTGATCTCTGTTTAGAAGACAAAATGGAACCTCAAAAAAAAATGACAGACAATTGCTGCAAGACTTTCCTTCCCATTTTAGGGCTATACATCCTTTCTAACCTTTCAAAAGAGATCCCCTGAATCCAATTCTGCAGCCTCTCCAGCTCCACTTAATAAAATATTTCCTATTCTCACTATATTTAATACAGTCGATCGTGTTCAAAAATATGGGAGTCAAAGACTATGTATATTTCTACTCTGGTTAAAATATTACCTATATCATCAATCAAATTTCAGTCTTGCTGAAGGGCCTTCTACTGTCTTTTCTAGAATCAACAGTTTATATTCCAGAAGCAGAATACAAAATAGAAGAGGATGTTGGGGAGCTTTTGATTCCTGTAAGACGATCTGGAGATGCAAGCCAGGAACTAACGGTCGTTTGCTCTACACATCAAGGCAGGAGGCTTTTGCAGGTACTTACACTCAGAAATAAGACTCTTAGCACAGGACTGTGAGGATGCTGGGAGTAGCTTGGTGGTGAGCCAAGTCCTTGGGGAGAACTAAGAAGCCTGGGCCTTTCATGGTCCATGTCCCACTGCTTAACTCCCTGGCAACCCTGTGCAGGTGGCCTAACTCCTGTCAGCTGGGCTCCTCAACCAGGGATAAAATTTTACTCAAAACTGGGATAAAAACATTCACTGTGATTACCTCACAAAGTTTTGTGAAGGTCCAATGAGACATTTTATGTGAAAATAGTTTCTATATGCTGGTGGAAAATATAAATAAGGCTTCTTAATTTTAACAGTCAGCATTGTGCCTAGGAATTGTAAAATTGCCTGTGTATACTACTCAGTCTCTCTTCTCTTCCCTCCTCCCTCCCCACAACTAAAAGTGCCCCCCAAGCATGGGCCCGGCTGTCCTCACACCTCAAAACAACGCCTCATTCTCTCTGATCTTACCACTTCTATACAGTCAAAATTTAGCTGTCCTGTGTCCACTCCCACAAGGTCATATTTTCTAACTCATTAGAACTATGTAACAGACAAAAATAACGGAACTACTTGAAGACCACCCAAATGAGAACAAGAATAGGCTACAAAATAAACTACATTTTTCTACACTCACACCAATATTTTACTTCTGACACTAAATATGTGCAGGTTTTTCTCACACTAAGCAATTCTCCCATTTCAGCAGACACCAACTGGATGTCCCATAATTCAATTCAATTCTGACACTATCTACCTGGAGAAAACACAGACTCTACAGGTTACAAGCTGTGTCCCACAAGGCTGCTTCCACTTCAGATGCCAATCGCAAGTCCAGGTTGTCACCTGTGCCTCTGACCCATCCAAACAGGTATAAATTGAAGGTTCCCACCTTTGGGTTTGATAGTTTTCCAGAACAGCCTACAGAACTTGGAAAAACAGTTTACTTACTAGATTACAGGTTTATTATAAAGGATACAACTCAGGAACAGCCAGATGGAAGAGATGTATAGGGTAGCTGTGTGGGAAAGGGCATGGAGCTTCCATGCCCTCTCTGGGGTGTCACCCTCCCAGCACCTAGATGTGTCCAGCAACCTGGATGCTCCCTGAACCCCTTTGGTTAGGGTTTTTATGGAGCCTTCATTACATAGGCATGAGTAATTAAATCACTGGCCACTGGGGATTAACTCAACCTCCAGCACCTCTCTCCTATGTGGAGGTCAGGGGGCTGGGGCAGAAACTTTCAATCTTCTAATCGCCTGGTTGATTCCCCTGGCAGCCAGCCCCCATGCTGAGGCTATCCAGGAGCCCCCAGCCACCCCCAGCCACTGGTTATTTCATTAGCATACAAAAAGACACATCACATCAAAGGTTCCAAGGGTTTTAGAAGCTGTGTGCCAGGAAACAGGACACAAACCAAATATGTATTTATTACTATATCACAGGCTAATTTGTTCAGAGCTCACTCTAGCAAGGGGATCAGCCACCATCCCTTACATTTGGCAGAGACTCAAAAGCAGGCAGAAGAGTGGAAAGGCCTATAGTGGAAAAAAGGGAAGGCTCCAGGTGTGCTCCGACAGGAGGTGTTGGTCTGGGGAAGCTGGAGGTGGGCTGACGGGAAGCCTATGTGATTGATTAGGGGAGCATATTTGGCTTTCTCCAATTGGTCCTAAATTGGAAGCCAGGGCAAAAATTAGAGAAGCTGGCAGTTATTGATTGAGTCCTGACCATTTGGGACCGACTGTTAACAGAAGTTGTGGTTTGACTTCCTGGACTGCCGATCGTGGGTCAGAGTTCTGTTTTCATATATGGTCTGGCCACTCTCTGTTCACATATCCAGTCTGTCAAAATCTATGCTCACACTTGCTAAACATCCAACAATCCAGAGCACAGCCCCGCGTAAAGAATTATCTATCCAAAATATCAATAGTGCCAAGGTTGAGAAGAGGAATAAGAATAAATTCTCCTCTGCCCCAGAGCACAGGGGATTTGGCAGTAAGCCAATAATTTATTTTGAGATATTTAAAGCCAACTACAAGGACAAGCCTTGTAGCACATCTTCAAGATCTTGAAGTTGTGTTTGTCTGTATGTCTAGAAATGGACAGTCCTATAGCCTCTTCTTTACTAAGACTCCCCTCTTGAAGGCACCAGATACTGCGGCCTCATGTAATTTCAGCAACTCTTAAGTTCTAACCTAGTGTTGCCTCACTTGGGAAGTGAAAAGCAATGAGAAGAAACAGCAAGATGAGGCATCCTTGAGGTCTTCTTTGCCAGTTGATCCCTGGGAGAACGTGCCTAGCTTTCTCTTCCAAGTCCACACGGGGCTCCAGTTCGAGTCTTACAATGAGTGAGAGCCTGGGCGTTCAGGGGAATGGCTGCAGCTGAGCGGAGCAGCTGTTGGAGGAGGTGCACTCATTCCCTGCTCTAGCTCTCCAGCTGGGCTTCTTCTGGTACCAGTGGCATATTCCCTGTCCATAAGCAGAGTGTCTGGAAGACAATGATTTTCTGGTCTCCCAGATGTAAATGGGAGAAATGAGGTGGTAATAGCCAAACCTGGAAGATGATATGCCATTGCTAAGCTGAAAGGGACCACCAAGGGTTTGCCCATCTCTTTGCTTCTGGAAAGACCTATGCTGTGGGAGGACAAGCAGAATGAACCAGGAAGCTCAGACTGTCTGGCAGTGAGCCAGCTAGGATAAGGGGATGCCTCCTCCCCAAGTGGGGGAAGCTACACCCAAATTTAGCTTCCCAGAGGATTCGCCCATGGGACCCAACTTCCCATAAAGTCTCCAGGTTCAAGAGCTGGTGTTCCCAGAAAACTCCCTGCAGACTGACACACTACTCAGACTGCTGTCATCTGAACCTTTGACCCTTGATTCCCCACATAGAAGACTGTTCTCATGCTTACAGGAAAGAGAAAAGAGAGAGAGAGAGTCTAACAAGGTCAAGGTTCTTCCCTGGAGCATGAAGCGTAGTGTGCATAGTCGCACCCTGATTCTTGCACCCCTCTATGGAATTATAAAGGAGGGAGAACATGTAAATTTTTTATGCACATTTAAGTATCATTGTGGTATTTGTCCTCACCTCCTCCCCACAGATACTTAAATATCTCAGAGGACGAAAGTTCAACTTGGTTATTTAAACCCTTCTGGAATTCTTGTTAACATAAATGTTTACCAATTACTTATTTCCATGAATAAAGTAAACATGAGCTTATGCATAAATTAGTTGAAAGGAAAGCAAACTCACGCTCTGTACATTAATAATAATTCATAGATATTAAATCTGTATTACATTTACAGGTAGGTGAAAGAGGTGACTAGTTTTATGCTGTGCTTTTCTGGGGATCTCAAGGTCCCACCATTAAAGCTTCAGTCTGCCGTGGTGTTGCCTGCCCTAAATGTCTGTCATCAGTATTCTCAGACAATGCTGTGGGGGTATTGTATTAAAAAACAAAATGAAACAAACAAGCAAACAAAATCATTGTTTGGAAGAGGAAGAAGGGGTGGAGGAATAAACTCCCTCATTGACTGAGAACTACCGCTCTATGGTGAAATGTTTTAAGCTCAAGGATACGTTGGGAAAGGATGTGCAAATTAGACATCTCTTGGCCGTGTCTTATTCTAAAGATAGATGTCATCCATCTTTTTCTTCTCATTAGTCACTTTCTTATTAGGAAACTGCTCTTATTGAAAAAAACAGCCAATGAAGAGCAAACTACAGAACCTAAAACCTATAGAACAGAAGCAGTATTGAATTATCTTGTGGTTTTGGTCAGCCCCAAGTCAAATATGTTGAGGTTTTTTAATTATCAACTTTCTCCAGTTGAAAGGGGCTGTGTGGTAAACCACTGCCATGGGCCAGCCCCCTTTTCTGATTGGGCTGTTTCTCTGGGTCGTGTTAAGGAGGAAGTAGAAAGCAGATTATTCTGAGAGTGTTCCAAGCACATCCAGGCAAAAGGCTTTCTCCTTTCTTTCCTTTTTAAAAAAATATTCTGTGTTTATTTATTTTGGTTATAGGCATGTTTATAGGTCACAGAAGTTATATCTTGCATCTCAGAGGGGTGCTTTGGAACTTTTAGAAGTTCCCTGACTATGAGTCTGCTGGGGGTAAACTCTCTCAGTTCTTTAATATGAGAATGTGCTTTTATTTCAACTTCAGTCTTGAAATTCTGGGTTGACAGTTATTTTCTTCCAGCATTTTGAAGTTGTTGTTCCACTGACTTCCAGTTTCCATTGTTGTTGTTAGGAAGTCTGCTATTAGTCTAAAAGCCGTGTTTGTCGTGGTTTATCTTTTCTATGCATTTAAGATCTTCTCACATTTATTTGATCCAAATCTGTGAAAGATCTGGGGGCTTTACTTGAAGATGTTTTCTCCATAGAGGATTTAAATGAGATGTAATTAGACTATCTTTTTTTTGCATCAACTCTCATTGTTAGTAAAAGCTTGTTAGAGGCTGGCCCCATGGCATAGTGGTTAAGTTTGCACACTCCACTTCAGCGGCTCAGGGTTCACAGGTTCGGATCCTGGGCACAGACCTAGCACCACTCATCAAGCCATGCTGTGGTGGTGTCCCACATAAAGCATAGGAAGATTGGCAACAGATGTCAGCTCAGGGCCAAACTTCCTCACAAAAAAAAAAAGAAGTTTGTAAATGGATTGTTTTGCTTTCTGTTTTAGTAGAGTTCCACAGCTGAATGATTTTCAATAAGAATTATATTTCAGCCTTTCATTTAACCCAGAAATCTGTCTACTTAAATGCATGTCTATTTCAACCCGCAGATCAGTCAGCTGAAAAAAATTAAACAGAAAAGAGGAAAATCCCAATCACTTTTGTTTCATGAACTATGAGAAATCATTATCTTACTATGCATTAGATTAAATATATTGAGAAAGAGATTTGATAAAGATACTTACTATTTAATAAAGACAGTATTAGATACTTACTATGCAAGTCTAGTGTGTATCTGCTCTTGGTATTTATCCTGAGGAGCTAAATGTGCAGTTTTTGACAAGAATCTTTTTTACACCATCTGCCATACCAACATTCTGCATGCTAGATGACCAGGGAAAATAAAAAAGTGTATTCTCCAATGTTTAATCCTTTTTAAACTGTGAGCTCTTTCAAAAAGCATTCCAACAGTTGTTCGTTATTTAAACAGATTGTTGTAAGAGCTTACGAACTTTTTTCCTTTTTGTGTGTGTATCCTGGGGCATAAAAAGTCTCCCCAACAAACAGAGGGTCTCATCTTGTTCTGTGGGCTTTCTATATTGCTAGCCACTTACTTCCTCATTTAGTTGGGGGCTGCCTGACTCTAGCACCTGTTGCTAGCTCTTGTCTCGGACATCCTAAGAGCCAGCCTCTCTTCCTGACTCAAATTCAGAGAGCTCTTTCATTCACAGATTTCCCAGGACAGAATGGGGAGGAAATATCCTGAAAGAATAAGATTTCAAAGCACAGGTTGGCCTGGGAACTTGGTTAGCTTCCCTGCCAAGTGATAATCCCCCCCTTGTAGCTATCCATTTCTAGCAGTTTCTGCCTTCTGCCCTTGTAAACATGTTTTATTCTTATCAGTCTCTCCAGCTCTAACCTTTTTTTTAGGTTCCAAGAATAGCAAAACAGTCAATTTGATACTTCCTAATAATTCTAAAGTTTATTCTATTGAAAAATCATCCTGAAACATTTTGTGAGTCAGTGCTCTTCTGAGCAAAGCCTCTGAAGTCAATTTGGAAACCATTTTCACTTTTTAGCAAGCTATATGTATACATGTAACACATACTTATAGACATAAACTTGTATTTATGTTGATTCATACTAGCAAGAAGCTGGTGGACATTGGTGTTAGCATGCACATATGCATATACCATAGCTATAAGCAAGAGACAACTTGCAAGACTAGAGTACCAGTCCAGAAGCTCACTGTCATATCCCCATCGCTTCTTACTAAGGAAAAGTGTGGTAGGAAATATTATGCTTTTCAAAAATTGCTTATTTAGTATATGTATTGAGTTATTTTTTACAGTCTTTGTTCTGTCTAAATTATTTAAGTTGCTGTGAATACTTTTCACTTTATTAGCACTAAACCTGTGTGTTGCTATGTGTTTTATGCTACAAAAAGTGCTCTGAATTGCGCTGTTGATGGGATTGTAAGATGGTACAACTGCTATGGAAAACAGTATAGAGATTCCTCAAAAAATTACAAATAGAACCACCATATGGTCCAGCAATCTCACTTATGAGTATATATCCAAAAGAATGGAAAGCAAGGTCTCAAGGAGACATTGCATACCCATGTTTGTAGCAACATTATTCACAATAGCCAAGAGGTGAAGCAACACAAGTACCCATAGACGGGTGAATGGATAAACAAAATGTGGTATATACATACAGTGGAATATTATTAAGCCTTAAAAAAGAAGGAAATCATCTCACATGCTACAACATGGATGAACCTTGAGGACATTATGCCAAGTGAAATAAACCAGTAACAAAAAGACAAATGCTATATGATTCCACTTACATGAGGCACCTATAGTAGACAAATTCATAGACACAGAAAGTAAAATGGTGGGTGCCAGAGACTGGAGGAAGGAGGAAATGGAGAGTTGCTGTTTAATTATTGTTAACCCTTGTTTCAGTTTTGCAAGATGAAAAAGTTCTGGAGATCTGTCTCACAGTAACATGAACAGACAATACTACCGAACTATACACTTAAAAATGGTCAAGATGGTAAATGTTAGGTTTATTTTAACACAATAAAAAAAGTGCAATAAATCCCAGAAATCCCTCCACAGCAGCATTACTCAGAATAGCTAAAAACTGGAAAAAAAAAAAAATTATCGACTGGTAAGTGGAAAAACAAATTGTGGTATACCCATACAACGGGGAACACTACTCAACAACAAAAAGGAATAAAATCCTGATACACGGATGAATCTCAAAAGCGTTGTGCGAAGTGAAAGAAACCAAACACTGAGTGCTGGATGATTTCATTTACATGAAATTCTCATAAAGGCAAATAAATCATAGTAACAGAAAATGGATTGGTGGTTTCCAGGACTGGAAGACAGGGAAGGAGATGGATTACAAATGGTACACGTCAACTTTTGTGGGTGGATAAGAATGTTCTATATTGTGCTTATGGTAATGATTACATGACTGCATGTATTTATCAAAACTCATTAAATAGTGCATGCATTTAAATTGGTAAATCTTAATGTATGTAAATTATTGTAATAAAATTTAAAATGCACTGCATCTAAACTGAAATCTTCCAATCAATCCTGCACTCGTTGTAAAATAACGAGTAATTTTGTGGCTATATTTTTGTGTCATGCAAAGAACTCTAGTCAGGGTGTGAAGGTCAGATTATGTAGATGCTACCTACAGCTCTGCCACTATGGGAAGGGCAGGGCAAGGAAAAATCCGTACCATCATCATGGTATGGATTCTCTGGTCCTAATTTCCCTGCACCTCAATTCTCCCATCTATAACATGAACAAATTAAGCTAAAACAGGCCTCGCATCCTATGATCCTTCAGTTTATTTAGCCTCTAATCTAAACCACACTCATTAGGTGTACACCGTATTTGAAGACCGCTAACTGTGGATCATGTCAACCTACCAGGGTTTGTTCTGAAAGCCTTGTAATTACAATGTTAATATTTGTGACTATAAGAGATAAGTGTGCCTTATAACTCAGAGAGCTACTATCTAAAAACAGTTTAAAGAACCAGTGGGGAAGAAGCTTCCTGTTTGGAATTCCATTTCTTCTCCCCTTCTCTACTCCATCTCATATTCCCATAGGTTCTGCCACAGGCACCATTTCTTCCACCATGTTGTCTCTCTCTGACTATGTCTCATGTCCAAAAGACCACACCAGCACCCTTCGCTTTGACAAGGATGAGACTGAGAAGACCTGCCAGGTCCTGATCATCGATGACTCCCTTTATGAAGAAGAGGAATCCTTCAGTGTTTCGCTGAGCCTGCCCATAGGAGGGCAACTGGGAGCCAAGTTCCCCAGCACCAAGGTGATTATCCAGGCCGATCGTGATGATGGTAAGTCCATGTCCTGCCATCAACTCTTGGTGATAGCTGCCTTCTTCTCACATTTTCTCTCAATAGTTGAAAGACAAATCTAGCTTAAATTATCTACTAAAGGTATATTTGATGTTCTTGTTTCTCCAAAGGCTGTGATCAGCTTTTCAAATATGTAGATATTACCAACACCAAGGACAAAGCGGCAATGCAGGAAGATTAAATATTTGTGTATAACTTTATCAAAAAAAAAATGCACAGCATAGGGAGTTGACCTAAAACTTAGAAGGAAGCCAAGAAGAAGACCTAAGTTAAGTATCTGAATACCCAACCAGGACCACCCCACAGAGACTTAGCAGCACAAGGGGCCCCCTCACAACATTAAGTATATGAGTCTTCAAATGGTATAATGGTACCATGGAGCTCCCATGTGTAGGCATCCAGACTTCTCTTCCTAGCCCTACCCAGCAGGGAGTTTGGCTTCAGGCTCTGGGGAGTCCAGCTGACATTCAGCCAGAGGAGGGGCCTCCTTACTCCTCAACACCAACCTCCCCCTGCCAGACATGATAAAAAATATCAAGCCCAGTATTATTTTCCTCGATCTCAATTGCCCTTTTTACAAGAGGCACTTTTAAGAGAAAATGTGATAAAGACAGCGCTGCGATCAGACTATTTTATTACTAGTCTCAGATTAGATTGACCACTTCACCTCTCAACCACACTTCCGTCGGGACTTGAGTGGCTGTGAGTTGTTGTGGTCAGATCTAGGCAGGATGAGACTGGGCTGCTATTACAGACCCCAAATTAGTGTGACTGCTTTACAGATACAACACAGCTTCCACGAAACTGAGAGCTGTGCCGAGAGATAAACACAGATGGAGTAGAGGTTGAAGAGTGTATATACTCTCTAGTTGGGTATGACATATTTTTCATGCACTATATTGTTCTGTGTGAAATGATGTCTTTAGAACAACCATAGAACAGGGAAAACTATGAGTGAGATTAAAGCTGGTTTGTTGTTTGTTTGTTTCCTCGTTGGGTCTCCTAAATGGGTTTGCTTGTTGACATTGTGCCCTGTGGACCAGATCTTGTTTTACACCATTACAAAAATGTTTTCAGGGACTAAGTTCAGTTCCAAAACATATTTTCACAAGTATCAAGGGCTAAGAATAAGTACAGACCCTGGAGTCTATGCTTTCTTCATTGTGTAGTTTTCTTTTCAAAAATTTCCCCATTAGAATTGACAGTGATTGTTTTTCCTAAAATAATGAGTATGAATCTTTAATATATTCCTTTATGGAAATTTAGAATTTGTACTGTATTCTCTGTTAAACTACAGAAATATTATGGAGTGTCTGCTAAGAATATTAATCTGTATTACCTAGTTTTATTGGGAAGAAATTTTTTGGAAAGAGAAATATTGCTCACACTGTCTTATATACAGATTGTCTGTTGTTTTCCTAACAGAGAAGAAGGAAAATCTGAGTAAATTGAATTGTTTGAGATTCTGTAAAATCTCTGCGTTGGTCAGGTCTGTCTGATAACTATGGAGAACAAATGGAGGAACAGGAACACTGACAGAAAAGAATGACAATATGAAGCTACGTGGTTTTTGAAGCCTAATTGAAAGATTAGCCTGTTTTTCAATATCAGCATTATAATTAGGATTACGGCTAGAACACCTATTTCTTACTGAGAGGTCAGAAAAGTTTTGGCTGAACTGAGTCCCAGATACTGAGAAGTTCTTAACCAGGCAAAGTGAGAAGAGAGAGAAACAAAGTTACAGAGGTAGGGACTTTTTTACATTATTCTACATTCTCCTCTTTATGAGAGCTCTTTCTTTTTATAACCAATTCTTAGTTTTCTGTGGTGATGAGGAATTAAAATGAAAAGGTTGAAATCTGTAAACATATAACTTCAAATTCCTTTTCCCTTCACCACTATATCCTTTTCTATGGACAGAAAGAGTGATGTCAGTATAACTTCAGTTCACCTTTTCTGCTGGACCCAGATATCAATCAAAGTATACAAGGAAAGAAATGGAAGAGAATCAGGAAGTGGAATCATAGAGGGAGAAAAGCTGGTAGAGTGAGAAAAGCTTGGACTGGAGGCCTGGAGACTTGAATTCTGAGCCTGGGGCACCACTACCTTTCCAGTACCCATGGGCAGGGTTGAGTTCTCCGGGGCTCAGTTTTCCAGTCTGTAAAATAAAGTCTAAATGAATTGTCTCTAGGGACACTTCCAACACTGGAATGCAATGATTCTTGAAGTCATCTTAAGAAGAAGGCTTCAGTTAACCACCACCTATATCCAGAAAATGATGTATCCAGTAGAATATTTGAGTTTTTTCATTAAAATTATGTGATAAATTTAGGAATCTGCATCAAAATTTTACTCTGAACAAGTCAAGTGAAGAAGAGCGCTAATCACTGAACTCAAATGGTCTTGTGTTTTAGGCTATCCATTTTGTCTTCTGTTTCTTCAAGGCCACCTACTAATCAATGAATTTCTATTGTTTGACCATGCTATTCTTTCCCACTTGGGTGCTAGGAGACCCCATGAACAATATGTCTACACACTGTATCGTCTTTCATGCTTAAATGTTTTCCAAGCATATACTGAGTTACCCTTTGATAAGGAGGTGCATTATAATGTTACCTACACACTTAGGAAGAAATTTAGCTTAAAAACATACTGAAAAATTAAAACAAAAGTTAAGAATAAAATTATCTGAGCTTCAATGATTCTCTTTTTTTCCAATGAGAAGTATGTTTCCTGCTACCTCTTTACCCAACACTGTTTAAGAATTTGTCTGCAAACCGGAGCATAGCCAAAAGCTGCAAACACCAGCGATGTCTATAAGTGATCCAACAGATATCAGAGCTAAGCAAGCAGTTCAACGGGGCTCACACTGGACTATGACTTTGTTGGTGTGCTCAGAAGTGAGTTGACTCAGGACCACCTCACAAAAGAACATGGACAGAGCTTCTTAACCCAAATTTCAGTGTTTGTATGTACAATAAGAAATGGATGGCTGTCAAAGGGGTGGACATTCAAGTCCACTGGTCAATGTGTTAGGCTGAACAATGGCCCCCGAAGAAGTCCATGTCCTAATCCCAAGAATTTGTTAGTATGTTACTTTACATGGAAAAAGGACCTTGCAGATGGGATTAAATTAAGGATCTTGAGGTGGAGAGATTATCCTGGATTACCCCGATTGGGCCCGATGTAATCACAAAGATCCTTATAAGAGGGAGGCAGCAGGATCAGTGAGAAAAAGAAAATGTGATGATGGAACCAGAGGATGGAGTGATGCATTTTAAAGATAGAGTAAGGGACCATGGGGCAAGGAATGCAGGCAGCCTCTAGAAGCTAGAAAAAGCAAGGAAATGCATTCTCTCCTGAAGCTTCCAGAAGGAACCTAGATCTCCCAGCACCTTGAGTTTAGACTTCTGACTTCTAGAACTGTAAGAGAACAAATTTGTGTTGTTTTAAGCCACCAAATTTATGGTAATTTGTTATAGCAATAATAGAAAACGGATACAATAAGTATTGTTACCAGGTGGGGAAATCTGCATAAGAAGCCAATTTATAATTAGAAGCTTGAGAGAAAAGTGTGGAATCTGAACAAAAAGATGACGTCCCAGTGTCAGAAAGCACATACAGCCTTCTCTGCTACACTCACAATCTCTACAAGAGCACTGCCTAGCGGAGGCGAGGCCAAAGATGCTCAACCTAACCCTTCATCCATGGGCTCCTCTTTTCCAGCTGCATGTCCTTTTCCTAATTCTTCAATCCCAATTTTAGTAATACTGTGAACTAATTTTAGTGCAAAGTAAAAAGTGACCACGGCAAGAGATGCCAGATGAAAGATTAAGGGAATCTAGAAGAGCAGAGACTGCTTCCAGCTAGAGGAGCTCAAAGAAGAAAGTACCATATGTGCTGTCTGGTTGGGCATGTGGAACTCGAAGATGGAGAAATGAAGGGCAACAGCATTTCAGATGGAGGGAACAACTTGGGAAAAGTTATAAATGAAGAGATGCAAAGGGCACGGATAGAAATTGTGCAGAAACGCCGTGGGTAAACTCCTTTACTCAATAAGACTGAGAACTAGCTTCATGCTTCATGTTTATGAAGAATCACTTGTTCATTAATTTATTCATTCCGAAGTATTTACTGAGCCCCTACCACATGCCAGGAACTGTGCTAGGCAGTGGGTAGACAGCAGCAAAAAATACAGAACTATCATATTACTAAGGGGGAACCACTGTTCTGGAGTTTTCCTAGAGACTGTATAAGGATACAAGTAAATTTTCAGCAATTGCAGCTCAGGTTTAACTTTAGGAAGAACTTTTTGGTAAAATTCTAGGTATCAAAATATACTACAGAGAGAGATTATATGATTTTTTTTGAAACACTTTTAAGAAGAGAATATGCAATATAATATTACTAAAATTGTTCTCATATAAGCCTTGCCTAAGGACAGGTAATAGACAAAACTCCTTCTAGATTCACAGAAGCATGAACTCTTAGAAACAGAAGGGGACCTAGAGATCATGTGGTTCAGCCTCCTCATTGTTGAGGCCAAACACACTAAGCGGCTTTTCCAAAGTCACCCAGCCGATTAAAGCTCAGATTCCTGCCCCTGACTCCTCGGCTCTTTGCACTCCACTATGCCACTTTGGTGGGATGGTTCTGGGATGTATTTACCAGCAAGAAATAGCCAAACCTTCACAGAGAAATCTTCTCTTTCTTTTAAGGTCACTCTATACACTGGCATGTGGTGGTTGTCTAGTGTTTTTGTTAACAGGAAGCTACTGTCATGTTGAAAACCAGCAGGAAACCACCAGTCACCCCAGTTTGACCCCATCATTAGATAAAAGGGTTGCAGCCTTTTCAAGTGTGTGTAAAGCTGTGCTATTCCATGATGCAGTAACTCCACAGGTACCATTTGGCATGCAAACCTTTTCAAGAACATGTTTATATATACACAGCAGCCAAAAAGAAGTCTGGAGAAGTTGCCAGACCTTTAATGGTGGCTCTCTCCACAGAGGTGAACTACAGAGTTTTGTCGTGGGCCCTGATCCCCTTTAAATTCTATAGGCTCTGTATCATTGTCTCATTTTATGTGCGTACCTGCCGGCTAAGGCACATAACTGGACAAAGAATCCAGCTGCTCGTCAGCGGACTCTGAAGAAAGAGATGCAAACAACTTTCTACTTTACAAGTGAACAAATATCCGAAATAAAGGGGGCTTGTGCATTTTGCCAGTCATTTCATAGACTGAACAAACTTCCATGAGGAAATGAAAACCGCCCATAATGAAAGGGAGAACCATGTGCCAATATAAGTAGCCTACCCAAGAAAACACTTTAAGAATGCTTGAATTTTCAGAAAAATTAAAATGGAATTAAATTAACAGTTGTTTTATGAAATAGTGAGTATTTATAGTATTTTTTGTTTATGAAATAGTCAGAATAGTAAATAAATATTATAAAACAGTGAAAGGAAAATTTTTTGCTTACTTATAAAGTAGCAAATTGCTTGCTTCTCAGAATTGGAGTTAAGTGGTAGGAAATTGAAATGATAGTTCATGTGGCTGCACATAAAAGACAGAAAGAGGATAAAGAATGTAAACGGCTTCCTTGGCCACCACTGCTTTCTTCATTAGTCCTGTGCGTATCCCGGTAATCCACTTTGGCTACGCATTTCTCCCTATTTGACTCTGTTGTTTATACTTCAAGTAATAAACTTACATCTGAAAATCATGGCAGCCACTGAGACAATAGAATGACTCATCAAATTCCAGTTGTGAAAGCCAGAAACACCAGAAATGAATTTTGATGGTGCCACAGCATTCTATGAACAAGCAAGTCATTGTGTGAACAACAAAGGTAGGAAGATAAGATGAACTGGGCTAACCTGTCAGAGGAGCTATATGCAGGAATATACAAAAATAAATAGAAGTCCTAATACCTATTTCTTGAAGAAATCTTTTCTCCTTGAGCTCCTGCCATATCCCTCTTACTATTTACTTTAAAACCTTAGTAGTTTTAAAACTTCCCATGTTCAGAACAGAGAAATTTCAAAAATCTCCAATGCCAAAAGTTAAAAAAATTTCTTTAAAAATAGAGCAAAGGAGGGAAGAAAATTAACACAAAATTCAGTATATGATCCAGTTGTTAACTTCCAATATTGTTTGAAATGGTTTTAGTAGATTCTTAACAAGTAATTAATTCATTCAAGAAACATTCATGGTGGCCTACTGTGCACTTAGCTCAGAATCACAAAGTCAAGTAGGGTCTTTCTCCTGCCTTCTATCACATCTGACTTGATATTTTGTGTGTGTGTGTGAGGAAGATTGGCCCTGAGCTAACAACTGTGGCCAATCTTCCTTTTTTTGCTTGAGGAAGATTGTTGCTGAGCTAACATCTATGCCAATCTTCCTCTATTTTATTGGGGACGCTGCCAGAGCATGGCTTGAGAAGCCATGCTATGTCCATGCCTGGGATCTGAACCTGTGAACCCTGGGCCACTGAAGTGAAGCACGTGGACTTAACCACTATACCACCGGGCCGGCACCTGACTTGATCTTTAATTAGATTATTCTCAAACTCATGGTGGCTTTTTAATGGTAAAAAAAAGCATGTACCGAAGTAACAGAGGAAGATTCTTAGTTTGGTGTAAAGAATCTTAATTGCTGCATAAATTTCTGAGCAAGCCACTGTTAATAATTGTGTATCCAAGGAACTTTCATTCAGATTCTATAACATTTATAGAGGATCGAGCACTTTGCTAAGCTTATAAATACCAGCATCCTCTGAAAGACAAACAACGTATGATTTCACTCGTATGTGGAAGATAAAGAAACCCATGGATTGGAGAACAGATTAGCGGTTATCAGAGGGGAAGGGGGGTGGGAGAGGGCAAAAGAGGTAACAGAGAACATATATATATATATATGGTGACGGATAAAAACATAGACTATTGGTGGTGAGCATGATGCAATCTATACAGAAAATGATATGTAATAACGTATACTTGAAATTACACAATGTTATAAGCCAATATGACCTCAATAAAAACAATTAAATAAATAAAGAAAGAATACCAGCATGTTCTGGTTAATATGTCCTCTCCTTAAAGGAGACTCTACATGGGCTGCAACTTTATCAGCAGGAAGTCGTTTGATGAGCATGGGATTCTAACAACGCCATGAGGCCAACAGAACCACCTCTATCTTGGGCAAATAATGGCCATGGGTCCTGGATCCTCAAGGTCCATGGCCAGAATATCCTTTCTCTTAACATGGCTGAAAACAGGCAGCCCATTTTTTTTTCTTTTTGCTGTTTTATCTTTCTAGCTTCCATGCAGTGTGAACTTCAGCTAAGACAGTTGGTTGTACTAGCAATGTGACCACACTAACCTAGCCCCACCCTCCTGAAGCTGCATGGTCACATTCCATTAAGCCCTAGTTTGACTTTCCTGAGTGATGCCCTAAAAGATCTCCATCCTCGTGGTCAGAATTAATGATATTATAGACTGGGTGTTACTTCTGGAAAATACTACAGTACCACCTCCTGCCCTTTCAAGCACCCGGCAGGGGCGCTCATTGAGCAGCTGTCCTTGAATGACTTCTTTGGGTACTACTTCTGCTTTAGTCTCTAAAGATATTCACAGATTTTGCCGTTCATGATGCTAATGGTTCCTTTAAATGGTACCATTTTATTTTGGCCTTGAGGAAACAACCATCAGGATTACCAGCGCACCTACCACATGATTATAATATTTTAAAATACTGATGTGAAACAATTATTCCCCTAATTCAGTCTTGAAGCACTAACTTCTAGTGTGCAGTGTATCTTGGACAGTAGTTTAGTTGTATTTCAGTCAGGAATAAAAACACACGTCTTTCGAATTGACTATTTGAGAAAATATTGGGGAAAGTGCACACTCATTTTCCAGGGTTAGGATTTTGTGTGTGATTTGCCACAGTCTGGGCACTTGTTAAATATTAGTGATGCTTCCTTTGTTCAGAAGTGTCAAGTCCATCATCTTGTAGCTAAAGCATGTTTTCATTTAGGCCAAGGGGTGACACAATTTCCAGAAACCTAAAGATATACCCAAGCAGCTCAAGAGAAAACTTTTCTTTTCCGGTTAGAACTGGGATGAAATGTTTTGTTCTGTTTAGCTGGACTCTGGGAAGTGTTCTGCTTCCTTACACAGAGATTGACTATCCCATTGTCAAATGAATCACCTGCAGGAATATCTTTGGAAAGGCCACTACCATAGAGTAATGCTGAGGAAAGAAATTGTACAGGCGCAGAGGCAACCCCACAACCCAAGACCCTGGCCCCACACTGCCACAGAAACCATTATAAAAAACATCATCTCCGTGAGGGCAGAGGCACAGAATGCGGCCACTAAACGTCAGCCGGATGGACGCCTGGCAGACTTCATGTGCATTCACCGGTCTTTGGACCATAGCTTCCGCTGGCCCTGTACCAGGGGCAAAATGAAGCTGAGGACACTTGTTACTTAGCAAAATGTGTCTGTTCTATGCATAAACACTTTATAGCAGATCCCTGCTTACCTACTGAACAAATTTCTTTCGGTTTTTAGTATGTGCTCTGAAAACTCTTGAAATCTCCCACAAAAAAGAATTGATGTCCAGTCTCACAGAGGGCTGTTCGTTTTGTCCTGAGGCAATAGGATTTGCATAACATGCATGAAATTCATCTAGAAAGATTGCCAGCTAAATTAGTATCTTTGTAATTAAATGGGCATCTGACAGAATGATGACAGATTTTAAAAACGTTGTAAAGAAAAATTGCACACGAAGTGTCATTTTGCTGGAATCAGCACATCCAGCTTTCTTAAAAACGTGGTTATACTGTGGATATGGACCAAGATAAACTTCAACATGCAAATGTTTTTAAAACTTGAAAGATATATTGCTCTGCCATAAAATCCAGGAAAGCGTTCAGAACAAAGAGTATCACTATGCTTTGTAGGGCTAGTTGTATTATCGTACAACTGCTACAGGCTTTAAAAGTAGAAAAATTTTCATTTCAGTTCTTTTTTTAAACTTGGGTGCTAGAGCTCATTTTATGCAGCTTAAAGTTTCATAGGATGTATTTTGATTGTTTTGCCACTGATTGCCACTATTTCTCACACATATCTTTCTGGATATGCTTGCTGCATGTGACATTGTGACCACTTGTTCTTCTCAATATTCTCTACTTTCTTGATTTTTCTGGTTCCACTCGTCTCTCTCCATCATTCCTTTTGTGTGTGCATGTGTGCGTGTGTGTCTCTTTTCTGGGCTCCTTCCCCTCTGCCAGTCTCCCTAAGGTTTGACGCCCCTTGCTGCAATTCTCTTTATTCATTCAGGTTGTATGAGCGTACCATCCAAAATGGGATCAACCTCACTTGTGTGCCTAGGACGCCCAAATCTTATCTCCAGCACTGACCTGATTCTTGAACTCCAGATTCATACATTAAAGCCTTTCTAGACCTATCTACTGGGGTGTCCCACAAGCAACTCAAATTCAACATATTTATAACCAAACTCACATCTTTCCCTCTCTTACCTCCAGTCAAGACTATTTCTCCTCCTGTGCTCCTAACTGAGTTAATGACAGTCCCACTGCCACACCTGCAGGGCATCTTAGAAGCCACCTCCATCCAATCACTGGATGCTGCTCAGGATACTTAGCACATTCACCTCTTCTCCATCCCTAATACTAGTGCATAGTTCAAACCATCCTCATGTCTCACCTGGATATAACTGCAATAGCTTTCTAATTGGTAGCCCCAACTCTTCCTTAAATCTGTGGCTTAGACTGAAGTTGGACAGATGTACAGAAAACAAAAAAACCAACCACCTTTCCACTGCTTAAAAATCAGTCCCCACATTCTACAGAGTCAAAAAGTATAGTCCTCTCCATTTAAAATGGATCTAAGTTTCTGCAGTATCTGGCTTCTACCTTCCTCTCTAAACTCACTCCCAACATTCTCCTACTCTCTCCTTACACATTACTAAGAAAGAAATGCTTCTATTCCTTCCCAAACACTAGGCTTTTTCATGCTTAAGTGGCTTTTTTTCATACTAGCCCATCTGCTTGGAACATTCTTCCCACCTTTCTCGTTGGTCAATTCTCATTCATTCCCTCAGATCTAGCACAGCAGTATTTCTCGCAGAACTCCTTCTGAGCCTTGAGGTTGGTTCCTTGTTTTGTCGTATCACTCAGGGTTTACTAATTGAAATTGGTGTGGCAGCCCTGTTATACCAAAACACCTCAATGACAAGAATGCACATCTCTTTACATCCCCAGTGACTAGCACAGTGCTCAGTGCACAGAGGATGCTCAGTCGATGTTTGTTTGACTGAACTAAAAAGAAACTGAATTTGACTTCAAAAACCTGATATTAAAGAACTAATATTGATTCAGGCATTCATTACCTCTTTCTTTTCTAAGAATTCAGAAACTGTTAAAACAGCTGTTCTAGAATTTTTGTAGAGATTAAGCTTACTGGTTTGTTTCTAGAACCTATTTTCTCTTTTGAGGCAACTGAAAAAACATTTTCCTATCTTCCATCTTTTGGCATCTATCCTGTTCTGGGTGGTTTCTCAAGTTTACCAACAGTGTTTCTGTTACTTCACCTGCAAGTCCTTTTTGGATCTTGGTATGAGATGTCTTTGAATCTAGACATTGAACTCATTTTTTTTTTCGAGCAAGATTAGCCCTGAGCTAACTACTGCCAGTCCTCCTCTTTTTGCTGAGGAAGACTGGCTCTGAGCTAACATCCGTGCCCGCCTTCCTCTACTTTATATATGGGCTGCCTACCACAGCATGGCATACCATGTGGTGCCACGTCCGCACCCAGGATCCGAACCTGTGAACCTTGGGCTGCCGAAGCAGAACATGCGCACTTAACCGCTGTGCCACCAGGCGAGCCCCTGAACTCATTGTAAGTGATGGTCATATCTCTTGAGAGCTTCACTTCCCACCTTGTTATATTTCTTTTCCTGATTTACGCTTAAAGAACATTTTCTTTTAAAGGAGATAAAAACACATCTATGGTTGGTGGAATCCATTTAACGTAAGTATAATGTGGTCAGAACATCATACTGTCAGAATTGCCCACCCTTCAGAATCATTGCCAATATCTCTGTTTTTTAGACAGAGCTAGACTAAAGACAGCTAGGAGATACCGCTGTGCTGCACAGAGGAGCTGTTTTCTCTATTTCAACAAACCTCTTGATGCTCAATACACAGAGCATCTCAGAAGAATTTCATGATTTTTCTTCTGAGTGTCATTGTCCTCCTCTTACATCTTATGTCTTACTGTATTCAGAGAGGCTTGATTCTTACCTTTTTTCTCTGAACAGTGGCATAACTGACCCAAATATTTTTTATCTTTATCACCTCTCTCCCTTCCCCAATACCACACAAAATAATTTCTCTGCTAAAAAATTAGATCACTTTGTCCCAACTTTAAAAAAGAACCTTTGTAATAAGTTCAAAATATATCAGAAGTGAGTTAAAATTATCCTTTCGACAAATTCTTGAGTACCGATAACACACCAGCCTCTGTGTCACTAAGGGCACAAAGACATGTGGGAATATGGTCCCTGACCTTGAGAAGTTGGTAAGGCTCTGATAAAAACACAGAAGAGTGTGTTGGAATAGTAGCTTTAACATTTTAACTTTTCAAAAAGGTGCTAAATCAAGCAGGGGGCTTCTAAGGAGACTGGAAAGTATAATGTGTGTCACCTATAATGTGGAAGACACAGTGAACTGACGTCTGGCTCTACCTGGAAAATCTCAATGTAGGAGACAAGCTGGTTGGCTGCTTTGATGGATGAGCAAAAGAGAGAGACTGTATTAGAGTTAGGTAGTATTTTTTTTTTTTAGTTTTACATCCATTTATGAAGGAAAATGAGTTGCTGAATACATTATAATACAATACCACCAACAACAAACACATAAATACAGAGATTAGATTGGTGGCTACCAGAGGGGGCGGAGGGTGGCAGGAGGGCGAAAGGGGTAATTGGCAGTGTTCCCAGGGTTTATCAAGGCAAAGGATGCAAGAAGGTTGCTGTGGACAAGATGTGAGCCATGCGTGCAAGAGAGCCGGAATACTCTTGTCTTAGGTCTTGTCCAAAAGCGCCATCTAGAGGGCTGAACAATCCTCAGCAGAAGCATTGCCAAATGCTAATGGGTTGAAGAAGGATTAAGTGACCAGCCAGAATAAAGATGCATCATCCTTATCAAAGGAACTGCAGATGAGAAATACCCAGCTATGGGAATGAGAGGTCCCCAAAGAGCACACAAAAGTGCCCCTGATAAAGAGAATCCATTTTCTTCCATCTTCCAAGACCAGAGAGTGTGATCACCATGAAACTACCCATCATGAAAGGCCTTCGCTGGGGCCTGCCCAGTGGTGTACAGGTTAAGTTTGGCGTGCTCCCCTTTGGCGCCCAGGTTCACAGTTTCAGATCCAGGACACAGACTTTCCACCACCGTGAGTGGCAGCGTCCCACATACAAAATAGAGGAAGACTGGCACAGATGTTAGCTCAGGGCCAATCTTCATCACCACAAATAATGAAAGGCCTTTCCTGCTCCTCTTGCCTCTCCTCCCTCTTTCCTGTCCCAAACTTGGAAGCATCAGAAACATCCATTAGCAACAATGGGGAGGTGGAATGGAACTTCTAGGTAAGAAGAAAAGAGGGAATGACCCCCCCACCCACCTTTCTCTGTGTGCTTGTGTCCCACCTGCAGTCCACCTGAGGTGAGCTGATAGCAGGCGTGACCCATCACTGAAGTTATAGAACTATTCAAAAAGTTAGGGAAACACAGGGTAAAAAATGACTAATTTCTTGAGGGAATTATATATGACTTCAGAAAGCAAGTAACTCTTAATCAAGGTCCTAAAGAGTGAGTAGAAGTGTGTGAAACTGGTAAGCTGGGAAGGGAATTCAGCCCAGAGAACATCACCAGCAAAGATGGAGGCCCATAAACACATACTGTGTTGGGCGCACAGTCAGCTGTTTGGTGCAACTCGGACACGGGGTTGGGGATGGTACCCGATGATTCTGGAAAAAATTGACTCAAGTCGGATTATGAGAGGTCTTTTATGCCATGGTGAAACTTTTAGTAAAACTTCCCTCAAGATTAAGAGATCTACCAAAATATATCCTGAGCAAATAATACTTACTAGATTTGATTTCTACCTCCCCAATTTTTAAATTTAACTCAGATACACTTCTTACTTGCCTTATGCTTGCAAAAGCGTCATCTCTCTAACGTTGGTTTTTCTTTTATATCTCAGGGACTGTTCCTCCATAGCAAAGCTGCTTTCCGGTGTTTACATTGTTTTGCCTCCAGATTTCACAGTCCAAACAAAAACATTCATTTCCAAACCTTTTTCATGACAGTCTATCTAGAGTAACAGTTAAGCCTATGTCAGCTTTAAATAGCCAGCTAAGTTCGTGGACTGCTGTTGAAAACGGAGAGAACTGGATATGGATAGGTATATCTACTCGGCCAATCTTAAGTTTCTCATTGGCAAACTTTTCCTCTTTTTAGAAGATGTACACTTCTCTTCCACTCGCCCCCAAAGCCTGTTGCCCAACCTGGCTTCTCTCAGTCTTCTGTTTCTAGGAAGCTCCTTCTCTGCCTCTGAGGGTGGTGTTTCTGGCATCTCAGCTCATAGGATCCCGCCTCCCCCCAGGACTGCTGTCTATTCCTGTGGTCAGCAAATGCCGTGAGAAACAGCACAGTAGCAGTCCCCAAATTCAGAACGCTGGCTGGACTGACCCTCAACACAAAGAGCAATTTTCTCCCTAGAAAAAGCCTCCTAAATTTCCCACCACCTTTTCCCAAACAATAGCTGACTTGCCTGAGTTACAGTTAGTTGGCCAATTTTCCCCAATAAGGAAATTTCTATGTGCTACAGAAACCTCTTAAAACAAAAAAATGAATAGAATTCCAACTGATTTTATCTCCCTGCACTTCCTGGAGTCAAAGTGTGGCCTGTGACTCTTTGATGTGGTTTTTGTGTGTTTTGGTTTTTTCTCCTCCAGCCTTTGGGATCCGTCAAGTCTGACGATGGTGACAAACACCCAGGCTCACACAGGGCCCATGGGGACAGCAGGCCTGGGAGACTGAAGCATTCTCAGTCTGTCCTTTTGTTCCTCCCTAGAGCCTGCCCTGCACTTTGGGGACGCTGAGTATCACGTGGAGGAAAGCGCTGGCTCCGTGGAGGTTTGCGTCTGGAGGACAGGCACTGACCTTTCCCAAGCATCCTCCGTCACCGTGCGCTCCAGGAGGACAGAGACAGCGTCAGCAGAAGGTGAGAGTGCCATTTTAGACATGAATCATAACATGACGTGCATATAGGGCACGGTCTAGTCTGTCAAGTGTGGCATGCCCAGTCTTGGTTGACATTCTCTGATTTACTTTTTCCTACCTGAGCATATCAATGACTTCTGCTGTTTACAAAATAAATAGAATATGCAAACAGCAGCCTTTATGATTCATTTATTACCCACTTGCTTGTCATGGGTCCAAATTAATTTTCCAAAGGTCAGAATATTTGTAGATACTGTAAGCTGCTCATAAACAGTATTTCAGACCAAGGTGTGCCTATAATAGCTGAGCAAATCCCAACTCTGGGAGAATCCAGACACCTATCAGGCCCTGGAAGGGTAGGAGATTTTCACTTCTGACTCTTAGGCATTTTCCTTGGCTTCAAGCAGTGTGTCCTCATGTCCCACTCACTTTGCCTTTCTTGATATGGACAACAAAGGTCTGGCTGGTGGTGGGGCCAGACAGTTCTGAATCCACTTTCTCTGGTGAGCCTGTCAGATGCTTTACCAGAAAAAAAAACAGTAGGATTCAACAGGAAAATAGAGGGACATCTCCATCTACAGTGATATACACATTTTCTCATTTACCATCTGGGATTTTCAGTCTCCTGGCGTATGGATGATCAGCATAGGTCAGGATTAGCATCCTATACAGCGAAGACACACAAGAATATTTTGAGATAAAAGCAAAGTGAAAACACAAATCCTGCAAATAAAACTCAGCAATCTAAAAGCCTACACTAACTGCCAAGGCCTAAAGGGAAAATTTATCAATGAAAATGTGAACCCAGAAACAGTCAAGGAAAATAAGACAGCTGGTTAGGTTTAGAGCCCAGTGCTTGCTCTTGACATATTACAACATTTCAGCGAATATATCACAGCATATTGCACATGAAACCAGTGATGATCCTTACAAGTTCTTTTGTTTTCTTTTCTTTCTTCCTTTCTTTTTCTTAATTTTCAGAGAGGGTCATTTCTCACTCTTTGTGTATTAGTGGAACAAAAAGTGAATAGACCAGTTGGCTCATTGGACTTTTTTGCTTGTGGTTGGGAACAGGAATTCAAATTCATTGAGATAAACCCCCTTTCATACACATAATGACCCTACTGCTAGCTCTCAGGTAGGATAGACTAACAGAAGTAACATCTATGCTTGGGTGGGCTCCATGGGTTTGAACAGGAGAAAGCTGAGCTAACAGTTTAGACTTGAGAATCTACAGAATCCAGTAAATATTTGACATCTGCTCAGGTTGGTTACTTAACAATAATAATTATGCATATATATTTATAAAATATCATTATAATTTGTTACATGAGTAATAATTAAAACTTCTATATACTAAATGACTACTATTTGCCAGAGACTGTGCTAGCATCTTTGCTGTATTATCTCTAATCTTCACAATAACCTTGTAAAATAGCAATAATCACCCCCACTTTGCAGTTAAAGAAACTGAGACTCAAAGAGGTTAAATAGTTTGTACAAGTAAGCAACGGAATCAAGATTTGAACCAAAGTACAAAAGATCCAAAAACCTTTCTCTTACTCTCCTGCCTTAGTACTTTTCACCATAATCTTGTTTTGTTTTTTCTTAATGTAATTATTTAATGGCTTTTTAAACATTTTTTAAACAATCTCAAACTTACAGAAAAGTGAGAAGTATTGTAAAACACTTTTTTCCCCTGAACCATTGAGAGTAGGTTGTCAGTAAATTAAGAAGTATCTCTCTGAAAACTTAGAATGCAGTTCCTACAAAGACATATTCCTCTATAACCACAATACAAGCACAAAATTAGGAAATTAACTGGATATGTTACTACAATCTAATCCTCAAACTTCACTCAAGTTCCACCAATTGTCCCCCAAATCATTCTTTATAGCAAAAGAATCCTGTTCAGAGTCACACGTTGTAGTTAGTCATCATGTCTGTTTAGTTTCTTTCAGTCTAGAAAGTTCATTTTCTTTCTTTAACTTTCATGACCTTGATATTTTTGATCAGTTTTGGTAGCGTGTAAAATGTCTCCCAGTTTGGTATCGTCTGATGTTTCCTCATCATTAGATTCAGGCTATGTATCTTCAGCAGGAATATCGCAGAGATGATACTGTGTTCTCAGTGCAGTCTATCAAATGGTATACAATTTCCGTTTATTCCATTAGTGGTAGTGTTATCTTTGATCACCTGGTTAAGGTGGTATCTGCAAGTTTCTCCACTATAAAGTTACTTGTCTTGCTTTGCAATTAATAAGTATTTTGTGGAGAGATACCTTGAGACAATGTAAATATTCTGTTCCTTGATTTATTTATATATTTATTATCACTCAGGGTTTCCTATTTTATTCCATTAGTTGTAATTTGTTGCTATCATTACATTTAATGACTTTTTAAATAAGTGGCAAACAATCTATATGATCAGGTGAGCCAGCTTGCAAAATTATCAATAACCCAGAAAATGGCAGAAAACTTGATGGCTGAGTAAAACTGAGCAGAATGTTGTAAGATAACCTGGATGTCTGACAAAGATGAATGAGTAAAACCTAATCAAAATAAAATTCCTGACAGTTATCTTAATAGTTAAAAATTAAAAAGGTAAATTCTTTCCTTACAAATTGAAGTTGCCTTCAGAGAGCCTTCAGTGGATCAGGGGGATTTTTGTGGAAGTGCTTGGAAGGTGATGTCCCTGGTCTCAACAGGGAGAGCGCTGATGAGGATGGCACTTGGTCATGGATGAGTGACTATGATGGCACTTGGTAGAATATGGAGATTTCCTCTTTCTAGGGATCGAGCCCACAAAATATGATTCTGAGAGTGCTGGGCACAAAAAAAGAATGCTACAGACTTCTCATTCTTCTCTAAAGGAAAACTCATGACAGTGACTTCTACAGTCTAACTCTTGACTTTTCCTTTCCCGCTAGCTGGAATAGATTATATTGGTGTCAGCCGAAATCTGGACTTTGCTCCAGGAGTGCGCATGCAGATATTCCAAGTGACGATCCTTGATGACCCGGAAAAGCCCATCTTGGAGGGTCCAGAGAGGTTTGAATTATTTCTCCAGATGCCTATGGGTGCAGTGCTTGGAGAACCCAATAAAACCACCATTTTCATCAATGACACCATCACTGACTGTGAGCAGAGTGCTTGGAGTTCCTTTGATTGAAAGACTTTTCAGGGGAAGGAAACAGCCAAAAGATGTCTCTGAACAACAGAATGAAACTCTGTTTCTAGACGTTAGCAACTCTGGGATGTCAATGACATTATACTGTCATTTGTGTTATATATAGTCTGGTGATATGTGCAAATATAGTTTATGTTACTGTATGGATATATATAGAGAGAGAGATACAGAGAAAAGACTGAGCCCACAAAGGATTAGACCGTGCTCTTGTTTTCCTGTTTTATTTTACTTTGTTTCTAAGGCCAGTGAAACCCATTGCCATCAATTAAATCAACAGTTAACCTCCTTTACCAATGGATGGTGGACTTGAATCTTTTTCAACTATATATATATATATTTATGTATCATCATCCTCCTTCAGTTTTTCAGGTTACTGGGATAAGAGTGCCCTAACTGAAATTTGCAGATAAGCCTAAAGCTCCTTCTTACCAAATGCTCAATTTTCCTCCACAACAAGTCTTTATCAGAGGCACTTGGGTAGGGAAATCCTTTCATCAACTCTCCCTTCTTTAGCAAACTACTTTATAAAAAAGGATAGTACAAAAGAAAGTGATAAAAAAAAATACAAGTAGCAGAATGGAGAAGAAAGAAGAGTCGAAGAGTTGTATAATCCCCAAACTGCCCAATTAGGTCTTAACTAATTTTCATGTGACAATACAAATAACCATTAGTATGCTTCAGCTAATGCTACACAAATTGGAGTTTACAAATTGTTTTGAAAACCACATCTCTGTGCCCCATCATTATCTTTTAGATACTTCTCGTGCAACCCTTTTTTAAATTTGTGTTTCAGACATGACTTAACCTATTCTCAAGCCAACATGGCACATGATCGAAACCATTTCAAGAAGCCTTCCTCGCAAATATTGAGGAAGGGCCAAGAAGGCTCTTGACTGCCACGTGGTCTGCCTATGTGGGTAGAGATGTCCTTATCTACTACCAGCCCGGATTTTGCTTCCTTGCTAGACAACATCAGCTTCCCCAACCGGATAGGAGATTTTTCCAAACTACTTTGTAACTCTTGCCCTCACTCTCCCTTTGTAAAGTGAGAAGCTTGGACTCCATTTGCTAAGTCCCTTCCAGTTCTGGCTAATTGCTGTCTGAGTACATATCTACCAAGAGAAAATCACACTCCCTCGTCTTGCAATTTGCCCAGCTACCAGGATCAAAAATCTTGTAAACTCAATTAATTCAACAAACATTTATTGGGCTTCTCTAACACATCAGAGAGACATGAACCCTTCATAAATGTTAAAATGAGAAAAACTACCTATTGGCCAGGATAACTCTCAGATACACCCAACAGGCCCCACAGAAGCCCTGATTCAGACCCCAAATAAAGCAAACATCTTGAACTTCCCACTGAGTACCTCTGTGCCCAGGAAAAATTCACATTGTCAGGCTTGTAGAGAGAGCCACGGAGGATTCGGTTTTGAACATGAAATTAATCCCAGTCTTTCAGTGTTTTGCAGAAAATCACTCTTTCTCTTTCTTGTTCTGTCTTTTGTTAAGAAACTACATCGAGATGAATGCAGTATTTATGCATACATCTTTTGCGGGCATGACATTGCCGACAGTGCTTTCCATGAAGTCAGTCTGTTCCATTCCTAGTTTCCTCCCAGTCAGACATGCCAGGGGAGCAAAACTACATGGTTTTAGGCTTCTAGGATAAAACCTAGTGTATTCTAGATACAACCGATAGTATATTCTATAGTTGGATAGGGAAAGAGTTCTAGTGACCTAAAAGAGTGAAAAATGCCTGATTTCCTACCAAGAATGGAATCACACTCTATGAAAAATTGGGCTCATTTTAATTTCTCACATATTCTTACCCTATGTTAACATTTTTCATGGAAAAAAGGTATATACATTTTTTTCTCATTTAATACTTTTCTTAGGGATTTGGAAAGCATAATGCAGATGTACAAGGTGCCCCAAGATGTTGCTGCTACTGTGTAAACTTTAAAGGGAAAGGTGTTGTATATTTTATTCCAGTACCCAGGGCCCAATTTAAGGAGCCCACTTACAGGATGAAAGAAAAAGGTAGGCAGCTAAGTTCAGTCATTTACCAGAGTGAAGACACCAGCCGTAGGTCCTCAGTGCACTGCTATACCCACCAGGGCTCAGCCCAGGTGACAACGGACTATGAGGAACGGCCCAACACTGATGACTCCACAATTAATTTTCTAAAAATTTTTTGACACTAGGCACCACAGAGTTGCTCCTCCTAACCTATTTATAATAATGAATAATTAAAAGCAACCTAAATGCCCAATACTGGGGAAATTGTTAATTGATTTATGGGATATCCACTTGATAAAATAATATGAATTCTAGATTATCAGTGATCATGTTGCTATTGCAACTCTTAAAAATATAAAGAAGACTGAAAGGATATGTTTAGAAAAGATAACAACTTTGTGTTAGGGTAATGAGATCATTAGTCATTTTTTCCCAAACTCATTCCACTGTTATATCGGTAAATACATGTGTTCAATAGCAAGTTGTTGCTATTTATGAAATTAAGGAAATTAAACAGGTTATAATGACCTTATTCTGTTATATTATCACAACTTGTGACAGAGTTTCATGGGGTCCCTTTGGGGACATTAGCCCTGACTTTAGAAAAATGGGTCAGATACCAAGAGATGTAAGCATGTCACCAAAATTAAGTGCAATAGAAGTGAAAACAAAAATAAAAGGTAAATAGAGTTCAAAAACTACATGTCACCAAGTGTGTCTCCAAATATGATAAGGTGGAAACAAGACACGGAATTTGACACGTGTAATAGGATGAATAATGGCCCCCAAAGAATTCAGATCCTAACCCCCAGAACTTGTGAGTTTAACCTTATATGGAAAAAGCATCTTTGCAGATAGGATTAAGCTGAGGATCTTGAGGGGAGATGATCACCTCAGGTAGGCCCCAACTGTATTCACAAGTGTCCTTATAAGAAGAAGCTGATGGAGATCACACATAGAAGAGGACAAGGAGATGTGACCAGGCAAGCAGAGTTTGGAGTGACATGTTAAGAAAGGCTGGCAGCCACCAGAATCTGGCAGAGGCAAGAAATGGATCTCCTCTAGAGCCTCTGGAGGGAGCACAGCCCTGCTGACACCTAGATTTTGTCCCAGTGATACTGGTTTCGGATTTCTGGCCCTCAGAACTGTGAAAGAGCACATTTCTGTTGTTTTAAGCCATCAGGTTTATGGTAATTTGTTACAGCAGCTACAGGAAACCAGTACCACAGGTAATTACAGATCAGCAGAGTTTGCTGATGTTGGTTGAGAAGTAAAATGAAGAAAACTAGAAAACACACTCAGAGACTCCAGACAGAGTCTGGCACTCAGTGTTCTGCTAGGAGGTAAACTTTGTACAGATTCAAGACTCTAATCTGAAGGCACAACTCAGTTCGTCTTCCAGAGGGAATCCTTGGCAAGCAGCACCAACAGATACGCCGTGTCGTGAAAGCAATGTAAATTCCAACCTGCAGCTTCAGTAAAGCTGTGTTTAGAAAGAAGCTGTATGCTGTCCAGTATCAAGAATACTAGCAATCTAAGTATTAAGAAATCTGGTGATCTCAAGACTGTAGAATAAGACTCCAAATTTGGAGCGTGACTGGAGAAAAAAATACATATATATTTCTCTCTATAGTGGATATATTACCCCCCTCTATATATCCCTCTATAAATCAAATTCATAATGATCAGATGAAGGGCAAGTAATGAGTTGATCCTCATATCCTTGAAAGAATATTTTCAGAGCAGGGGCCTTTGTGCAGCTCTATCTCCATTTTTTTTTTCTTGACTCATTCACCAATCTTACTTTTTTTTCAATTTTTCTATTGAAATATAATTGACATATAACATTATATTAGTTTCAGGTATACAACATAATGACTCAATATTTGTATGTACTGTGAAATGATCACCACAATAAGACTAGTTAACCAATCTCACTTCTTGACCTGAAGTTTATATTGTCATTTGAAAGACCAGTGCTTCAGACTCCTCCATTCTTGGTCTCGTGGCATATCTTGACAACACAATATGTCAACTGAATTCAATTGAGAGCAAACACAAATACACTGGACTTTTTGTAAAACCTTGTTCTTTGACTCTACAATGGAACATCAATAAGAAAGAAAATGATAGGCAGTCAGGAATGGCCACAAGAGCTGGCCTTCCCCACCTCACTCCCATTAAATTTTATACATTTTAAAGTTTAAAATATAGTAAAACTCACCTATATATGCCCTTGGATTAACAATTCATCCATTTCAAGTATACAGGTTAGTTTTTAGTATATTCACAGAGTTGTGCAATCCTCGCCACAATCAATTTTAGAACATTTTTATCACTCCATTCCCATTTAGCAGTTACTCCTCATTTCTTCCCAAACTCCCTCCCCCTAAGATTTAAACAACCACTAATCTACTTTGTGTCTCTATAGATTTGCATATTCTGGACATTTCTTGTAAATGGAATCATAAAATATAAGATTCTTTTGTGACTGACTTCTTTCATTTAGCATGATATTTTCAAGGCTTATCCACATGGTAGCATGTATCAGTAGTTCCTTTCTTCCTTCTTATGGCTAAAAAAGATTCCATTTTATGGATGTACCACATTTTACTTACCCATTCAGCAGTTGAGTGACGTTTGGGTTGCTTCTACTTTGGGGTATTATGAATAATGCTACTATGTACATTCATGTACAAGTTTCTGTGTAGATGCATGTTTTCATTTTTCTTGGGTAGATACTTGGAAAGGAATTGGGAGACTATGTGGTAACTCTATAACTATCCTTTTGAGGGACTGTCATGCATATAGCCTTTTAACTTTTATGGTTATGTTGGTAATCATATATGTTCAATAGACATTAACTTCTGAGGGCATTTCCAACTCCCAAATCCGCTATCATTAAGTGACACCTTGTACCTTGTTAATGGAAAAAACCATGGGAGTGAGCATCCCCTAGTTTTCAGAAACTGCATTTGTAACATTAAACTAGGAATTTGAATTCAAAATTATAACCAAAAGAAATGTCTAACCATAATTTTGTGCTAAGAATATCTTATTATATTTTATTTCTTTAAAAATTGGTGATTCAGGTGGTAACTCTCTACTAACCAAAAGTTTAATTAACTAGAACTACTCTTAACTCATCTTTCTAGAGATTCAGTAGTTTACTTATTGTTCTTAACTATTATACGATCTACTTGTTCTGTAAATGTTAAAATGCATGAAAAAAATATTTTATTGATGTCAACAATGAACACTGTGGATATGAGACTGTTCTGTAAGAAGATGAAGTTGGAATGTTCTGCTTTATGCCTTATTCCTTTATTGTGAATATTACAAAGCACCTCCATGAATGCCTTAAGGCAGATGCTGCATTCTAAATTCCTAAAACATCTTCAGTAAGAGAAAGGATGAGTCGATGTCGTATTACTCTTCTTATGTCCGGCACCTAACACCACACATAGGAAGTGTTCCAAGATTATGAATAAATGAGCAATTAAATTGATGACTCCAAGTGTATGATTGAAGTGCTATTCTTCCTAAAGGGGTTTTTAGGGTCCTAGCAGGAAAACCATGGCCCACTCAAACTGAAGCGTGTTCAATGAGGGGCATACTGCAGAGGTGCGGGCAGGATTGAGGGAGCCCAAAGGGGTGCAGAAGCACCGAGGATCCAGCGGCAATGAGGAGCCACTACCACTGCAAGGCTTGAAGAGACAAGGACAGAGCAGTGTGACCAGAACTGGAAAGAACAAGAACTGGAGCCCCAGGGAGAAAGAAGCAGGAGCCGTAGGTGCATAACGCTCCCTCAAGCATTAGTGAGATGCATCTGAAACATTTTAATGAAAACAAATAATACTATGCACTAAAACAGAAAATTTGCCTTACTAAGACAAGCCACAAACTTTAAAAACACTTTGCCATTTCTGCTTCTTGCTCACATCCCCAGGGTGACACATATTCAGTCTGTTTGCAGCCAGAGCTGCCATCAGTACAAACATTTGATCTATACAGACATAAACTAAAAGAATGCATCTTTTTCTCCATTTTTTTGCCCCATTTTAGGTCTCTAATCACAAATCTTCCATTTATGAGAAGACAGGAGTCTCTGCTCGGCTGAGAGCATTAATGACACCCTGATCCTGTGCCACTGGCTGGTCGGGGCTCCCAACAAAAGTGACCGGGTCACCAGCCCAATGTAGGAAGTGGACTTCAACACTTTCTTCACTGACATGAAGGCTATCGCACTCCATCTATTTCCAAACCAGGTCAAGGCTGTAGCATGCAGATTGCGCTGTTAGTGCTGGTCATCACGTGGGGCCTGAGCTTCTGAGTCCAATAGTCATTGTAAACAAAGAGGATAGTAAGCAGGGGTGGCCTAAAAGGAAATCCCTTGCCACAAGGGCTCCATAATGAAAAGAGAAAATTATGGAACTTGCTCCACGTGACATTCATTTTTCACCACTAAAATAACACATCATCATTTATGTAAAATATTTATGTAAAACATTTAAGAGTATATTAAACCAGAGCTGGGAGTAGGGATTTTTTTACGTATATTTTGCATTTTATTATATCATTAATAATTAATAATATTATTTTTAAAGAGACAAATGGAAGATAGATTTTTTTTTAACTTTCCAAGATGTTATAAGTTTTGTAAATTTGAAGTCCAGTCCCCACGT